>NC_041812.1:10618150-10953637 GCF_900964775.1 Scleropages formosus
AAAGCTCTCAGTTTTAGTTGATGTGGTGCAATGAGCTCCTTCTAGCCCTCAGAACTGCTGAATCCCTCCCACCATTCAAGGAGGGTTTCAAAACATATTTTTTCAGACTCATTTATCTCCTCATAGCTTCATAAGCTTGTCGCTACTTGTGTAGTGTGTGCGGGCAAAAATGGTGGTATTGACCGTTTAACTGTACTTTGAGAATTGTGTATCTGTGTCTAAAGCTCTTCATCTGTTGGTGATGCGCTTTTGTTTACCTGAGTTGTAGGTTGATTTGGAGAAAAGGCCCTGCCAAATAAATAAATATAAATGTAAACCTAATGCTGGCATCAAAAATTAAAAAAACCCTCAAAGCACTTCTTTTCATTCTGTCTGCTAATATTATCCGAAGCTGTTAATGCAGGACCACAGGGAACAAGGCTGTCAATTTGAAACGTTCCCTCCATCAGTATAGAGATGGGGATATTCCCTGAGTCCTGAGTGCAGATTCAGTGAGATGGCAGCAGGACAGTCTTTCCAGGCACTGATGGATGGATGAGCCAAAATCTGACTGCAGTTAGGGCCTCCAAACTCTGTCTGTCTTCTGTGCCTGGTTCCTTCCCCTTGCATGGCATTCAGCAGATATTCGGTCCGTGTGTGAACGTGCATAGTGAAGCGTTTGCCAGATTCGCTGCTGGAATACCGAAAGCACTTTGCGAAACCCAGAAATCGAAGGACTTTCAAAGTCTCCAGACTTACGACATTCGACTTACAATTTTTTCGACTTTATGATAGTGAGCTAGCTGGGAAGCATCAAAAGAGAGTATCGCTCCGCAAATTGCTTGCCCGGGAAAAATCTAAATTTGCCGTACGGTTTCTACTGAATGTCTATCGCTAGCTCACCATCATAAAGTTGAAAAAATTGTAAGTCGAACCATCGTAAATTGGGGACCACCTGTACATTTATGCATTTAGCAGATGCTTTTATCCAAAGTGATACACTTCAGAGAACAGTACAAACTGTGCATTACATCAATAGGAGGATAGATTTGGATGCAGATGCGTGATGCTCAAGTACAGTCAATTTATCACACACCATCATATGAACTGGTATACATTGCACGAGAAGCCGCATATAGGCTTTTATAATTATGAAAGAAATTGTTATTAGAAATGATTGAACATAAACACGTACATGCTTATCATGCACTTACAAGACGTACGTTTGCCCTGTAACAAAATAAAAAAAAGTAATTAAAAATAAACTGGAAAATTCTTGTATCTTATATTTATTTAGCAGACACTTTTCTCCAAAGTGACTTCCAATGAACTCTATGCAGTGTTATCAGCCCACACACCTTATTCACCGCAGTGATTTACACTGCTAGATACACTACTTACAGTGGGTCACTCATCCATACATCAGTGGAACACACTCTCTCTGTCACTCACACACTGAACCTCAACAGCATGTCTTTGGACTATGGGAAGAAACCAGAGCACTCGGAGGAAGCCCACACAGACACAGGGAGAGGATGCAAACTCCACACAGACTGAGTGGGGATCGAACCCACATCCTCTCACACCACCCAGGCACTCTGAGACAGACCATGCCACTCATGTCTTTGTCAATATGTCACTTGAGTATTTGTAATCCAAAAGGTCGGTGTATATAACATCCATGTGGGCTTAGCACTGACTTGATAGTGTAATGGCGAACACAGTTTTTTTTTGGCTGTTGGTAAGAGAGAACAGTACACTTTGCTGTTTGGACCTGAGTTTGAAAGCAGAAGACAACATATGTGGTGACGAGACTAAGGTGGCGCTGAGGGTAAGAGCCGCGGATGGACAGATGGTGCCTTTGCTGGTTCAGAGACAATGGGCCGAGAGCAGGATCCATCCAGAGAAACAGGGTCCTACAGATCGGCACCAGTTGGGGACACAACACGCGATACTTGGCCGTCAGTTGCTAGAAGAAGTGAGAGAAACACACTCTAGTTGAGTGTTTTTGAACGCAACATTCTGGTCTCTGCGAGGCGCAATGTGCAGTTTGGGCAAAAAGCAAGTTTCTGGCATGAAACACACAGTGCAAGGTAAAAATCCAACATCATTTGACAGAACTTCTCTGGAGTTACATTAACGTACATTAAAAGGGTCATTCATTTTTGGGAGTGGTATACACAGGGAGGGGTGTCTTGTTGGGCGACTTTTCTCATTTTAAGTCTTGTTAAAGGGAATGGAAATTGCTGCCGTATTTTCTCCAGTTTAACCCTGAATTTAATAAACACCACGGACTCCGAGGTGTGTGTTTGCACTGTTTTAAAATAAAAGAGCACGATTATTCCTTCGCTCGTCATTTCACACGTAAGCGCACGCCGACAGTTCCCAGTAAATTGCACCATTTCATCAGCCACAGAATAAAGAAAACAAACTCATAATTATAATTGCGTGTCTTTTTTTTTATTTCTAAAATACACAGTGGCTTGACTCGGCAATGTTGTCTGGGCGATGTGGTTTGAAGACTGAAAAAATGGAAGAGAGGAGCAGACCGTTCGCCATCGCACGGCAACCCTAGTTCAGGAGTCAGAAGTATTCGGCTGGTTGTGCGTTTGAGAGGATGCTTGGTGTACCGCACGCTGGTGGCTTAGAGTCCACCGGAGGGGTCACACCTGCCATAGAGTGAGGTTGTTGAACCCCCATTTGGCGCCAGTTGGTGGAAAAAGGTGGAGGAAGGGACCTGGTGGGGTTTTTGGGAAAAAAGCACATGTGGGGCACGGCAGTTTGGGGGCGTTTAAATGTGTCGCGCATGACTGACAGCTAGGTGCGGCCATGGGCTTCCATTAATACTTCTCTCCTGAAATTTCATTTGAACAAACTCCAGTTGTGAACAACACATCAAACAAACGTTCTTGAACAAGTGCTTGACTCTGATCGGCTGCCAGCCTCTCAGCCTCTCAGCCGCTCAGCCGGTGTCCTTCTCATCACGCATACGCTCTCGCTGTGAAGGGCATAGGAACTGTCTCCCGGCTTCCGCGGATCTCGAGGGCTGCTGCTCGAGCGTGCGGTTGCTGATGGATGAAACCTCCTGCTCTGGCTCACGTTCCCATGCTGTCATTGTTTTTTCTGCCGTTCAGACCAGGACCGGCTGGCAGTTTTACGTTTCCATATTGGAAAAACTTTTCATTGCTTGACTTGTCCAAGGTGATGTTTTTCCAGAATAACTTCATTTCTGTCTGACACCACAAAAAAAAATCCTCATTTATAAGGAACAGTGATTTATAGAAGTACTGTTTCCTTGTTTTGGTGATCTGGGATGATGGACAGGGAGTGTTCAGAGACAATGTCAGCTGCTAGTGTAGGTGTTAGAGGTGCTGCCTTTGCACCCAAAGGTAGGACAGGTTTAAATCCCATCTCCTGTTATAGTACCCTTGAGCAAGGTTCTTACTCTGATTTGCTCCAGTAAAATCACCCTACTGTATAAATGGGTGAATAATTGTAAGCGCCGTCACATTGTAAGTTACTTTGGAGAAAAGCATCAGCTAAATGAATAAATGTAAGTGTTGTCCCATAGGATGGGGGTCTCAATGTAAGTAGTATTTACTGTATCATTAAAGGGTTCATCCTTCTGCTTACTTTGATTCACACGCCAGCCTGTGTGCTTTCTCTCTGACTGATCCAAAAGCCTGTGTATCTCTGTGTGTGTGTGTGTGTGTGTGTGTGTGTGTGTGTGTGTGTGTGTGTCTGTCTCAAGCTTGACGATGCAGTGTGGCGCTGATGCACCTGGGACCCAGCTCAGCAAGACCTGCTCTCTTTTCAGATCCATGAGCGTCTGCAGAGGTTTGGAGAGCAGGGCCCCACCCCAGTGCAGCATGGGTCCGAGACTTTGGCCAGAGACGTAAGTGTCCCTGCAGAGCTCCTACTCTTAATCTCTGACCTCCTGGTGGAGGACAACAACAACAGTGTTGTTTTGCTCTCCCGTCATTTTCCCCGTGAAAACTGTCGTCTTGCCATTTGCCAGTTGAAGGCTGCAGTGGTCCCCACCAACATTTCCCAGAGCACGTCTCTATTTTGGAGAAGTATCACTTTTCACAGTGCTGTCTTTCAGAGGAGCAGCCTGGGATTACAGGACACCTATCTGAAAAAAATCTGTTGTTTTTGCTAGAAATAGACCAATGTCCCTGTCTGTAGTTTGATGGGTCCGTCTCTGGGTGAGGTAGAGCAGGCTCTGTCCACAGGACATCAGCACATGCTGAAGGAACACAGTAAAGCCGTGCCATCCGGGTATTGCTGCTCCCTTCTCTGTGCCATGTCTCCATAGCTGTGGAAGAAACCAGTGGAAAGTGTGTGTTCCCGAAATTCCTAATTCCAACAGGAACAGAACACACCCCAGGAAGAGCGCTGTGCTCCTCCACCTCTGGCCACTTGGTGGTCCCACTCGCAAGGGGTTCTGATGTAGTGGAATGAGCTCCCAGTGTCCCTCAGAGCTGCTGGATCCCTCTCAGCATTCAAGAAGGGTCTCAAACCCATCTCTTTCAGAGCCACTTCTCTCCTGATCTCCTGACAGCTACATGAATAAGTCCAACACCATCTGCTATGATTATCTATGTATTTGTTATTTGAATATCACTTCTATAGGCAGCTACTTGAGGGATGTGAACCATCAACATGGTGGTATCAGTGTCACGGTCACCACGCAGCAGACAGGCGACAGACCCAATTGCAGGTGCACAGGTTTTATTCAAGGGGCAGGCGAAATCTCGTGGTCAAAAAACAGGCAGAAAATCAACGAGGAGCGAACGTCGTTTCAGGGAGAATCCAGCGGGCGTAGTCAGACAACAAGCCGTGAGTCAGGGAAACCGGGGAGATGAAGGCACAAAGCAGACAGACGCGGGAACAAGGATCACAGAAGAACTCGAGCACGAAGGCAGCGATGCTGCATTTGACATAGGCTGAATTGAGGTTCTGCGAGCCGCTGAGTTTATACCCCCGTTCCTTGGTCAGTCTCAGGTGTCTCTGAGTTGTGTGGGAGTGGGGGCGTGAAAATCAGACAGACAAGCTGTGCATGGATAATCTTGTGTCTCCGTCGAAAGCTCTGCATCTGTTCTTGATGCACTTTTTTTTACTTTTGCTGTTCATCACTTTGGAGAAAAGTGTCTGATTAATGGATGAATATAATCCAAGCAGTAGCTATAAAACAAAAACATAAGCATGCAACCACAAGGTATAGCACGAAAAATACACACACACACACACATTTTCAGAACCGCTTGTCCCATACAGGGTCACGGGGAACCGGAGCCTACCCGGCAACACAGGGCGTAAGGCCGGAGGGGGAGGGGACACACCCAGGACGGGACGCCAGTCCATCACAAGGCACCCCAAGCGGGACTCGAACCCCAGACCCACCGGAGAGCAGGACTGCGGTCCAACCCACTGCGCCACCGCACCCCCTCGCACGAAAAATAAAAAAATGGAAACAACCAACAGGACAACACAAAACAAAAACGTAGTACAAGAAACAAATAGTACAAGAAACAAATTAAGCTCAAAACAAACTCAGCTCAGAAAATGTAACAAAAGAACCAGAAAACAAGCCAATGAGACAAAGAAAATATGATAATAAGTGCAATGCAGCACAGGACAAAACACTAAACATGAAAACCCAACGAAATAAAGAAAACAAAATAATAAAAAGCTCAACATGGAAAAACGAACTTATAAGAAACAAATACAACACTATAAAGTAACAAAGGCTGAGGCCACTTTGTGGCTCCCGGGTTCGAGCCCTTCGCTCCGGGCCTCTTCGGTGGCGCTTGGCCTGTGCCGTGCTGGTATGTAGGCAGGTTTTTCCCACATTTCTCTCTCACCAACTTGTATTTGTTTTGTAAAATAAAGAGGACAGTGATCAGAGGAGCAGTACTGGCACCTGGAAACTCCCCTGAAAGCTACGAAGAGCCAAATTACACAATTTCAGGATGTTTGCAGGAGAGAGAGGGGGGAAACAATGGCATTGAATCTAGAGCAAAGTAAAATATGTGAAAAAGTGATCAAAATCCTTCTTGCTGTCGTTCGTTTTTCTGACGATTTTCTCCAAAGCAACTTGCAGTGTCAAATTCCACCGATTTATCCATTTATGCAGCAGGGTAATTTTTACTGCATCAGTCCAGGGTAAGTACCTTGTTTAAGGCTGCAGGAATAGGGATTCTCACCCAAATCCTTCCAGATGCAAACCCGTCCTTCCTAAACACAGGGTTTCATAACAAGATGGAAGACTTGCTTTGAAGTGGCCCCATGAGGATCAGTGGATCACGGGGAAGATGTATGTGCCATGTGTTGGATGGATGTGCGGATGAGACTCCAGCACCGCTCACAGCCTCCCCCCTCCCACAGGTGGCAGACGATCTGCGGTCCAGAACAGCATCGGCGGAAACCGCAGAGCTGCTCGGCCTTTTGGACAACCCCCACATCAAGGTGAAGTGCACACAGTCTCGCACACTTGTATAGAGTTGCATTCATTTCTTTATTTTTCACCTTTTTCCGAAGCAACTTACAAGTTTAAGCTACTGACAGTGATTTACCCATTTAAAGTACAGTTTAATTTTTACTCTGCCAATTCTATTAATGGGTGGCGTGGCGGGGCAGCGGCGGGTCTGGGGTTCGAGTCCCGCTTGCGGTGCCTTGTGACGGACTGGCATCCCGTCCTGGGTGTGTCCCCTCCCTCTCCAGCCCCACGCCCTGTGTTGCCTGGTTAGGCTCCGGTTCGCCGTGACCCTGCCGGGAGCGAGCAGCTTCAGCCAATGTCAGCCAGTTCTATTAATACCTTGATCAAGGATATCACAGCAGGAGGTGGGACCTGGTTCCTTCATGTTGCAAAGCAACAGCTCTAACCACGATGCCAACTGTTGGAACCTAGCGTTAATACAAAACATGGTAACACACACGCACAACCACTCGGTGTCACACAACACGTGACATCACAAGCCTGTCTGCCGCTTTAATGTACCCGCATCACTCATACAACAGAAGCGATGATGGGGATGATGGGGAGCTGAAACACTGAAATGAACCCCATCAGATGGTTACCATGGTGTCAGAAAAACAATACCCTTATGAACAAGGCATCGCACGCCAAATGCAATACAGGGCAGAAAGAACTTACACAGGGCTCGTTAACGTGATGAACGACATACATGTAGCGCTTATTGGGAGAGCGGGGATCTCTTGAATCCGTTATAAGTGACAGGCCGAACGAGACGACTTTGATATATTTGTACGGTTGGCCCATTTGTCTCCAGGCATCAGCTCCTCATTAAAACACTCCTGTTGTCCCCAGCGAATCCTTGGCTGATACGAACAGAAATCATATCTGCAAAATGTATTTGTCTCATATGAGTGAATTTACAGCTGACAGGATGATGGCTCAGCACAGCAAAAGTATGTCTGTGACATATTTATCATGCAGCATGTAAAAATTAGAGAGGATGTTACGTAAAGTGCCACACTGTGTATGAAAAGGAAATTTACAGGCAAATATTGCCAGGTTTCTACTGGAAAATTCCCTGTACTGCACAAACTGTTCAAAACATCGACTGCATGGTTCAGGCGTATTTATTAAGTTAAAGAATGATCGAGCGATGATGGAGACCTCAGGGAGTGTGGGGATACTGACTGCGAGGTCAAGACTGACGTTGGGGTAGGGGTGGGAGCGCAAAGCAGTGCACCTTTAAAATAAATGGTTATAATTTTAAATTTAACAGCGAGAGAAGAAATGCATCACTTTAATGAATAAATGTAACTTCACTGGATACTTTTATCCAAAGCAAGTTGCTACCGACTGTGATTTACCCATTTATACAGCTGGTTAATTTTGACTGTTTCAGTTGAGACTAACACCCTGATGAACGGTACTACAGCACGAGATGGGATTCAAACTGGCCATCATTAAATTATAAGACATCTCTAACCACTGTGCCACCTGCTGTTCTCATGCTATTATTACAAATACATGGCAATGATGATGTGTGGTTTTGACATTGACCCCACATGGGCATAATCTGCGGTTCTCGTGGCTCAGGGGGTCCAGGTAAACAAATGCAAATGTGCACATGGAAAAGCAGAAGGACGTCCGGAGTGCGTTTCTCCAGAAACGAGTGCTGACAGTGATAAAAGCGCTCATTACAAGGCCTGGCTGGATCACGGTGCAACTGTTTCTCATATTGACAAGTCCATCACGGAGCAGGAGGGTGATCGGACTTTGGGCCGGCCCCAGACACGTTGGATCTTGTTTTTTTCCAAACCTGCAGACCTTTTCCTAATGAGGTCTCGATGCCAAGTCTGAATTCCTGGTGTTTCCTGATGGGCTCAGCGATCAGCTTTTCCATCCTCTTGTCATTTGAAACAAAAAACAAAAACATATTCTAAGTAATAATGTAAAGCACTCAGAATGAGGACATCAGTCAAGCATGATCAGGCAGCAAGTGGGCTTATTTGTGGCTTGAACTGTGTTTCATTTGAAGATGTTGACGCAGAATGAATTATGGGAAAACCAAAGCCTCCGAGACAGCTTTGCACTGACAAGTGGCTCTGAAAGTTTTTGATCAGCACAGGTTCAAGGATCTACCTGCAGACACAGATTGTACTCTGCTGATGCATATTTAAGGTTTCACTCCTTATAGCTTGGTGATCCTGACCTTGTATTGCTCCAGTGAAACATCTCTTGATTTAGTTACTGGTTAGGTTCTGTAAAAATCTCAGATAAAGCTATAATACATGAAAAATCACACACACTGACAGAAACTGCTTGACCCAAGCGGGGTTGCGGCAAGCCAGGGCCTAACCCGGCAACACAGGGCGCAAGGCTGGAGAGGGAGGGGACACACCCAGGATGGGATACCAGTCCGCCGCAGGGCACCCCAAGCGGGACTCGAGCCCCAGACCCGCCAGAGAGCAGGCACAGGCCAAACCCACTGTGCCACCACACCCCCCTACATTACATGAAAAATATTTAGCATATTTATTTATATTTCTATTAATACTGAGCTGTTTTAAAACTAATTTCAGATTACTAAATAATGAATTACTAATTTAAAACTAGTTTCAGATTATTTTCAGATTACAGAAAATGGAAATACTTTGTTCACACAGACTGCTATTCATTATCAGTTGTACATCCCATAATGATGTGCTGTCTTTCTGATCTTGTTAATGATGGCTGACACTGAGGACAGTCAGGCTCGAGCTGTAAACACTGTGGAAGCGAGTTGAATTGAGGTGGCCCTACAAGGCCACTCTTTTTGGCTGCTCCTTACTGCCATCTATTGGCAGTAGGATATATGAAGGTTCAGTGTGTTACACAGATTGCAAAAGAAATTTTAGAAAATATATAGGAAATATAATTAAAGTAGAATATGTATCTTCAAAAATACGTAATTCCACCATTTGTAACATAAGGAGCCAGTGCAGTAATAATAACAATAATAATTAAGATGCAAGAAATTCCTCCAGAGAGCTGGGACTGAAATGGTGAGGTTAAGAGGCCTGGCACAATACCCCGAGGAGCAATGCGTGATCGACAGGTAGGGGAAGTCGAACAGCGGGGAGATGTTGATGCTGGTGCGCTGAATAACATTTGTTCCTTACTGAGGAGGGACACGGGGGCAGCTGGGGCAATGAGTGTTGCCAGAAAGGGGCAAAAGTGGCCCAAGGGGTAGTCCCATCTGCGGCGTTTTGGGAAACCGGAGAAAACCAAAGTCACCCCACAGCTCTACTCTAAATTAGACGGGAGAGGAAGAAAAACACAGACATTGCGGGGACTCATTGAGCAAAAATATTGACTCTTCCCAGTGCTTCCCAGCTCAGCGTAACATGGTCTGCTGAAGTTTACCATGGTCCGAAGGTTGTGAAGGCCCGTGTACAACAAGTGGCAGTAGAGGGGATTCCTGCAGTGATGAATGAGATGGTGCTATTTGCTCCAGCCACTGGAGCTCTCGCAAGGCCATCGTGAAGACAAAGTCGCGCCTCCGGCTCTTGCACCCCCCCACCCCATGTGGTCCTCCTTAGGAACATCTCGCAGGCCGTGGTGCAGTCAGCCCCTGTGCAATAAAACATTGTTTTTCAAAAAGATTTATTTTACTGGTACATGTGGCTAGAAGATGTTCTTCTTTCGAAAATGTAAAAATGTTTCCACAGCAGGGAAGTGAAAGATATGAAACATTGCAGAGCTGAACAGCTTATTTATCTGTCATGCATGTAAGACCTTTCGATTGGCTGAGAGCATGATGTCTATTATTATTATTCTTATTGTTATAAAGAAAGAATGAAAGCTTGTCATTGAGCACTGACCTGGTGGCTAATTAATTGGTCCTCTTACAGTTATTCTCTTAAACGCTTTCCTTCATCACTTGTCCAAATGAGGGTCACGGTTCCTCTTTCATTTTTTTTTTTTTATTTATCTGACTAAAGCTTCTTACAATGTAATCTACCTGTACTAATTACTCATTTATACAGCAGGGTAATTTTTATAATATAAATTCAGGGTAAATACGTTGGTCAAGGAGACTACAGCAAGAAGTAGGATTTGCACCTCAAGGGGTCCTTTGATTTCAAAAGCAGTAGTTTTAACAACTACGCCACCTGCTGACCCCAGCTGACCTGCTCTGTTAAACTTGACAATCATATTTGGCTCAGGCAATTTCTATTCAACCTTTCTAGTATCTGCTCTACATTATTGGCCAAGAACTGCACTGTGCTTTTTTAAAAAAAGTGTTTTGGTAGTTGTCCGTGTGTTAATTAATGTCCCCATTAATATTGCACGATGTGTAGATCTCAGCATCTCCTTATATGTTGACGCCTTTAAAAAATGTGTCTGGGAACTTCCAGCGCTGTGTGCCGCCAAGCACCTCACCGGACCTGTGGGATGGGAGACGGGGGTTAGCTTTCGGCCGGCGTCTGGTTCCGAACCCACTCCGCTCCGTCAGTCAATAAAGTTTTGTCTGATTCATGCAATCGATCACTTTTCACAGCACGATTTTTCCATAAGTATAAAAAAAAAGGTACTTCTAAAAAAAATCACAAAAAAAAAGAAAAATGACCCAAGTGGAACTGGGGAAAAAATCTGCAAAATTCATTCCCCTGGATCATTCCTGCGAACAAGAAGTGATCCTGGAAAAGAGCATAAAATACAAACAGGCGGCTGTGAAATGTAGCAGAATGTAATCCGTCCGAGCCGTTCAAGGTGTACAGCTGCTAAATACAGTAAAATGTGTAAGACGAACCCAAGCCCATATGTCTGCCCCAGCAGAGCCTCCTCTTCACCCACGACGCGGTGGCATGGAAGGGGTACGACCCGGTGCTGCCGCCGTTACCCGAGAACCTCAGTGGTGAACAGGACTCGGTGAAGATCGTCCGGCTGGTCAAGAGCAAGGAGCCCCTCGTAAGTTCAGCTTCTCGACCTCCATCGGGAGTATGACCCCAGAGCACCTGTCCATCACATCTGTGGTTTTGCTGGACGTTGAAAAAAAACGCTGACCCCGACACCTTGTGTAACGGCAAAATATCGTCAACCGGTATTCTTGGCTTCTCAGGGAAACATCACTGAAGTGCCAATTCAATTTTCACTTGCTGAATGAGCTGTATTCCGTAATACTGATGAATCATGGCGATTTTTCCATCTGCTACTTTGTGTGGAATTCTAGTAAGATGTTTTTTTTAAGGCTCACGATCTTTCCACAAATTCCTGCTTTAGTGCCGCTGAAACAGGAACTGCATCATTCATGCCAGGACCATGAGCTAATCCGGCTTTTTTCTACACAGGCGTAAACAAATTGGTCCCCTTTGTTTTTTTCACCAAAAGGTCTTGCTTGGTGACATATTTTATTAAAATAGTGTGTTACTTTTGGTGTTTGAACCAACTTTGGTCCTTGGTAGTGCAATACATCTGGCCCGAGTGATTAAAAAAGCTTTGAATGGCGGCTCTGAGGGTACATTTATAAAGTCATAAGCATCGGTGAGGGAGTGGATGGGACACATGGAATAGCTCCCTGTGGGTGAATATTACTCATCACTGGCCATCACACCTTGGATGCCAAACACCTTGTTATTTAAACTGATTAAAAGGCACTATATACAAGATGGGCTTCTTGGCAGACGCATTAATCCGTGGCGACGTGCAACCATAGTTTATACTCTATAGCTTGATTTTTGTGAGATTTATAGGTTAAGTACCACGCAGTTGATTAGAAGTCCCACTTTTTTGGACCTGAAACTGAAAACTCTCAGTCAGGCTTCCAGCTTCTTCCCAGGGCGACAGCCTTGGCAACAGCGAAAGAATAAATCCAGGGAAAGTGTTTGGGTAAAAGTCACCAAGTAAAATGCAACCAGCCGTGGTCCATTTCCAGACCTTTTTCAGATTTTTTTGCAAGTATATGTTTTTTCAAACATATGATACACTGACTTTTACTAACATAAATTCCCACCTCCAATTAGGCACAGACACAGTACAAAAATGAATGCTGGATGTCATTTGCTTTGGCGTCACTGAAGTTTTTTTTTTTGCAGCCTGAGCGTCTGGTAAGACCATGTTTGTGGCCGTTTTCTCTCGGTGATGGATCAGGTAACACAACATATGACGTCTGTCACGTCATTAGAACTTCATGGCTTCTCTGCTTCAAAAGCATCTTCGAGGGAGTGGCTGTTGAAGGGCTTTGGTTAGAAAAAGGGCGAGAAGAGCCTGTGCTGTCTAACCGTCCCAGACTGATGGATTGACCCCAGTGGATGCACTTTCCCTGGATTAGTGTTCAGCAAGATGAGATTTAAAACAAGCCACACATGCGTCTCTCTGCGTTTCCTCATTGAAGTGTTCATATTTATTCATTTAGCCGATGCTTTTCTCCAGTGCGACTTACAGTACTTATAATTATTTATCCATTCATATGGCTTGGTAATTTTACTGGATCAATTTAGGGTAAGTACCTTGCTTAAGGCTACTACAGCCAGAGGTTGGATTCAATCCTACAACCTTGTGGTCAACAGGGAGCAGCTCTAACCACTCCGTTACCAGCAGCAACAAGTGTTCGCTGAAACCTTGAAAGCCCCCTGATATTTTTTACACACACGTCTCCATCACGGATACATTTTACGTGTGCTTTTCATCTAGTGTGGTGGCTCTGTGGCTTGTCGGTGCAGCAGATTAAATTTCCCAGACTGCAGATGTGTTGTAACGCCCTGCTGTAGTGTGTTCCAGGTGGAGAGGATCTGAAGAAAGAGGAGGGCTGGTGTTTGGGTAGGGTGGGCACTGAGGAAGGCACTGAAGTAGGGTTAGGATGGACATAGAGACTGAGGTGGAAATAATGCTCACTGATGGAGATGGAGATCAGGTTGAATGTGGAGGTTGTTTGGAGGTATGGGACAGTAGGTGAAGCTTGAGGTCAGGTTGAGAGATGGGATATCATGTGATGGTGGAGATCCGGGTCAGGAGACGGGACAACGGGGGGAAGATGGAAATCCCTTGAAAAGGCAAGAAAACAGGTGATGGCGGAGACCAGGCACAGAGACTGGATAACAGGCAATGGTGACGACAGGACTGAGTTTGACGATTTTTCCAGTTTGATGGGTGGTCAAACCCAGCACATCTGTAACATCTGTAATTCTTGCAAAATGTGTTGCTAACTGTCTTTTCACAGAGACTGTGTAATTAATAAACTCGCTTTGGTCTTGGATGGAGTGTGATGTGTTGGGATGACTGTCAGAGAGCTTCGAGGTCACCGAGAATGTAATTTCCACATAATTACCACAAAAATGACAAGGGATTGGGACAAAGGCTCTGGAAACAGAGAAGAGTTTATAAACTGCAGTCATAACTGTTTAGTTGTCCTACTGAGGCGGCATACAGGAGGTCAGCTGGGGGTCAAGGTGGTCGGATTTAGGGAATTAAAATTTACGCCCCTCTTTCTGGCTACATGATACAACCCCTCACTTCTCCAGTTTAACTTTGGCCAAAACCGTGCACCTTATTCTCCAGAAACCTATTGTAAACAGGTTATAACTATAATAAATGTAATTAATGTTTAAGTAATGTGCTTTGCCCTGTGCCTGCTCTTTGGTGGGTCCGGGGTTTGAGTCCTGCTTGCGGTGCCTTGCGATGGACTGGCGTCCCATCCTGGGTGTGTCCCCTCCCCCTCTAGCCTTGCACCCTGTGTTACCCGGTTAAGCTCCGGTTCGCTGCGACCCCACTTGGGATGAGCGGTTTCAGACAATGTGTGTGTGTGTGTGTAATGTGCTTTGTTAAGAAAAGGAGGAGCCAAAGAAGCAAACAAGGTTCTTCATGAAAATAATATTAATATACTATCAGAGTGTGACAAAAAGAAGGTGAATGTAGATTCCATGCAACACTGTGTATTCACTGATTTAGCTTTCTTCAGATTTTTGACAACTTTAAAAATCAAATATCAGAACTTTCAATGACAACTTCAAGAACACTGTATTATTTGAACCTGAAGAACCTGGGTTCAAATCCTACCTCCCACTGTAGTACCCTTGATCAAGGTACTTGTGCTGAATTGATACAGCAAAAATTACCCAGGTGTTTAAAAGGGTAAATCAGTTTAGCTTAGTGTAGAAACCTAGTATGACGATAATAAAAATAATAAAAACCAAGTTTGTGGTCGCCTTTGGAGTTGTACATTAATCCTTGGAGAGAAAAGATCTTCCAGGTCACACTGTCAAGCCGATCAAAAACCCAAAGCAACACACCAGTAGCCCATCATTCTGAAACAGGTGTCCTGTCTGATAAGTTACAGTGCCTGTGGGAGTCATGCATTAAAAATTCATGTCCTCACCTGAAAGGCTGTGCACTGTTTTTCACCACATCCTCCCTGCCACATAGATTTCTTCCCAACTCCGACGAGCAGCAGTAATGATCTGGTATAGATGGATTTTGCTCCAATTCTCCTCACGCCGAGGAGATTAAATTATAGAAGCTTGGCTCCCTCTGCAATAACAATCAGAAGCATTTGCGTGTCAGAGATATAAAATAGTAAGCTACAGTCCTCCAAGAAGCTTGCACATGTGGCTCTGATCATGCTGGAGAGCAGCAGAACTGAGGAGCTGGAGGCTGCCTGCTCGGTAATTGGCCGCTCTTGCCAGGATTGATGCAGGTTCCATGGCGATGGATTGCTTTCCAGTGTATCAGTTGAGAGAGGCGCAGTCTCCGTCTTTACTATCTTTTTTGTGGGCACAGATGAAGAATGAAGATCCCTCCTCACTGGGGAGTGTGGCTACCAGCTCAGAAGGAGCCTCAGTAGTGGTAGTTTTGTAAATTTTGGGTTTGTTTGGTCCTCGGTGTGATGTACAAATACGGCAGAACCTACACACAGTTTCCTATTATCAACCATCATTTATCTGACGCCTTTCCCAACGTGGCTCGCAATGTTGGGCTTGGACACAAAGCTACTTGCAGAGATTTACCTATTCGAAAAGGCTAAAAAAAACACGCAATCAACTTGTAATAAAATAAGGAATGAAGGGCTTGGCTGCTCAAAGACCCCAGTTGTATGTGAGATTTTGAGAAGATGGGAGAGCGCACTTCAAGCTTAAGATTTTATTTTTCGGGATGGATGTGTTTCAACAGGAAAGCCTTTTTCAGTGTTAGGTAAGTTTTACTGTATCAGTGAAGCATAAATACCTTGATCAAGGGCAGGAGATGGGATTCAAAGCTACTGCAATGCCGTCATGCAAGGTACTTACCCAGAATTGCATTGAGCTCAAAGTGTAAAGTAGCAAAATTGAAGTTATATCGACGAGGTGCAACGGGGACATACGCTGTGTGAAGAAATGGAGTATAATTGAAGGAGACACATTGGCCCTGTCAGTGAAAGAGTGTTGAAATGTATCATTTGATTGAGTAAAGAGCGGGAGAGAAAGAGAGAGCCTCTGTGGGCTGAAAGTCAAGCGAAGATGGTGTCAACGGCTTCTGAACGATGTGAACAAAACCCAGCTGTTTCTTTCTGCCTGATCCTTGGGCTTTTTGGCCTGGGTTGGTGAGAACAACCTCAGCCTCCCCACCGCCCCTGGTCTGAGAGAGAGCGACCAAACCATTAACTCAGCTATTTCCTTGAACCAGTTACTTTATTCACTGCAGTTATGTGATCAGTGCAGCATTCAAGCCAGCCAAACTGACTGCTGATCACAGTGATCCAGTGACCGAAACCGGTGACCTCTCCATTAGTTGTGGCTATGACCATACAGTAACCACAGACTGGAAGATCTGTGACACAATGGTTGAAGAACTGAACCCATGACCTAAAAGGTTTCAGATTTTAAATTTGACAAGGGAAGTTTGGCCCTTGGGACTGGACTGAAACTGCCAAATGAAATACCAGAGTTACTTTGTAAGTTATTTTGGATAAATTCCACTGCTGAGCAATTAACTCATATTAGGCAACAGATAATTTGTTTTGTTTTTTTCTCTCTTTTTTCCAGGGGGCCACAGTGAAGAGAGATGAGCACACAGGGGCCATTGTTGTGGCTCGCATCATGAAGGGAGGAGCTGCAGACAGGAGTGGTGAGCTGCAACCATTTGTGGCCAACTTCGTCTGCTCAGTCCTCAGCCATTGATTATTATTTCTGTTCACTATATGGGGGACAGATAAAGTGACAGTAGGTGGCAGTTTGTTCTGGATGTCCTGTGCTCTTCTGGGCTGTTCAAAGCCATGGGCCACCAGTTTAGATAATACCATTTTGGACAGGTGTTGATTGGTCTATGAGCTTCATGGCAAACTTGACCAATCAACCACATATGAAAACACTGAATTATGTTCAGCTTTGAGGTCAAGGGTACAGAGGAGTATTGTGACATATATTTATGTATCTAGGGGGTGCAGTGGCACAGTGGGCTTGGCCGGGTCCTGCCCTCTGGGGGGTCTGGGGTTCGAGTCCTGCTTGGGATGCCTTGTGATGGACTGGCATCCCATCCTGGGTGTGTCCCCGCCCCCTCCAGCCCTGCGCCCTGTTTTGACAGATTAGGCTCTGGTTCACCGCAACCCCGCTCAGGACAAGTGGTTTCAGCTGGTGTGTGTGTGTGATTTATGTATCTGCATGTGTGTATCTGTGTATGTGTCGTTGACATTTCTGTTGTTTCTGTATGTGTAGATGTGGGTGTGTGGGCATGTGTGTATGACTGTGTACCAGCGCTCATGTAGCTCCTGTGTGTCTTTATCGCAGGCTTGATTCATGAAGGTGATGAGCTCAGGGAAATCAATGGCATTCCCATGGAGAACAAGAGCCTGGAGGAAATAATTCCAATACTGGTACAGCCGCATTATCATTCTCCCGCTATGTGGAATCCTGTCTGGGTCCCTGGTTTGCAACAGGACATTATCTGGTCCTGTTTTTAGCATGACTGATCCATGTTGTCATCTGAGCCTTCATGTTGACATACTTCTCTGTGCAATGTTAGTCCTCTGTGGAGTGGCTGTGGACCTTTAATCTACCAAAATACACATGTATTTGTTTCTTGAACATGTACATAATGGCCAAAGTGTCCTCCGGTCAATTACTATAAGGAACCATTTTCAACAAGCTCATACCTGTGTTCCAAAGGGTGTCAAACAGCAGGAACTTCACATTGCTCTCAGTCACTTCTCAGTTTAAATTTAGTGATACAAAATTGTCAGAGCTTCTTTGTCTGACAGGCTCAGTCCAAAGGGACCATAACATTTAAAGTGATACCAGGCAGCAAGGTGGAAATGGAAACCATCAAACCCAAGGTAAGCCTCCCAATGGATATTAATTATACCCTGCTCTCTGACTGGCTGAAATGAGACCCGCTGAGATGTCGCACTATGTGTGGAGCTGTTTGGTACCTGGCCACTAATGGTCACATACAGGTAACCTGCAGACAGCACAGCCATTAAGCAACTTGAATCTGAAAGGTCACAGGGTCAGATCACCAAAAGGAGCACTCTTTTGGGTTGATAAAAGTTTTGTGTATATCTAACTATGAAATAGACATTGATATATCTCACGGTGGATGTAAGGTCAAAGGTTTAAGTCCTCTTGCCGGAGCCTTATCACAAGGTGCTTGGTGAACAAGTTTGATAAGGAAATAAGCTCTTCTTCATCAATTACCTGAGATGCAGGACACTTGTGGGTGGTGTTTGCTTTGATGCAGTAATACTGAGAAGAGAGTCCCATCTAGAAAGGGTTACTGTGGCACTGGATTCGATAGAGAAAACTTTTATCTTCTCTCATCAATGGCAATAGGAAAACTGATGGATGGTTTTTCCTGGCCAGTTGTCAGTAACAGAAGATCCTGCATTGTTCCTCTGGTGTGGTTCAGGTAGAAATTCCCTCTGGAGTATCGTTTGGTAGAACACTGAGTGTGTCTGCTTTATGTAAGCGTTTTCACAGTTTAATAACTTTAGTATGACTGCTTTACACCAAGATTCCAGCCTGAAAGAATGAGCCAAAACTCTGTCTTTTTGTGTCAACCCAGTTTGTTTTTTCTTTTTTTGTTGCTGCTACTATAATAAATACCTTGAAGTGCTGCTAATTGGGTGCACATGTGTAAAAGGAAGATGGAAAATCTCAGGGTGAGGATGAATCAGAATATTCTGCTGAGCACTGGGGCCAGACTTGGTCCTCTCCCCCTCAGACTAAAGTCCCCGTCATTTCTGTCCATGGCAGGCAGCAACACAAGTGTATCAGATCGCTCTGGTGTCAGTTGCCCCAAGGGCTGTTGATTTTCAGTAAGGCTATAGCTTGAGGACCAGCCCAATGGGGTCACTTGTATTGTATAAATGTGGATTTTTGTTTCACCTTTGATCCAACATATTTTAATCACCTATGGTAAACAAATCAATTACTCTATAAGCTGGTCAGTTTATGCTGGAGGCAACTCGACTGGATCCGCACAGAATATGATTAGAAGCCCAAGTTTATAAAATTCCATCCATCCATCCATCCATCCATCCATCCATCCATCCATCCATCCATCCAACCTTTGTCAACAACTGCTTGTTCCGAGCAGCGTCGTGGCGAGTCAGAGCCTTACCCAGCAACACAGGGCACAAGGCCGAGGGCGGAAGGGACACACTCCTGATGGGATGAGTGTAGAAAATTGTCTGATGGAAACTGTATAGATATGAAGCCAGGAACTTTTTTGCTGAATTCAGCGGCCTTTCCTTGCACCTTTAATCACTCCTAATTGCAGACTAAGGAACGAAGCTCTAACCTGGCATTCTTCTGAGCTGGCTCATGGGCTTTGACACTGAGATGACACTTCGATGGCTCCAGAGCTGGTAGAACCTGCTGCGGGAAGATTACAGTCCACGTTGACCTGAAATAAACCTTGCTGGTATTTTGCTCATCCCTTTCAGATGTATGTTAGGTCTCTGTTTGACTACAATCCTAATGAGGATGCAGAAATACCATGCAAGGAGGCTGGGCTGACTTTTCGGAAAGGGGACGTCCTTCAGATCTTGAGCCAGGATGATGCATCTTGGTGGCAGGCTAAGCACTGCAGCCTTCCCAATGCTCGGACAGGACTCATACCTTCAAAGCACTTCCAAGAGAGGTGAGCTTCCGTGCCATGTGACACAACAGAGCTGATCTCATTCACCCAACGGCCCCCTCTCAGCCCAGACCCCAGTCTGTAGACTGGAATCTGTCACCCATTGTGGAACGAGACCTGAACGTGTTTGATTCCTGACAATGTAAGGAGTGACTGTTTCCTTCTTGAGGCCAAAATAGTTTGGACTTCCGTGGCTGTCAGAAGCTGACATTAGTTATGAGAGAAACCGACAGTTTTGGTGCCGGTCCATTTTGGAAGGTGAGTGGACGGAAAACTGTGCCTCAGTGCTGTTGGACCACATGCCATGTGTTCAATACAGAGCTCACAGATGGAACACTTTCTTGGCATTACTCCAGGGCTAAAAAATTCAAAGACTTTCAAAGACATATTTCAGCAGAGATCGGACTGACGGTGCCATGTTTTCATGACGTCCTTTGATTTTGATCGTTATTTTGAAAATACTAAGTGTTCATAGCTAGAAGTTGTCAAAGCTGATGGATCTGTTTTTGTTGTCACACTCTTCCAGCAGGAGGTTTGCATTTCAGAGGCCTCCAGCTCTGCTGCCAACCCAGACCCTCCGAAGCCGCAGATCATGTAAGATCATGTCTAGATGTTGAAAACTCAGACTTCTTGAGATGTCCTTCAATGCTCAGAAGGTTCCTTTCTGTCCCTCTTGACTGAACTTGCAGGCACAGAGACAGGGACATTCGCAGCTGATATTCCTCTTTCACCCTACAAAAACAGCTCATCAGAACTACACACACTCACAAACAAACACTGAAGTGGTTGGGCTCTTCAGACGACCTTTCTGACCCTGCGTTTTCTGGGGTTCACAACAGCAGTTTCTGGAGATCCAGACTACTCTTTGGGAAACCCTTTCCCAGACTCAGCACAATGTTGCTACTTATTGTCAAAGAAATAATGGCTTCGTAGGAGTCTTGGATCCCGTGGCTAGTGCCATAAATTAAGCCAGTTGTGTTTTATACATTTAAAAAAAGTGGTTTACTAAGTGTAAGCTTCTTGGCTGCTGGGTGCACTTTATGCAGACGGCTAAAAACTGAGCGGCCTATTCACCCATTTTCGTGAGATGTGTGTTACCTTGTTGTGAACTCAAAGCTTTCAGCACTAGCTAGGCAAGGAGTTTTTACTGAACTGGTCTAGTAAGTACTACATATTCACAATATGTTTAAAAGCACTGGTTCCTCGTTGTGTAGTATTGGGTTAATTGTTTTAAAATGTGCTCAACTCTGCTTCCTTCATCATGTATTCCAATTTTACTTTTAAGTACATAAAGAGCATCCAAACAAAATATGACTAGGACTGTCTCAATCGAACTCAGTTCCACAGTGTTTAAAGCTTGTGCCTGGTGTTACTGAGTGCTGATAATTTATAACAATATGAGGAATGTCAACCATGTTTATACGATAAATCAGTTGGGAATATATAGTAGTTTGTGGAAACATGTTTTCAGTCATTTTATGATTGATTTAATTAGTTGGCATTAGTTTGTTTAATCTGTTTAACACACACACACACACACACACACACACTTTCTGAACCGCTTGTCCCATACGAGGTCGCGGGGAACCGGAGCCTACCCAGCAGCTCAGGGCGTAGGGCCGGAGGGGGAGGGGACACACCCAGGACGGGACGCCAGTCCGTCGCAAGGCACCCCAAGCGGGACTCAAACCCCAGACCCACCGGAGAGCAGGACCCCGTCCAACCCACTGCGCCACTGCACCCCCTATCTGTTTAATAGTTGATTCATTTTAATTTTTTAATAGAAAAACTTGAAAGGGCAGGTGGAAACGTAGTGGTTAGAGCTGCTGCTTTTGGACCCAAAGGTTGCAAGTTCAAATGTCACCTCCAGCTGTAATACCCTTGAACAAAGTACTTACCCTAAAATTGCTCCAGTAAAAATTACCTAGCTCTATAAGTGGGTAAATAATTGTAAGTTGCTTTGGAGGAGAGCATCAGTTACATGTAATATTGTAATTGTACCTTAGAGTTGATAAAATAGCAGGGGGTGTAGTGGCGCAGTGGGTTTGATGGAGTCCTACTCTCCTGTGGGTTGGGGTTTCGAGTCCCGCTTGAGGTGCCTTGTGATGGACTGGTGTCCTGCCCTGGGTGTGTCCGCCCCCTCCTCCAGCCTTATGCCCTGTGTTACCGAGTTAGGCTCCGGCTCCCCGCGACCCCGCATGGGACAAGCAGTTTCAGACAATGTGTGTGTGCTGATAAAATAATTTAATCCTTTTTACATTTGTCATAGGTATTGCGGACATTTTTATGGAACATATCCTGTGAATAAATAGAGAAGTGTCTATGCTATTAGGCCCATCAACCTGAAGCACAGGCTAAAAGCTGCAGTGCTGTGAAAAAAAAAAACATTTAATCCTTACCCTATTTGCTTAATTTTTGTAGGTTTTTATCACTAAAATTATCAGATGTGTTTTATCACCTCTATTGTTTTAGGTCATTTCTTTGGTGTGTAAGACAGTGAAATGAATAGAGGTGTGAAAAAGTAACTGCAGTCAATAAGTGGTTGAGACACCTTTAGCTGCAATGACTACCGCAAAATGCATCCTGTAGCTGTTTGCCAGGTTCTCACACTACAGCAAAGGAATTTTGGCCCAAGCCTCCCGAGTTTTATGCTTGTATGCATCTCCTCTTATCAACTTGACTTTTGCTGCTAAGCATTCAAGTATTCGAAAATTGAATTGAACAGAATTTGCCCAAATCAGGCCTGATTGCACTGATTAGGTTGATAAAAGTTAGGGGGCTGACACTGACACCGTCTCTCCAGACATACATGATGCGTTCAATTCTGGTTGTCAGTCATTGAATTACTATATGACATCATTGTTATAATCTCAGGGTGCAGTGGCGCAGTGGGTTGGACCACAGTCCTGCTCTCAGGTGGGTCTGGGGTTTGAGTCCCGCTTGGGGTGCCTTGTGATGGACTGGCGTCCTGTCCTGGGTGTGTCCCCTCCCCCTCCGGCCTTACGCCTGTGTTGCCGAGTAGGCTCCGGTTCCCCGTGACCCCGTATGGGACAAGCGGTTCTGAAAATGTGTGTGTGTGTGTGTGTGTGTGTGTGTTATAATCTCCATGAAACAAGTATCAGTATGGTGAATGCATTTCATTTCATTCAAATTCCGCTTAAATGGCAGGTTGAACGAGTGTGTTTTTGTGTATATACCTGTGCATACCTATGTCTATGTTGGGTTTTGTGTTTATATGTGCATCTGCATGGGTTTGCCATGCGCGTACAATCTTCCCCTTCTTCACTGAGTGTACATTTCTTGACTTGGCACCAGTGTTGCCCCTCTCTACCAGCCATTGCCTGGTACAGGGAAGGGTTCCTCAAGGATAACTTTGTCTGCAGTTCATTAAAAGCCGTAGGATTGCTTTGTGGAAAAAATAAGAAATGTTCCCGTACGGATGGGATCTCTGGTAGAGCCAGGAAAAGAGACGAGGCAGGTTGTTGATGGGTGGGGGGTTTTGAGAATCCCTTAAACTGTGCATCCTCATGCCTCTGTGTAGCATGGAATAGCAACTCCAATGTGGACTCATCTGTCATTTTCCATTAGACGCTCAGCCATGATGGGCGGGTGAACTGCCGCTGTGGTCAGCTGGTCCTCTGTTCTCAAGGATAATTTCAGGGCTCTTTGTCACCGCTGAGCCGCGGCTGGTCAGAGCGCCAAAGCAATAACATTGCTTCAGTTTGCTCAAACATTGACTTGTGCTGCAGTTAAAAAAAAACCTGATCCTAAACAGGCTGAAATGTTTATTTTGTCCTTTAAATAAGCAGGTCATTTTCAGTTTTTCATTTCTCTTCATTTTTTTCTCATTTTAGTTCCATGTCATTATTATCTTGTTTTCATTGGGACAGTAGATTGGGCAGATGAAAGGGCTACTGAATGCTTGTCTTCAGTTGCAGTCTCCAGGGATAAAACAGCTAACACAGTTCTAATGGATTGCAATCTGCATAAATTTTGTCTTAAAGTTTCAGCTGTCAGAAAATAGATAAAAACAAAACCATCATACTGGAAATGAATGGATTGGTGAAAAGATGCAACATTTGTTGTTGCAGTGCACTTACTGGGCTCAGAAATGCCTTTAGGTATATCTATAGTGGAGTAAAACAAATACAGTAAGCTGCAACATCTAGATCAAAATACAAAAATGGCCAAAAAAAATACTGCTCTTATTTAATGTCACTGTTATCACATGACTTCTTTTATGAAAATACGTGGTTTAATATCTGTGTTCTTTACATTTCTGCATTCTAAGATGATGCGAACATGGAGTATGGTAAGTACTTCTCTTGAACCTTTCATTCTTCCTCCCATTTCAATGTTTTTTCTGATGTTCACTGGGTTCTTATTTTTCCTCATGCTCCCGAAAGACGAAGAGCCGGAAGGTACATGTTACTGAACCTAGTGAATGTCCTGTGCTATATGACTGACTGAACATGAGAGTTAATCAAAGTTCTCATTTGCATGGCCACACCCCCACGTGCATTCATTCCTGGGGAAATAGTCATATTTTGTGTTTTAATTTCATTCCCACGATGTTGTGTGTCTGTTTTGCCTGCATGTAAAAATATTTGTTTGTGTTCCTTGACTCCTATATGTTGAGACTTTTCTTCAGTTTACAGGAAGCATTTTGTAAACACATAGAAAGACAAATAGTTGTAGGTTCTTATTGACACTTTATTCATCTTTTTTTTTCTGTTGAGTCTTGCTTTGTTTTTCCCCCGCTTAGAACCAGATTGCCATGGTTTGTCTCTGAGCACTACTATAGGAGTTATAATTCTTTTCTCACCCACCTTTTTGACTTTGCGGCCTGAACAGAGGAGGTGGATTACGGGGCCATCAGTGGCATACACATTGGTGAGTCTTTTGAATTAATGATCCTTAATGTACTCCTGTTTTGCCATTTCAGATGGAACACAGCATTTTTATAAAAAGAAAATAAATCAGTGTTTAATTACTGACAATGCAGCTTTGCAAAATCATTGGAATGGTTTGGGGTCGACCTTAATGAGTTAATGAAGATTTAAAGCCCTGTTGCTCAGTTTTGATTTGCATTCTCCATACAATCCTCTTTGCCCCATTGAGATCGACTTTGGCTGAGTGGTAAAAAATACCTCATCGAATGAAAGAGGGAACACATTTTCGACCTTTTTTGCTTCTCATGAATAATGCCAGTGGGCATATTTTTCCTTTTTTGTGCCTTTTTTGCACTTCTAAGGTTACACGGGTATCTCTGAAAGCATTACTAGCGAAAAGCAATGTTCCATTCCTCATCTGAGTCAACGTGGGTCTTTCCATTGAGGTGCTTCTTTCAGCACAACGTAATTAGGGCCTGTTGTTCAACCATTTGTTTTCAATTCCTTTCTTTGGTCCTTGTTGTGTTGTCTTCGGCCATAGGCGCATTACCAACCTCACCAAAGTTATAAGTCCGTCAGTGCAATAGAGTGTGCTGCTTGTTTTCATTCATGCCTTTTGAAATTTCCAGCATTGCTGGCCATCCTCCAGCACAACCTACTATATACTGTAAGCTGCTATACTTAGGTCTGAAGAATTAAATTGATGGTTTTGCATTGGTTTTTACAGTACCAGTACACTTCCAGGATCCATCACACTTGGAAATTGCACTGTAGAACCTTGAAAAATCCTTTTATAGTGAGTTTGGATGGGATTTATACCCACAAAAGGGAGGTGAAGGTACTTGGTGAAGCTTGGCCTTTCCCGGTCCTTGCACTCCATGACCCGGTTTCAACCTATGACCATTGAACTCTGATGTTTATTTGGTCATGCGGTCACCATCAAGTTCCACTGTTGCTCCCAGCGCAGTTAGTCCTGTCCCGGTGCCCACAAGCAATGAGAAGAAGCCAGAACCCGATGGGGAATTATAGGCTCCATCTGCGTGCAGCATGTGGCATGCCACCTCACCTGCCAGCGCAGTTTGTTCTGGACATGCGGTTGGGGATTACGGGAACACACTGAGGGTTTTCCGATGAGCGTTGTGTTTCCTCAAGAGCACTGGGTTCTCAAATGTTGTTTTTTTTCTTCCTTCCATCCTATTACTTGGTAATGAAATTAGTCAGAAACTTTAAAAAAAATATTGGCTGGCTCTACATAATTCTTCAGAAACCTTTTATGCAGAGTTGATGATTTCCTTAGGGCTTCAGGGAAAAATGTTTCTTGCCACTTAAGCCATTCTGAACACAGGAGAATGGTCACTGGGTGGGTAAAGGTCCAAGGGATGTGCAGTGCTATTGGCATAAAGGATGGTTTTGCAACTTGGAAAGGGATCTCCTTTGAACCTTAGATGAAATATTTCATTTTCTTGAATGTGGAAGTATGTAAAGCTAAATACCAAAAAAGAGGAGAGCTTGATTATTATAAAACCCTTTCGCTCTCATCATAATCTAACATCCATCAGAAAACAAACTGCATTAAACAGCCAAAAACACTGCAGTAACATACTGGAAGAGACATAATGCCCTTTAATCCAATTAAAACATACGGATAAACAGTGACCCATTGGAATTATGTATTATTTAGATATTAATATTATTTATTATTGCAGATAAACATTTGCTATGAATTTTACCATTAAATGTTTGCTGCCAGAAAAGTTTTTTCAGAGGCAGTGAAGATGAAGACCATAATCTAAATAAAAAAATTTAGTGTGTAACTTTTTCATTGCACTAAGCCCAGGCAAAGGGAGGTGCGGTGACAGGTTTGGCCAATGCCCACTGTGCGGCAAGTCTAGGGGTCCGAGCCCTGCTTGGCGTGCCTTGCATGCCTTGGTGCGTCCCCTCTCCCTTCGGCCTTGCGCCCAGTGTTGCTGGGTAGGCTCTGGCTCACTGCGACCCCGCTTGGGACAAGCAGATGTCTACATAGTTGGTTAAACCCCGGCAGGAATTTGGCTGTGGGTTGATAGCTCTGTGAAAGATGATTCTGTTGACTGAATGTCACCTATAATGTGCTACCTTGTGTGTTAGCTGACATTTATGTACAGACACCCCTCAATTTACATAAATTTGACTTATGGAAATCCAGATTTACGGAAAAAATTCCCAGCATACACATTATTTATGGATATTTTACGCAAAACATCTGAAATACATTAAGTGCAAGTCAGTGTAGTCAGACAAGGCAGGAAGCTGCATCTTCCCAGTTCCCCTGTGTTTTGAGCTGTGAACGCATCTCCTATCATTAGTGTAATGCTTTTTTTTTGCATATTTTTACCCATTTCATTATTCACAATGCTTGGTGCTAAATGTGCACTGGAAGGAAAATGAGAACTGTCGAAATTCAAAATAATAAGGAAGTATGAAGGTGGACAAAGATCATCATCCATAGCGCAGGAACCAAGTTTAACCGTATCGACTATAAATACGATAGTGAAGGATGCTGCATGTGTAAAGGAGCACATGATGATGGCATGTGATGATGTTGAATGGTGGGGGGGGGAGGAAAAATCTGACGTAGGTAACTTTTGACTTAGGTTAGGGGTTGAAGAACGGTCTATTTGCATAAGTCGAGGGGTGTCTGTATGTAGATGTTCCAGCATCAAAATAGCTCATGGACAAAATGGATGGGTAAAATAAAGGATGTTTGATACAGTTATACTTCACTGGGGGGACATCAGAAAGTTTTCATTAGAGATTTTAAAACTTGAGATGACCTCTTTCCATGAATGACAAAGTAACAGCAGAGTACATATTTTCTGACATTTCATTTTTTATTCCTTTAGCGGATACCTTTCTCCAAGGCAAATGTAAATGTGAAGTTTGTACATTACGTCTTACATCAATTTACCCATTTATACAACAGGGTATTTTTTACTGTATAAATTCAACATAAATATCTTGCTCAAAGATACCACCGCAAACTCAGGACTGGAACACAAGACTGCCCAACCAGCTGCAAGATGACATCTATAACCACTACACCATCTGCTACCATGTATTCATAATGCTTTTCTTCTATGCATGACTGTGATTTGCATCACTGTCCTGTGAAACACTTTGAGTCACAGAATCTGACATGGGAGTTTAGTATCTATTTTCAAGCAAGCAGCAAATCCATACATAAAGCTATGCATGATCAAAGATCCATGGTGGATGGTGAAGTGAAGAAGAACAGCACAGGGGGCTGCATGCTGGCACAGTGAGTAGTGCTGCTGCCTCACAGTACCGGGGTGGTGCAAGAGAACATGGGTTCAATCCCTGCTCAGTCTGTGTAGAATTTATGTGTTCTCCCTGTTTCTTTGTGGGTTTCTTCCCACAGTCCAAAGACATGCTGTTCAGGTTCACCCACAGTGTGTGAGTGACAGAGAGAGTGTATTCCACTGATGTATGGATAAGTGACAGTGTAAGTAGTGTATCTAGCAGTGTAAGCCACCTTGGTGAGTAAGATGTGTGGGCTGATAACACTACATGGGTTTGTTGGAAGTCACTTTGGAGAAAAGCCTCTGCTAAATAAATAAATGCAATGGAACATTACCCCATGTCTTTTCCTGGTTCACACACGTCAGGAGCATGTAGAGATGCCATACTTATAAAGGATTTATAAACTCATAGATTTCAGCCCCTGTCATGCTTGCTCTCTTCTGCAGTGACTTTAAAGTCACTTCCTCATGCTTTGAGTATCAATAGGCCACAGTGTTCATATTGGAAGCAGACTTCTAAACAACCCTCGCCGATGCCACTGTTGATGCCAACTATGGATATACTCTCCAGTCAGCTAATTACTTAATAAACTAGAGTAAAGTAATAAATTAGCAATCCCATTGAATCCCATTGAATCTGTCAACTCCTGTAGGCCTTCTTTCAGCAAGATCAGCTGTGGTCTGCATATGATGGAAACACCTGTCATCAGCTGACTGCAAAAACAGATTGGAAAAATGTGTGAAAAATGCTGTATGCCCTTTCTGGAAGCTGTCTGCAAGATCTTTCACAATAATTTATGTAGTTAAAACCCCCCTTTTCTTTGGTTCAACTGATTCTTCTGTTCTCTTGTATTCTTCTTTCAACAAGAGCTGGTTGACTTGGCTACCCTAAGTTTCCAGACCATCAACACAAACTTTTATTGACAAAGTAATGTAGAAAATGTTTGTCAGGCTGTTATAAAGCTACAGCGATACCAAAGTGCTTGGCTGTATGCTGAGGATTTTGCGTTATTACCCATTTAAAAAAAAAAAAAAAAAAAAAAAAATTCCCCTCAACTAAAATGTATTAGCAGAAGAAAACAAGACATATGGAACAGTCTAGAAGGATTTTTGTGATTTTGGACGATTGAGGTTACCTTTACTTCAGCTGGAAGGAAGGCAGTGGGTTGCACTGGCCAGCTGTGTCTGAGAAACACGCACACACAGACACACACACACACACACACACACACACACACACACCTTCTGTCCACTGCAGAAAACAGGCATTCTAGAATGCCAGAGATTCCGAAACACTAATCAAAAATTGTTGTTCCATTTTCAGTGCAGATATGCTGTCCATTCAAATGTCATACCCTTTTCCCAAGCTTGACCGAATCTCTCATCAATTCACTCAGATCATAATATTGTGGGTGCTGATTTTCTTATCTGCTGGATTAAAAGTGATATGTTTTTTCAGAAAATGGCAGCAGCTCTTTCCTGGAATTTGAAGATGAAAGGTGGCTGATGTGTGGGCAAAGACCGTGACCGACCGATGCGGTCGGAGATGCAACTGAACAGCTGTTACAATCAGTCCAGTGTACTTCTTGCACCACAGGCTGTTTAAATACAGAAGAATTCCTGTTGTTAATGTGGTGCTTCCATTGCTGTGGTGCACGCGGGAGGACACAGGATCTCCTCAGGGCATCAGCGGCCAGCTGGCAGTTTTGTGGCAATGTGAAATTGTGGCATTAAGAGGACTAGATCAGATATTTTTCCCATCTCAGCTCCAAGTTCTTGTTCTGCCTTAATCATCTACAGACATCTCCACCTCCTGTGCTCCTGAGTTCATTAATCACTGCATAAAAGCCCTACTGTGCAGGGCAAGGAGCAACTATTAGGTGTTTTCACTTTGCCACTTGGATTTAGTCCACCAATCTGCGTCATCTGCAAGAAACCAGTTCTGTCATCCTAGGATCAGTTTCTTCTAACAAAACTTCCATCCTTTTTATAGGGCAAACATGCATATGATGCACGGACCCCAGTAAGCCAATAAGGCACGGCAAGAGAAAAACAATGGAAGACAGCAAAAGAATATTACCCCTCCTCACAACACACTCATTAAATACATTAAAGAGAGCAGAAATGAGTCATATGGTAAAAGCACATTAACATCCCAACCCCCGACACACATGCTTGTCACTGTTGCTATCAGACAATGCACCAGACACCAGGCAGGATGAAAGGAAAGCATAGAGGCGAGAGAGACAAGTGTATGACATAATCGGTGGAAGAGGTATACAGGAATGTACAATAATATGAATAGCACAATATTAAATTTCATGACAGCTTGTCACTGAACAAACAGAAAGCACCAAATTACAACCAGACTGAGATTTCTCTCATACACACCTATCATTGTACAGACATCACATTCTCTCACTTTAAAAGCAGTGAATTATTTTTAACCCCAACCCAAGAAAACTTGTAAAAAAATGTAACATTTGAAGCTTTTCCAATTTTATTTTCTTTTTAATGCTGACTAATTTGATAAAGGGGTTGAATAATGCTCTCCTTTTGCTTTGCAGCTGGCCTGCGGAGGAGTTTCAGGCTCAGCAGCAGACACAGAAAGGCCTACAGAGCTGTGTGTGGGAACCGGTGGAGTGAATGCTATGATGCGGATGAGATACTCACGTACGAGGAGGTCGTCCCCTACCGCAAGCCACCGTGGGTGCGCCCCAGGCTATTTCTGCTGGTTGGTGAGTGCGTGACACCTAGGGCTGTGATCTACTGTTGGGAATGCTGTTCTTCTCATGGGAGATGTCAATGCTGAGTCTGATGCGCATGATGCAATCACTTTACCTAGAATGGTGAGCGAGGCATGGGTGGCACCATCACTGATGCTTGCTTGACAGCTGACCCTGCAATTGCATGGATGACACTTTCACTGTCCTTGCAATGGGCCACAATGTTTCACTGACATCAATCTGGTTCCATCCGTCTAGTCTGCAATACGGATCTTACAAGATGATCCATCTGGACTCCAACCAGTTTATTTTGTGACTCCATGCTGTGATCATCTCAGAAGCTTAACATGGGTGTGTATGCCTATAGCACAGGTCCAGAAAAGTCCCAGACAAGCCACAGCAGACCACTTCTTAATGTCCGCCCTAATGGAAGCAAAGAAGTGTGGGTACTTATTTATAGTTAGGGTGAGCGCTCGGTATGGCGTCCTGTCATCAGAAAGTCATTTGGGGTTTTAGGCTGGATGGTTAGCACAACCCCGCAGAGCTGTTGTGTTTGAGTCATTTCGTTTACTTGAGGCCAAACCACTTCAGTCTAAGGACACAAAGCAAAACTTACAGCACAGAATTAAATCTGTCACTTATACGTATGTAATTTTCCTCAGCCTTTGTCCTTACATAGAAGATTTTATTTGTGAGAGGTAATTTCTAATTACTTTCACGTAGGCCTATCCACATAGATCACCTCTACCTTTGAGGTCAACTTCAGAAACTGTAGATACTATGTAGTTGCAGCTGTTTTGCTGTTGTAAACACCATCACATTTTTTTGACCGGACGTCTGCTGAAGGAATTACAGCAGGTTGTCTGCGCAAAATTTTTGATTCCCGGACTGGGATATGGTAAAGTGGGAACTGAAGTTGATACGAACACCTGACCTGACATCAAAGGGGTCTGTGGGCTACATTTGCTTTTTGAATTACCTGGATAATTTTCAGTTTTATTGGTTGACCAGGAACTGTCTTGACACATCCATTGCTCATTTTTGGTTCCACAGTTGTTCAGGGCAATGTCCAGGAAAGATATGCTTTATGCTTACCATTCTTCTTCATGGCTCTCGAACCAGGTTTTCCTTTAGAAGCGTCTCAGTTAATGTTATTTCTAAAAGCCAGACGCACAGAGACCTGAGGAAACACGGACATTTTCCCTCCAAACATGGCAGCTAGCCTCTATTTGGTTTGGCAGCTCCTCCCTCCATTAAATGGAAGCATGGTCTGTGTTAATCAGAAACTGTTTGCACATCATTTTTGATGTGTGCTATTCAGTAACACATATGGTCATCCTCCAAAACAGAGAATTACTGGATACACCGTGACTGTCCTCGCTTCAGCTTGGGCTAAACACAGACTTGAATGTATGCAAACCTCTGCGTTGTGACAAACTGGGACCTATCTGGCTCCACTGGATTGGGAGCAATTTCGAAATATTCGTTTTCTGTATTTAGTCCTAAATTGAACACAGTGAGTACACTGACAGGCATTTTAGGTTATAAGATGTGATTTTCACCATGACATGAATCTCCAGTCTTCTGTGGACCGACTTAAATGGCAGGTTGTAAGTTATTATAAATAATTTATATTTAGCTCTTTCCTTTGTTCAAAGTAATTTACAATGCTAGGCATTGTACACTAAGCTACTTACAAGTGTCTATCCATTTACACAACAAAGCATCTTAGAAACAAAAATAGACCGACTATGGGGAATTGTCACCAATTTACCTGAAACACATGCTAAACTGAAGCATCCAGAGGAACTCTACACAAATGCAAGGAGAACATTCAAACTTTACAAAGACTGAGTTGCATTTGAACCCACCCCTCAAGAGCTATGAGGTGCCAGTGCTACTGAGCTACCCAGACGTTGAGCATATTTGACTGTGTTTAGGGTAACAAGATGGCTCTGAAGTGCACTGTTGGATGGTTAAGGCCTACCGCGACTTTGGCCGAAGGTCAGACCAACTTTTAGGCTTTAATTCATTTATATTCTCATGGCTCCTGATCCACCAGGGGAAGATTCTCCAACAGGGGTGAGTGCAGATGTAAACCATAGAGTAGAATGTCAAATTAAGTTACTGTAACGTCTCAGCTAATCTCAAATGGGGTGTAGAGTCATAAAAAGTGCCTACAGGGCTGTATATGGCATATCTATTTTTATTTTTACAGCAACATACAGGGCAGCACCTCTTTGACTAGAAGTACCATATTTCTTGGGTTCTGATGAAACTTCAAGACAAAAACCATTTACAAATGATGGTAGCATTCATGTTGCCATTGTTTGTGTGTTTAAGGGTGAAGCCCACATTTGCTGGTAAGTGTTACATGAAGACAGGCAAGCTAAATCAGACCAGTTACAGATGTGATCACTAATGGGTTTGCACCATTATTTTGAAGAAAAACTTTGGGGATAGAAATCTGGAGTAGGAAAAAGAAAATCTGTATTTACTGAAGCAGGTCCAGGGTCTGAATGGAGGTCCAAAATTCAGTTCTTGAACACCATTTCTGAGTGGTGTTCCTGGCGGTTTCTAGTGCTTTCACAGCTGCCGTTCAGCCACCAATCAATCAAACTGCCTCTCATTAGGAGGTTAATTCCTACCAGGGAACTGTGCTGATATTGTGGGGTAGAGTTGGTTCTCCACAGAATTAAACGAGACAACTGCTGTTTTCTTTGAACTTCTCTCCTGGAACACTGTTTCCCCTTCACACCAGCAGTGGGACCCGCAATCTGTTTTGATTCCACCATGGAAAGGAACATGCGATAAGCCCAAGTCATTTCATGCACGATTTGGATGGCCAGGCATCCCAGGAATCCCAGTCAGTTGCAGTTTCTAAAAACAGAGGGTCCATGTCTACATTACAGTAAGGACTACTGTTCGCTACCTTAGGATGTGTTGTTCCACTGGGTTTTGCGCTCTTCATCGACTCAGGTATTGCGTCTCGAGTACCATTTGCAGTTTGATTATGCCATGGAGTACAGCACTTGGTAGGCTGACAGATGTGTGCCAAAGGTCAAAGGTCATTGGTTAGGGGTCACATTTTTGAAGAGGTAAAATTCTGCCGCCACAACCAGGAGTGACTGGCTGAGCTGTTGAAATGATAAAGAGTTCAGCTACACTCCGTGAAGGAGGAAAAAATTCATTAAGTCTTTAAGGTTGTTGATGTAAAACTGTGTCCTCTATATCCGCAAGGAAAGCCCTCTTAAGTCTTTCACCTGAATTTTTACCTCAGTGTCAACAAGATGATTTTTTAGTAGCTTTTGATCAACAATAATAATGATTGTTAAACTTGACCTAGGAATTTACCTATGGGTCCAGGATTTCTCTAAAAGTGTCTTGCACTGCATTTGTGGGCAATTCATGTCTCACCCGATGCCTTTTCCTGTGTTTTGTAGGACCTTCGGGGGTTGGTCTCAATGAGCTGAAGAGGAAGCTGGTGATCTCCGATCCCCAGCGATATGGCGTGACCGTGCCCCGTAAGTGTGCAGTTTGGGCTCTTTGGGCCTCAGATGTTCACTGGTTCTAAAATGCAAAACATAGTTCATCAACACAACAAACCATGGACGCAACATTCCTAAGATTTGTAAAGGGAGACAAAAAGTCTAATTGTTAGTCATGATTTACATCATATTTATTTGGGAGATGCTTCTCTCCAAAATGTCATGCAACTCAGAGTAAACAGAAGTGCATCAGCAACCAACCAAGAGCTTTAGACACAGACACAAGATAATCGACACGCAGCTTGTTTGTCTTATACCTCCAGGTTGCTGATTCAAATCCCTGAAATAGCTACCTATAGAAGTGACATTCAAAAAGTAAATACATCAATAATCATAACAGATGGTGTTGGACTCATTTCTGTAGCTTTCGGGATATGAGAGGAGTAAAGGGTCTGAAGGAGAAAGATTTGAGACCCATCTTGAATGCTGGGAGGGATTCAGTAGTTCTACTTAGCAGCACCAACCTTTGGACAAGAGTGGACAGCATTAGTGTACTGTAACTCTGCCTGGGTCAGTCTATGATGTTCAGTAAGGGGTCACTGTGGATTCTTAATAGTAAGTGACATTTATCAATCCTCATGGAACTGAAGTCCATACTGGCAAAGGAACAAAACTCCTTTTTCTCTTTTCACTGACCTGTTGACTGCCTCATTGTCTGGAACTGGTGTACATTCTCCTTCCCCACCACGAGGGGCAAATGACAGCCTGCCTCACTGCTGTACAGCATTCAGCCACTTAAAGGAGACTGCCACTGTGGCCATTGCTGCCACTGCTGCCACAGTGAGGAATAAGGTTTTAACTTGGCAGATGGTGATGTCAACATGTTGGGATTCATTATTGCCATGATTTATGCATTCCAGTAGAAGTAACAGAGCAACTGTGTGGCACACAAGTAGGTGCTTCTAGGAGGTGGTCGGATGTCAGTGATGAGGGCAGTCGTGAGCATGTACTGTATGTCTGGTACTTGGAATGTTGCTGGCATTAAAGTACCACTGATACATCCTTCCTAATGCCTATTAATGGCTCATAAATATGACCTGTTATGTATCACTTGCAAAACGGCCTTGTGAGATGGTGTTAACCGAATGAATGGACAACAGAAACCATGTTATCATTTTGCACTTCATGTTCAATGTATGGGTGGCGCAGTGGGTTGGACTGCAGTCCTGCTCTGCGGTGGGTCTGGGGTTTGAGTCCTGCTTGGGGTGCCTTGTGACGGACTGGCGTCCCATCCTGGGTGTGTCCCCTCCCCCTCCGGCCTTGCGTCCTGTATTACCGGGTTGGCTCCGGTTCCCTGTGACCCTGTGTGGGACAAGTGGTTCTGAAAGTGTGTGTGTTTAATGTGTTGTTTTTTGGTGCAGCTTTGAGGACACTGGTCCTCTGTATCCTTTCTGACAAAAAGATCTCTCTCCCATGAGATTCTTGAGGCATTTTGCTGCCATGACAAAGAGTTTGTACAATGAAAAAGCAAAAATCAGAGCAAGCACTGAAGTGACAGCTGACTGGCCAGTACTGTGGAGGTTTCAGCCAACTGGAAGTCTGGTTAAGAAAGTTGTGGTTGACACCCTGTGTCTTGCCCTCTGTGTTCAACAGACACAACCAGGCCCAAGAAGGTCCAGGAGAGTGATGGCATGGAGTATACCTTCATCCCAAAGCACCTGTTTCTCACTCAACTTGTAAACAACAAGTGAGTTCATGACCCTAAAGCACCACTTGGCATGGCAAAGGAATACATATATATATATACATTTAGATATACATAGTGATGGGCCAGGTGGCACCCAGGGAACAGATTCCCACATTAGTGCAGCAGCCACGAGGCCCCACCCTCCGTTCCATTTCCTGTGCAAATGAAACTGTTTCCTGTCCAAAGGTTTCCTGTTCCATTTCCTGTCTGAAGGTCATTTCAAGGCTTAAGTGGATGTATAAGTTTCTGTTTTCCAGAGTATTTATAGAAATAACATGATTAGTAGGCCTGGTGTTTCATACAGCTGTAACACAGTCATGAGCAGCAGCGATGAATGTTCAGCAGAAACGAAGCTTAACCCCCAGGATTCAGTAAAAAGTAAAAATTGCAAAAGCTTAATGTCCATCCATCCATATGTTCATTCTTCAGTTATCAATAACCACTTGTCCAGTGCATCGTCAAGTGGTCCTGAGCCTATTCTGGAGTCACAGGCCATGAAGTAGAGCACACCCTGCACAGGATGCCATTTCACCAAAGGGCAGTCACACACACTACAGGCATTGTCAAACCCTCATGACTTAATCTGACAGAAAAATATACCTGTAATTTAGGGCACAAATGACACTTGTACAGGAAACTAAAAAATAAAAAAAAATTTTAAAAATAAAATAATAATTTTCTAGGAACATTTCTGGAGCTGTAGATGTAGACTTTCCTTTTCCTCTTTTGCTATCTTTATCAAATTTCATTCTGAAACATCGCTGCGTTTAAAAAATTACCATGGTTTGGCAGAGAAAACACAGTGGAAATGACTTAGAATAGCAAAAATGTTATATGGGGCTTCAGGGCTCAGAGTGAAACTATGACCTTATATGAGAAAAAATGACTTTGAATCCATCTCACAATCTTTATGCAGATGCTGGGTGTACATAAAAATAAAGTTAGCTTATTAGAAAATCTGATCAGAGAACAGCTGAGATGAGTGAAGTCTTTAGCTGCCAATCACTAGTGGTGCGGAGACTTGAAGACAAACCTATTTTTTATGATACCAGTAATCATTGAGCTGCATTTTCATCAATGCTGTGTTCATGATATTGCAGAAATCTAGACCCTTTTTTTCTTTTAAAGCTGCAAAAATCATGTTTCCATGCAGGTTCATTGAACATGGAGAATATGGTGGCCACTTCTATGGAACCAGCCTGGCAGCTGTGCGCTCAGTCCTGGCCAAGGACAGGGTGTGTCTGCTGGACGTCCAACCACAGGTGAGTCCTGAGAGGTAGATGGTGGTGTTTTATCCTTCTTCCATTTAACCGCTTGCATTCTTCAGCCTGAGTAACAAAGCTTATGGTTTCATGCTCCGTACATTTTATTGCAGATGTCTTTCAGCTAAGAGACCCACGAGCCCCAGGGTTCTTCATGGGAACATGATTTGAAAATCATTGTGTGCTACCTGACCATATGCTGTATTCTTTGCTATAACAGATTAATGAAGTAGCGGACAAAAACACAGCTCTATCTTCCTGGAAATGTTAACTATTTTTGTTGCAGCTTGGTGACCACAACAGGGTTTGAGGAACATTTTAGATGCAATTACTTATAATTTTCCCCTTTTCGACATTTCCTCTTTGGCTTCTCTAAATACGTGCGGCCGGCTACGCCCCTGCAAAGTGGACCGAATGTCACTCCTGCTGATTTTGGGTCTTTAAAACCAAATGGAGACCTTGCATTGGTTTTCACTGTGTTTGTTTTTGCTGGGACTGTAGCAGCGTGGTCCGGGTAGTACCGCCAAATGGACCGTACGTGCAAACTGGCAGCAGTTCCTGCTCCAAGACACTTCCTGCCATCATCATGCTGGCTTCTTGTAATCATGTTTTTGGTTTTTAGTGGTGGGTTTCAACCATGGTGCAAGTAGTCTCCAGTGTCTTCAGGTTTTTGGGACACCTGGGCACTTTCAGGACAGAACTGAGAAAAGTATGCCCATATATTAATACTAATATGTCTCTGAGTACAGAACTTTGCTTATGGGTTAATGGTGACTGTAAAAATTGGACCACAGTTGGTCTCCACTGTGTCAGAATCCAAGCAGGTATCTAAAATGTTCAGTCCATGTAGGTGAAATACCAGAATGAGCAAGAATTGTCAGGTTTGGTTCTCATGTACAGCTGCCTTGCACTCCCCCCCCCCCACACTGTGGTCGAATGAATGCTCTGTGTTCCATCCCGCAGACGATTGTACACTTGCGGACCCCAGAGTTCAAGCCCTTTGTGGTGTTTGTGAAGCCCCCTCCGATGGAGCGTCTTCAAGTCACCAGGAGGAAGGCCAGGTTGCACTCCTGGCAAGATGAGAAGGGACAGACAAAGATGTTTTCGGTAACACCAAACAAGAGATACACACACACACACACACACACACACACACACACACACACACACACACACACACACATTTTCAGAACCGCTTGTCCCATACGGGGTCGCGGGGAACCGGAGCCTAACCCGGCAACTTAAGGCGTAAGGCCGGAGGGGGAGGGGACACACCCAGGACGGGACGCCAGTCCATCGCAAGGCACCCCAAGCGGGACTCAAACCCCAGACCCACCGGAGAGCAGGACTGTGGTCCAACCCACTGCACCACCGCACCCCCACAAGAGATACATTCATGGTGAATCTGTTATTCAGATGAGGTGTAAAATATTAGAACACAGAGAAAGGATAGTGGGTGGATTCATTAATCTGACATAATGTGAAGCATTTCGGAGTGTGTGATCTGAGCTGAGCGATTTTAATATTACTATTACCAGGAACAGCAGGAAGCGTAATGTTTAGAGCTGACTCCTTACACTTGAAGCACCCAAGTTTATATTGTATCTCTTGCTGTACTACCCTTGATCAAGGTACATATTCTGAATTGATGTAGTAAAAATTACTCAGTTACACAAAGGGGTAAATTACTAAGTAACTAAGAATTACAAGCTGCCTTGGAGAATTACATCAGCTATATGAATACATAATAATACAGATACATTCTGTATTCTTCTTTACAATATAAACATATGAGAGTTTAAAGACTATACACTATCCTGTAGCCCTAACTATTATGCCTGATAAGGAGAGACAGCCTCAAGTGCTGGGCTAAGAAAGGCCTTAACAGAGGTCCTGGTGAAAATCAGCACTCCATCATACACTCTCACACTTTCAGGATGTGTGAGTATATGGGGAAGAGTGTGATGTCCAAACCACACACACAACATTTGCCAGAGTGTTGGTGCAATGCTGCAGTGAAGACAAATAAGTCCTGCAACACGTACCGTGTAAGCTAAACACACGTCTGTGACATGCTATTTTTTAATGTTTAAAAGGGGACAGTTGGACAGGTTATTTATAAAATCAGCATGAATATATTCTGTGTTTACATGATGATGCAGTCCAATTTCTAAAAATACTCACAAAGTAGCAAAAAGATCAAAATTTCCCTCTACCACTACTGTTACGGACCATTATCTGACACTTTACAGTACCATATGAGACTTGTACATTATGTTGCTTATAGTTCTTTATTCACTGGGTTGTTTTACTGTATCAGTAAAGTATGTAAAATGAAGGTACTAGAGCAAGAGCAGCGATTCAAACCCGGGTCCTTCAATTGCAAGGTGACAGCTCTAGCTATTGCTCTACTGCATATTAATGGTTAATTTGTTAATAAACTAAATTCTTGCCTTTTAGTCATCGCAGAGTTGCTTGTGTAGTTATTAAAAATATTATTTAAATCAGCAGAGATTGAAAAATGACTCCTTATAATAATGATACTCACATTCATTAGCCGTTTGTCCATGACAGAGTTGCAATGGTCAAGAGCCTATCCCAGAATCATTGGGTGCTAGGCTGTGAGGTGTACACCCTGGATAGGATGCAAACCCTCAGTATTTCAAGCAATAAAAAGCTGAGATCTTCCATCTGTAAGAAAAAAGGCCTTTTTGGTGAAATGGTGTGTTCTGTCTGACACTAATTGCGTTTTTCAAGAATGCAAATGTCTGGCCTGTTTAACTAATAAAATGACTCTCCCCCTTAGTATATTCTTAAAACAGACCTGCCTCAATTGTTTTAACCTTGGTATTCATGTCACTTGTGTAATGGTGATGTCATTAAGTTTTAATGTTTTTCAACTTCTTGTCTAACTGTACAAAATAATAATGGCAGTCAGAATGAGGTGGCAGTGCCTGTATAACATCAGTATTGTTGGTTTTATTTAATTTCTACATGACATTTAAGTCATAGCTTACACTGACCAACCATGTTTTTCCATAATTTACCAGTATGCGTGGTAAATTATGTTAGATTTCTTTTCTTTGGAGTGGACTAAGTGTATGATGAAATAATGTTTATTATACTTTTTTTCTGAAAAGTAAAAGTTCCATAAGCAGCACAATAGAACAGCGGGTAGGACCGGTGCCTCACTGTCTGGGCTGTACGATTGGATGTGGCTTCGAATCTGACTCAGAGTACAAGAAGTTTGCGTTGGTTTGCTCTGGTTTCCTCCCACAGATTCCAAAAACATGTGTTTCAAGTGGATTACTGACTCTGAATTGCCACTAACTGAATGAGTTTGTGGAACTTGCCTCAAACACTATGCTTCTGACATAGGCTCCAGAACACTGCTACCCTGCATTCGCCAAGAAATTATTGATAATGGATAGATGAACAAACCGTAATTTTAAATGGTTTTAAAAGCAATGATAAAACATAAAAACAAAGCCATGGAGTGTTTTTCTGGAAATCTAAAGCAGAGTGATCTTTTACGTTAGAAAGCCATACTGGTTTTCACTGCACGATTTTTACCAAAAGTCAGTCCAAATAATAAAAGACGCTGCCTCCTGAATCAGACCTGTTCATTTCTATGACAGTTGGACTTTATTTGAACCAATAAAAGTGTAACTCCCATCAAGAGTCTGACAGGGTGTGCAGTAGCCAAACCTCCCAGAGCTCTCCATCAACCCCAGAACACTGATAAGGTCTTCCACTGGGAGACACGACCTCTGGGGGATAACCGCTGAGTTCGAGCACCACATAGGATGAATGAGGAGTAGGAATGGGAGGCGGAGCCAAAACGCGTGTCAAGTGGCAGACGTCTGACCACATTGAAAAAGCATAAGATGTCAGCGCAGATCGATGGCTGTGATTCCAGCCAAGAAAACATCGTTCCTGTCTGAACACTGAGAACCAGACGTGCTCTAGAGCAAAACCTGAGGGGTGAAAGAACAGGACAGTCTTTCTGTGTGTGTCTGACTTTGTGGTTCTGAGTAAAATTTTGCTCTAAAGGAAATGAAGCTATAAATCTGAATTGGAATCTGGGTTGTGAAAGTTGTTATATACATGCATGCTCCCACTTTAACTATTGAAGCATCCTCACATCATGTCTTCTTGATCAGGAGGAAGACTTTGAGGAGATGATTGAGTCTGCCCAGGCTATGGAGGCCGTATATGGGCACCTGTTTGACAAGGTGATCGTGAATGACGACCTTGTGGAGGCCTTCCACGAGCTGCAGGCTACGCTGAAGAAGCTGGAGACGGAGGAACAATGGATTCCTGCTGCCTGGATGATCTCCCGAAACATGCAGTGACTTATGAAACGAGGGACAGGCTCTTCAAACTGTGGCCCCTCAGAAATTACACCCCTTTGGCCATAAGATTCTCTGGGGAGATTATGTTTAATTTTTGGAATGAGCTTTTCATTGCACTTTCAGTTTTCCTTCCAAGCGTTTGCTAAAGCCTTGTCCCCCAAACTTGGTCCAGTACGGTGATTATGTTTGAGTGTGTACAGACGGCAAATAGCAGTCCTCCCATCCAAACTCCTCTGAGCTTGTGCCAAGAACGGACTGTGCCGCTGTAGACCTATACTTAGAGCATCTGTCGCATTCGTATGTGGAAACTGAAGGGATTTTCTTCTTAGGGCCTTGAAAGGACCCTTACTTGGGAGAAAATGGGAACCACCTCTCCTCGACAGATTGGGTGAGGGTCTCATCTCAGATCCTGGTCTGAGATCCCTAGTTGGACACATGTGTCACGTCAAGGCTGATTTTTATGCAGGAGGGTGTGTATTTCAATTAAATTAACGATCTATATCCTGCTGTGCTTTTCCTCTTGTTTGCCATGCCTGGTCCTCAGCCTTTGAAGCTACTTTCTTGGAGTACAGTAAACTGCCAGGCTATCGCTGGCTTCCCTCTTGATTTCTTAAATGTACTTTGCTCGCAAGACCTCCCTTAATCGCCATGCGGTATCTCATGATCTCTTGTTAAGTGTTTCTCATTTCACTCGGGAGCAATTTTGGAAAGTCCGCCATCCTTCTGAAGGTGCCCGCTCCAGCAGGCTGCCATTAGCCTACCAGACCTCTCGGTTACATTGTCTTCAGTCACGTTCAATCAGGGTGGAGTTCACTTGCACTTGTTCACATAAAGCCAGACTGAAACAAGAGACCTAAGGGAAGGGGCTAAAGAATTCCAGATTTACAACCAGAAGAAATTTCTAAATGGCTACCTTAGACTGAACAAGGTTTACGTTTACTCTTAACGTTAGCATAAAAAATGGTAGAATTCCATGTTACCATCTTTCCTAGCGCTTGCAGCACACTGTGTTTATGTGAGTGGTTTCATAAGCCCGAGTCTGCGTATCTACACATGTGATGATAGGAGTGTGAGAGACAGACAGGACCTTTAGGCCAACAGACACATCCATTTTCCAGGCTCATCATTCAAGGAGAGACAGTGCCAGTGGAACCCAAACTGATAAGCAGCTTCCGCCTCAATAAGTGGGTTCAAGAGGGAGAAAAAGGTTATGGCCTGGTTTCTTTCTCCTCTTCCTCCATTCTCCTTCCTGTGACAGCTGCTAACATGTGGATTTCCTCCTTTGTCAAAAGATGCTAAAGCTTGGAGATTCTCCAGAGAGAAAGGTGCACTTGTAGTTTGTTCATCCACACATGCTGTGGAAAGCTGATATCGATCTCAGCCTCAGATGAGAACACAGGTATGACTCGAGAACAAAAAGGCACCTGACAAGGAGACACAGCCTCAAGTGCTGGGCAGAGAAAAGCCTTTGGGTCAAAACAGAGGTCCTGGTGAAAATCAGCATTCCATCATACACTCTGTGTTTGAGGGATAGTGAGGTCGGTTTAGTGTCCAAGTGCATGGACCGAGAACCAGCTGTCCTGTGGCCGAATGAAGATGATTCCATTCAGAAAAGTAAAATTACAGTCACGAACAAAAATATGGGTTAACGATTAAGCCACGTGGCCAAGCCCTTGATCGAGGGTGAAGGACACAGTCTTGTTTTTCCATCTTTTCCCTTGGACTAATGTCAGACAGAACAGTTCAGCAAAGCATGGCCCATAGTTATTAAATAAATTAGGGCAGTCATAGTTCATAAAATCAATGGGACCTTTTCCCCTCAATGTGAATTGGTAATCATTAAACTAAGCAATGCTGGGATTGAAGAATTCATGGTTTTACATTTTACAGTTGTCCTTTGCATTAGGAAGATCCCCTTTGTTCTTGTGGATTAGATTTTCACAGATCGGTCTGTTTTAGCCATTTGATGTGTTTAAAATTTTAACGACGGAGGATCTGGGCTGGCCGGAGCGCGCTGTTCTGTTGTGGAAATACAGAAGGTCAGCTGAGCAGTAGGAGTGTGTGTCAGAAGGGGTTCCAGCTGAGACTTAAAATTTAATGTGCAGCACTTACTTTGTTCATGTGTCCCTTTTTGTTCTTTTTGCAACATGGTTATTAATTTCAACAAACTTGACTTCCATCCCGTGGTTTTGGCTGGACACAGATCAGTCAGATCCAGATCTCCGGACTGACTACACGACCTTTGTCAGTAATTTTCCCCACTTTTGCAATTTACTGAAGTAAATAAATTTTTTTGATTAACGTCTGGATTTCTTGATTCAACGAGTCTTTCATAGCGCTCAGCAACAAAAAAAAAAAATGGATTTTGAGTTTACGTACACAATTTTTATAGATTTCTCATGTTATAAATTGTAGGGCATTTCTATGATGGTGGACAGCAGTACTAAAGTAAAGAAATGGTGAGGATCAGGTTGTGTTCAGCAGCTATTTCTTTCCCGCTCTGTAGTGAACAGCTAACTCCAGGGTTTGAGTAGCTGTTTCTTTCCTCCTTGGTACCAAGAGGCTAACTAGTGCATTCAGGTGTCACCTGACCACCTGTTTTCCCCTCCACTTCCTTTAAGTGGTTTCCTCAGGTCACACATAAGGAAGCTACAGCCAAAGTAAACATGCTAACACATGGTGCTAACATTGCTAACCGTGTGTCCGTTACTGGCTTGTGTGATCGGTGAAAATAAACCGATTCAGAAAACATAAAATGGAAAAATATTTCCTTTTTCACGTTTTTTTGTGATCCTATCTATAAAATATTTCCTGAAATGATGAGTAGTAAGTTACACCTAACAAACTGAAAGTGGTCATTTTATAAAAGAGATACTCAAAGACTACTTCGCAGTATATGACTTTTCCAACAAAACCGGCTATATTAATTCTACTCAGAGCGACACTGACCATGTCTCTATTTCGAGACGAATTAGCTGAACATTGATATAACCTTTCTTTGTTCATGTTCCTAAGCGTGTGGACATTTTGGCTACAGAACACTATAGGCATGCAAACTCAGAAGCACCAAGATCCACAGCCCTGCACCTGTATTTTCTTAAACTTTGGTTAGCCTTTCCTGTGAGACTTTTTACCCTCTGTGCACCAGTTTTTTTTTTTTTTTTTTTACATTTCACCTGGGTGACTGTTTCATTTTAAACAGAAGAGAATGAGGAAAATTTTTTGCTGCATTTTATTTCTGGTTTCTTTACTGACACCTGAAATTTTCAGAAAGGATTCAGTAGGGAATTTTTTTCCCTGACCATGTTCATGCAATTAATGAAATCCGGTGAAACCAGAAAACTTAATAAATAAATAAATAAATAAATAAACAAACAACAACAACCTTTTAAGATACTACAGCTCCAGTGATGAATGAAAAGCCTGGTCCGTTCTACTGCCATAGGCTAATTCAGCAAGGATGATATTGTGTGTGTGTTTAACTGCTAATCAATGTCTACAATAATGCAGCTACTTCTTTACTCTGTCATTAATTTCTCTATGCTTGCTGCTGTAGCTTTGTCCAAATTCTTTTGGGAACAATAAAGTTTCTCTCTCTGCAATGGGGAAATGTTGTTTTTTTTAACATGCACATACAGTAGATAAAAGAAATTCAACATGTATGAAAATAGTTTCCCTCTGGGTCAAACAAGGGGCCTTTGGCACCATATAGTATTTTTGTTCATTACTTGAAACATTTTTGTTATAACTCATGTTAATTATTGAATTTCTATGTGCTTCTATTTGTATTTTCAGAAGCTGTTTGTGAAGAGCAGTGCTATATAATAATAAACTGAATTGAATGACTCATGACCAGAGTACTGAAGGTCATGGCCAAGAAGGTTCACACCTCAGGAGAAACATTTCTCCGAACCCCTTGAGTATGATAACTTCACCTGAACTGCCTAAGTAAATTAATCGGTAGAAAATTTTCTTCAGCTGTTTAAATAAGTGTATGTGATTTATTTTTAACGGTATTAAATGTGCTATATAGATGGTGAGGCCTGCCAGGCATACAGATAATGTAATCTGTGGCGTATGGTTTTGGGATGGTTCTTGTTCTATTTCAGTTTTCTGTAATCTCTGATAAAGAGCAGAGAAACAAGCGAGTTTGTTATGAATGGTGGTGATATGCGGTCCGATCTGCTCAGAGGAGACGGGTTTATGGGCAAGTCTCCTCGTCTCTGTCATTAAGCTGTCTGGATTGCAATGAATCACCTTAGTAAACCAGGATCAGGCGCTGTGTGCAAATGGTAAATTGGAATAACTATCTTCTGCATCTGTCGGCATTCTTTCGCCGTAAAGACAGATGGTCATAGTTTACAGTGATCACACATGTTCAGGACATCCAGTTTAGAAGTTTTCAAGAAAGCCAGTGTATTGCTCCTGTTAAGCAGGCCAGTACCCCGAAGGGTGCCGTCTCTGGCTCGGTTATACTAGCGACCGATGGTTTCTGGTTGGTAGTGGAGTCCTGAAGGAATACAGGGAAAGGACAGATGATAGAGTCGACAGCAGTGTCCTGGTTCCTGAGCCTCATGACTCCTCCTGTCCCTAGTGTGGTCATGTACCTAGACGTCAGACCAAAAGTCTGTCGGTTTAATTTCCAAGAAGAACTCCCGTTATATACCATTGGAAGACCCTTAAACTGTCTTCCATAAAAGAAAAAACAGAGAAAAAACATAAATTAAGCCATCTTTTCAGTTCTACTACCAAAGCAGAATAGCAATGAAAATCTGTCAAGTGTTAGAAGAACTGGATAAAATCTAATAACCGTCACAAGGTGAAATATTCAAACTTCTCAAAAATACTACAGAAGAAATCCTCTATTTTCACAAGTACTCACTTTTTCTCCATTCAGTCTGCTCAGTGTCAGCTCAAAACTGACTCCAAAGTTCAGTCTTTAATTTGGATTTATTGGCCACACCTGGTTCTCATTGATTCCTAAAGAACTTCTCCCCAGGTGGGGCAATAACTCTAATGTGGGGGTGTAGCCATAGCTCAGAACACTCAACATAAAAAAGACAACAAACAATAATAACAGAAACAATAATCATTTTTAAAAAAACTAATACTAAGACAGTATAATATGAATAATAGTAAAACAAATGAGAAGAGAGAGAGGGAAAAGAAAGGATGCAAATGTATGAAATTAATTCTGAATGTGTGCCATCACTGTAAACCAAGACCATTTGCCTTTATGGGGAAATTTCTGAAGGAATGCTGGGAGGGCAAATATGCATCAGACTAACATACAGAGCATTTGACATGTCCTGCCTGTCAAAGGTATATCTAACATCTCAACCTCAGCATCTAATCAGCATTATCATCAGCATCTAACATGTCAGCATCTTCATGTGTTAATGCTAAAACCATCTATGTACGGTAATAAACTGTAACGTATCCAAATTCTTGTCATAAGGGGAAAAAACCATTAGTTTCAGGAGAATGACAGCAGCTGGAATTCCTCCAGAGAAGATTAAAACCCTCCAAAACTTTCCAACCTTGCGGGAAACAAAATACTTTAATGATGTACTTGCCGTTGGAGCTCTGCTGAATTAATCACTGTTGGTGTTGCTTAAATGTAGTTGTATCAAGCACAAGCAATTTTCCTGGACTGACTTGTCTCAATTTTTAAACACTTTGAGTTATTTCCAGCAATAAAACCACATTTAAATTTGACACTCTCTCTCTCTCTCTCACACACACACACACACACACACACACACACACATGCACACACACACATACTTTAGAAGCATGTTCTGTAACCATCATTGTACTGCTGTGATAAGTTAATGAGAACATTTCTGATTGACCCTATGCGTTGGACTTTGTATACACAAAGTACTGCCCTTTTTTGCAACATTTTATGGAATATATATTTAATCAACATTGTATAAATTGATTCGACATCTCTGATCTCCCTTCATTCTCTTTATGACGAACCACATGCCTTTAACCATTCCAGCAGTTTGGGTGCTTATTAGTTACCCCAAGTGTAGCACATGGCTTTCATTTTTTTTTCCAAATGGAAAATTGAGAAAACATATTTTTATTTGATATCTGACAACCAAAAGTTGTTCTGAAATGAAAGAGGGAAGCACTATATTAGGGGTATCTTTCCTTTTCAGAAGCGGTTTCATTTTGTGATCTTTGACCTCACTGCTGCTATTTTTTTCTCGTCTTCCACCTATTAGCAGCTATTTCCTAATGTGTTTGAGCCAAAGAAGGACTGCAGTGTTTTAATGAAATGATTCCTTTTGACTTTACAGTTGGTCTCTGTAGAGCTGGCGTCCTCAGAGAGTATCGTGTGACGCTGCACACTCTGCTTTTAAAAGAAAAAGCCCATCTGTACTTGTTTAGACCTGTCTAGGAAAAGCCATTTCCTCACCAACTGGTTTTCAGGGAAGCTGTTTCTTAGGGTCTCTGCTTTTCACCATTTATCAATTTACATAAAAGCTAGAAGACTGTGAAGAAGCTGATGTTATTTATGTGCGTGCTAAGCTCAAACGACAGACAAGGTTCGACATGAGCCATGGATTTCCTGCTTTGTGCGAAACGGGGACATAATGGCACTCGGATTCCTCCAGACTCACTGTAGCTGCTTTGTGACGCTCTTGGCTACAGTAAACAGGCATGTGGATTGAGCCTTTTGCTCACATTCTGCACCTGTATCCATACAGAGAGACAAAACATGATTTATAGAGTCCTTTCACAGTTGTGGCATCTCATACAGCTCAGAAATCCATTGTCATCATCAACATCATCATCAGCACCACCGCTAAATTACTTACTTGATGATTTTATCCAGCTCATCTTGCACAGCTGGTGACATGATAACACAGAAGGTACTGCTGGTCCCTCACAGCCCAGACTATGTGGAGTTTGCATGTTCCCTGTCTGTTTGTGTAGGTTTTGTGACAGGTCTGGTTTTGGTTTCCTCCCACTGTCCAAAGATTGTCAATATTTTACGTGTTTAGCAACTCTAAATTGCCCTTTGTGTGTGTGTAAGTGTCCATGTATGACTGCCCAGCGATGGACTGATGGACCGGCATCCTGTCGAGTGTGAATCCTGCCTCAAACCCTGTGCATTCGTGATAGACTCTAGACCACCACAACCCTACACTGGAAAGTAGGTATTGATAATGGGATCATGCGGTGCTTACTGGTTTACATTTCTCATTATTTGACGGAGGTAATTTGGCTTACTAAAGAGTACAGCAATTGGATTCTACAGGACTACCACAATGAGAACGTATTAGTTAAGTTGGATTCTTTAACATTGTCACCTTCAGAAGCTGCTAATCAGCTTATTATTATTATTATTATTATTATTATTATTATTACTACTACTACTACTACAACACAGTAGACGCAATGTTCAGTGAATAAGGATGAAGAAAGACACCGTTATTTGGCCAAGTGTCAACATCAAGACAACAAGTTGAGGCTGCAGTCCTTCAGCGGAGGCCTTCCAGGTGTCTGGCACCAGATACATGAAAATCTGACTCCAAACCTAGTGCACAAAGTTCTCTCACCGGCCCTTTTTCATTCTCTCACAGATGGTCTGGGTTCCACCTGCAAGTTGTGCAGCAGTTGTGGAGACTGTTAACACTTGACTGAGTCACTTGCTACACACTAACATGACTGCTGTCCTCCTCCACCTCTGACTGCTTGGTGATCCCACTCACACTTGAGGATTGAAAGCCCACTGGTTCCCTGTTTTCCCTGTGTCCCTCAGAGCTACCGAATCCCTTCCAGCATTCAAAAAAAGATCTGAAACCAATTTCTTTCAGAGTCACTTTTCTCCTGATCTCCTGAGAGCTACATACATGAGTCCAACACCATCTGCTACGATTATCGATGTATTTGCTATAGGCAGCCACTTGAGAGATGTGAACCAGCAACATGGTGGTATCAGACAAACCAGCTGCTCCTTTGTTAATAATCCTGTGTCTGTGTCTAAAGCTCTTTGTCTGTGGTTGATGCACTTTCGTCCTGTCTGAAAAAATGGACTGTGCAGTGTAGTGGAGAGTATGACTGTCCACAAGGATAAAGATTGATCAACAGTGCAAAGCCAAGGAGTTCATAAAAGTCCATATGAATAATACTCCTAATGATTGCCCATGGAGTTTAATTTATTAAATTAGAAGAATTTACACCATTTTGACAGAGCCATAGAGGGAAAAAAATTCAAGAATGGGTGGGGGGGTTAGTAAAATTAATTTTCTTTCTTTTATATTTATTTACAGTAAAAAAGTATTGGTTGTCTTGATTTTTTTTTGAGCTCATAAGATTAACTTGTGGGTTCTCTGTTCATTGTATGACATCTAACATTTTTGTGATGTTGATCTGTTGTAAGTGAATAATAAAATATCAGATGTATTCTCAGAACAGTTTCAGTAAAACAGTTAGTGAGGGTTAAGTACAGGCCTTTTTGCACTGTTGTCAGCCGGCTTGCAAAACAAGCAGAGCCATTTTTCATATCCAGTCATAACACCCTGAGGTTACAGTAGGATGATTTTTCCCAGCAGAGTCACTGGATGGAATAACCAACCAATCCCATAATTGTTTCAAGTTGTTAAACAGAAAAACAAAAGCGTTTGTTATTGAAAAATATTCACAGTTTTATAGCTTGTGAATCAAAACTATATTTCTGTGAGGCAGAGTGTGGTTTTGCAGTCTCGGTGTTACGGGGCCAAGTCATTGTGCTGTGTGAAGATGGTGGTGTTTCAGTTTCGTGCAGAAAAAAGTCTGTTGAGTGATAGATGCTTTTCCAATGTGCCGCAGCTGTGCTGGATCAGACGCAGCTTCAGTTCTGTGTGTTAGAGCTCAAATGAACCATCGGCTCACAGTTCAGTACGCAGACCCTTTGCTCTAATGCTATGGGACCTGCCAGCACTTTTAATTTTTTAACTTTTCATTTAAGGTATTTGTGCCCTGTATTGCCGGGTTAGGCTCCGGCTCACCGTGACCCTGCTTGGGATAAGCGGTTGTAGACATTGTGCGTGCGTGCGTGCGAGAGGGATTTAAAGCACAGGTTGAAATCCCCGCTACTGCGGTAAAACACTTTAAAAAGGTACTTACCCTGAATTAATATGGTAAAAATTTCCCAGCTATACAAACAGGTTAATCAGTGTAAGTAACTTAACTTAGTGCAAAAGCATCACACTGTAAGTCCTTTTGGAGAAAGTTGTCAGATTTTAATAAATGTGATGAAATAGGTTCCGTTCACAAAACCTAACATCAACAGCAGTGATGTCTGATCTGAATCACAATTATATACAATATAAATGAACAAAACTAATATTAATGCAGATTCTTTTGTAGGCTGTCCAGCTGTTTAAATGTGAAGTGACATTTCTGAAGTGTTTTACACGAAACACTATATGTACAGTATATGACAAAAACAGTTTCTGAAAACATGAAACTCGTATTTCATGTGGTGCTCGCCATCACTGCGGTTTGTGTTTTTATGATGCCTCCTGGACTCAGTCTGCTCAGTCAAAGTGGTAATATACACAACAGGCATTGGGTTCGGCTCCCGATTGCCCACAACTGGCCCACGGAAGACAAAAGGCCAGAGGTCTGGCACTGCCCTATAAACAACTTAAACACTAATGCCTCTTTTGTCTCAACTCAAGTTCTGCCATCGCCCATCGCTACCTTCCGTGTGCCTCCCGCAGTTTCTGGGGTGTTCACATCGTACCACGGTACTCTGGATACTACACACACGTAGCACATGTTAGATTACCTGTGGAGCAGAAACGTGAAAAATGCTGTTATTCGATAAAAACTACAGCGGCTGAAGTCCAGACTGGAGAGTCTCTCCGACTCCACAGTTAAACATCTGTAAACTGCTGTTGTTGGTGTTTCCATCTCTGGCGTAAGAGCCGTCCGCTGAGGAAATGCTTCGCTAAACTGCGCGGCCTTGAGATCGGTTCATGCCGAACCGAGGACACGTGTGAAAGATCACGGCAGAGCGGCGGTGATCATCTCCAGACCGATTCAGCATGTTCCTCCAAAATCTATTAGAAAGAAATTAGATTTCTGTCCCTGCAAACTGCTTACAGGAGTAGAACTTGAACCATCTCGGCCATCCGGTGTTGACAAATGAAAGCTGTTCATTACAGCCAGTGCGGGATGGTTACAGCATTAAATCCAAGGCTTCGGTCTTGTTTTGATGTTCTCTGGGTTAAATTTGAAATTTAATCATCAAAAATGTGCCGTTAAAGGTTACGTTTTCAACTTGAGCAGGACGACTTTGCAAGCCGCATATCCCAGCAGTGTGTGTTATGCGCTGTATTCAGTTGTCATTTTATTATATTGTTGCCATCAAAATATGAACCATGGGCCAAGATAAATATCAGCTGTACTTCACATAAAAGAACAGATGAATTTTGTGGGTACAGGTGATGAAGGACAGGCGCTGAAAACACTGAACTGTACAAACCTGCACTGATTGCAAAATAAAGTGATTCCATGTTTGAGGTGCAGTATCAAAAGCATATGATCATTTTTATTTTTCATTTTCAGTCAGCTTCTCGAAAAAGCAGAGTTTATGTCCTGATATGCTTATATGGCCATTCTGAATAAAGTACATTTTCAAAAAGGCATGAATGAAAAAGGAAAGACCATACACTGATATTACAGCACCACCTACTACTGCTATTTTTACAACTACTGCTACTAATAATAATGATGATAATCATAATCCTAATGGCATGAAACATTTCTGCTTACGTGTAATTGGGCAATTTCATTTTTTGTTAGCTTCGTGAGCAGCACCGGATCACAGCAGCCTAGTTGCAAAAACCACGGAGAAATTGCAAATATGTTCCCGTAATAAAACAAGTGCTGAAGGTTACAGTGTTTCACAGGTGTGATCATGTAGCTGCAATGTCTATGAGGGTCATTCAACAAGCATGTGCAGTAACCGATGCTCATTTGAAAACAGATTACCGGTGATACTGTTTGACTTAGCCTCCTAATAAGTTCCAGAAGAGTGTCCACACATTCCAGAATTCCTTTGAACTGTCACACAGATCAAATACTAATTTTTCAAGCGGAAGAAAATTAAACCCCGGTCATCCACATATTCACAGAGGGAACTTCCGGTGAAGACCAGAACATTAAAATATATCTCATCGCCCAGTATGTAAGACTAATCAGCCTACAGTCCATAACACACACACACACTGTCAGAAGCGCTTGTCCCATACGGGGTCGCGGGGAGCCAGAGTCTAACCTGGCAACACAGGGCGTAAGGCTGGAGGGGGAGGGGACACACCCAAGATGGGATGCCAGTCCATCACAAGGCACCCCAAGCGGGACTCAAATCCCGGACCCACCGGAGAGCAGGACCCGGTCCAACCCACTGCACCATCACGCCCCGCACAGTCCATAACTTGATCAAAAAAAGAGTTTGCGTGGCAATTTAAAAGGAACGTGGATGGGGACAAAACTTTTTGTTACATTTTTTAATGGTTGAGTGAACCCCTTTCCAGTCAGCTTGTGTCCTACCATAATGAACAATTTCTTTAGTCTGTACAACTATTGAATTGAGACCAAACCTAGTATGGATCTTGTGACCAGAGTCTATTGGTTTTTTTATAAGCCGGCAACAATTTACCTAATTAGCTGGAATGAGATGCATTTTGTCTCTCAGAATTAATTAAAACACTTGGGCTGAGCGACTGGACCCAGTAACACCAGAGCTGACCTGCTGGTTTATGACCGAGGGCTGTAGCACATGGAAGCGACATGGCCCTGCTGCATAAAACATGCCACAGTATACTTCACATGATGTTGGTCACTTTTTCACCTTGATCATTTACTATTTTTTATGATTAGGAGAAAATGTACATTATGTGAGCTGGTGAGTATATTTGACATCCATGATCATTTTCTCTCAATGATGACTTAAATCATTAGTTTTGTGCACTAAGCTGCTTACATTGATTTACCTATTTGTACAGCAGGGTAATTTTTACTGTTTCAATTCAGGGTAAGTTCCATGATCAAGAGTGTTACAGCAGGAGACAGGACTGGAACTCCAAGGACAAGACAACAGCTCTAACTACAGTGTCACCTGTTTGCTCCATGGTACAATAAAATGAGGCATGCAGTGACTTCTAAAGTGCAGAGAAAGACAGAGATGTGTGAATGGTTCAGTTTGGGTTGCTTGGCAACACTGCAGCATGACAGTGAGGTCAAGAGCTCACCAGTGGACGGTGCGAACCCCTGTTAGCGGTGTCTTCCCTCTTCTGGTGGTCATGAGAACTGCAGAATCCACAATTTGTTTGGGGCAGTTCCTCAGATCTGATCATTCAGTCGTATACATGTGGCATGGTGGACATACAATGTGGGGCTGCTGTCTCACAGTGCCTAGGTGGTATGAGAGGACGTGGATTCAATCCCCTCTCAGTCGGTATGGAATTTGGATGTTCGTCCGGTATGTGTGTGGATTTCCTCTGGGTGCTCTGGTTTCCTCCCATAATTCAAAGACATGCTGTTCAGGACAGTTGGTGACTCTAGTCACCCGAAGTGTGTGTGAGCGACAGAGAGCGTGTGTTCCACTGATGTATGGATGAGTGACCCAGTGTAGGTAGTGTATCTAGCAGTGTAAGTCACCACGGTGAATAAGGTGTGGGCTGGTAACACTACACAGAGTTCATTAGAAGTTGCTTTGGAGAAAACTGTCTGTCTGCTAAATGAACATATGTATATACGTATATATATGTATGTGTGGGTGTGTATATATGAAAATATAGAAGTAGTTTTGTATCTAATACACCCTTCAATAAAATCAGCTCAGAATTTTCCATCTGCATGATGCCAGGGGTCAAAGTTCTGCAGTGGTGTGACAAGTTCATCAGCTCTAAGAGGCTTGATATTTTTACTCTGTTTAACACCGCAGTTCATCCAGTGGAGTGTAGAGAAGTGCACAGGTGGCTGGCTCCATTCCCAGGGTGGGCTGTATTGCTGCAGGCCACTTAACCCCAAACTCTGCAGTAAAAACACCTTGATGTGTAAGGAGATAAAGGACAGAACCATAAAATATACAGGGCACTTCGGAGATGGATGCTCAGTCTCAGTGAACAGCGATTTCATGGAGATACTGCAATATCTCAGACAAAGGAAAACATAAAGTAAAAAAGAACGACAAAAATGTACTACCGTTCCCCTGTTCGACCCTCGTGCTGCTGTGTGACCCTCGCTGCTCTTTGGCCTGTGATTTATGAAGATGTTCCATCTCCACTGTCATCATTGCCAGATCCCCTCACAGCACATCTCACCAGCTGTGTCCTCTGCTTTATGCTGCAGAACAAGAAAAAGGACAAGTACAAATAGCAGGAGAGATCCTCTCTTCACTTGAGTCTCAGTGGAAGCACTTGTCCCTCCCTCTCTGGTCTGGGATTACTAAACTGCCCCTTTTCCTCTTTTACACCACCATTAGTTGCTGTCAACATATTTTATGGGTGTTTATGGCAAATTGAAGTGTCCTGCTGAATAATTTGGGACACCTGGAGGTGACAAAGTGTTTCTTTGGTATATATATCAGAATTATATTTGTATTTCTTCAATTGTGTTGACTACGATGGAATGGCACTGCATCTAGGTTGTCATCATGGCTTGGCTTAGAACGAAGATTCGGGCAGGATGCTGCCCATGTCTGCTGCAGGCTTGCTGGTGGCTGAAGAGGCCAATGCGGGACAGACAGGTCGTAGATGTCTGCAAGTTGGTCGTAGATGTCGGCGTCCCCTTTGAGCCTGCGCAGGGTGGAGAGCAGTACTGACCCCAACCTTTATACCTAGGGTTCATCTGCCATGGCCTAGCAAGCTGGGACGGTGACAGAGAGGTCCCCGGGTCATAGGTGTTACGTCGGCACGTCCTTCTCCTAGATGGATGGCCTGACATGGCCAACAAGCTTCATCTGCACGGGTTTGGAGTCAGAGTTGTCCTTCTGTTAGGCTGGCTGCAAACCAAGGCTAATGAGTCTGGTCTACCTATCCAGTTATACCGCCGGTCACTCGGTCGTGCCGTGACGCAGCAAGCTCTGCGGAAACTGGGGGGACCGACAAGGAGGTGTTGCCACGGACGCAGTAATGTAGGAGAGGCCATGTGCAGTGACCCCCCCTGACTGGTGAGCCAGACAGTGGCCACACGGCGATCACTACACCAGGAAAGGGAGGTGATGTGTTGCTCATGCACTTTCCCTAGGTGAGCGGGATGTCTGGCCCAGGTCTCACCACCCCCCCATCTAGGGTGTACCCCCAAGTTAATGTGTCCAATGACTCCAGGATAGATGACCAACTGCCGCAACCCTGACCAGGAGAAGCGGCTGGCAAAAATGAGAGTGAGCGGGTATAAATCATCAACATTAATTCATTTATCTGACAGTTTTCTTGAAAGCAGATTTACCCATTTAAATAGCTGGGTAATTTCTACAGTATTAGTTCAAGATAAATATGTAAACCAGCGGGAAATTAAATTCAGACCCAGGACTTTTGAGTGCAAGGCAATGGCTCTAACTGTTCTGCCATCTGCTGGCCTATGTATATATAAAATTATTTTTTTAACACTGTATAACAAGGACACTTCATGCATCACATTTAATTGCTGCTTGGAACAACTTGTTAGCTGTTGAAGAAAGAATTATAAAATGTACAGTACTCATAGGGTGGGGGGGCAGTGGGTTTGGCCAGGGCCTGCTCTCTGGCAGGTCTGGGGTTCAAGTCCCGCTTGGGGTGCCTTTTGACAGACTGGTGTCCCCTCCCCTTCCAGCCTTACGCTCTGTGTTGCTGGGTTAGGCCTTGGCTCCCCGCGACCCTTTATGGGACAAGTGGTTCAGACAGTGTGCGCACACTTATTTACCTTGCAGGTGTCAAGTAGGTAATTGGACCAAAAATATCTGCATATATTGAACATCAGACAGAAATGCAAGGACTTTGTATTTTAACATTTGCCTTTTGTTTTCTTTTGCTTTTCTAACATACACCTCTGGTCTCTGTTTGGGAGTGAAAATACACACACACACACACACACACATTTTCAGAACCGCTTGTCCCATACAGGGTCACGGGGAACCGGAGCCTACCCGGCAACATAGGGCGTAAGGCCGGAGGGGGAGGGGACACACCCAGGACGGGACGCCAGTCCGTCGCAAGGCACCCCAAGCGGGACTCGAACCCCAGACCCACCGGAGAGCAGGACTGTGGTCCAACCCACTGCGCCACCACACCCCCCAGTTTAAAGCTTACAGCACCTGGTATTCCCAGGCGGTCTCCCATCCAAGTACTAACCAGGCCCGACTCTGCTTGGCTTCCAAGATCGGACGAGATTGGACGTATTCAGGGTGGTATGGCCGTAAGCGGAGTGAAAATAATATTCTTTTATCACATGCACACTCATTTTACATGTTAAGGGAAGCAGAAATGTACAGAAATGGAAGCCACAAAAAAAAATTCTCAAAAAAGCACCTCTTCAATAATGCATTATTTGAATTCTTGTGAGGGGATGCGGTGGCGCAGTGGGTTGGACCGCAGTCCTGCTCTTCGGTGGGTCTGAGGTTCGAGTCCCGCTTGGGGTGCCTTGCGACGGACTGGCGTCCCGTCCTGGGTGTGTCCCCTTCCCCCTCCGGCCTTACGCCCTGTGTCACCGGGTAGGCTCCGGTTCCTCGTGACCCCGTAAGGGACAAGCGGTTCTGAAAATGTGTGTGTGTGTGTGTGTGTGTGTGTGTGTGTGTGAATTCTTGTGTCAGGGAGGCAACTAAACTGTTTACTAAGTAAGAGTCTCTAATTTGATGTGGACCCTTAAACATATGACTACCCAGTGTGTAGGTGGCCTTCAGGTGTGCATTACCATCTATCTATCTATCTACATAGCTGCAAATAAACAAATGTTTTTCATGGAAGCAACCCAGCAACCTGTATGAACACACACAATACAACAAATTGCCATGCAATAAAAGTTAATTTCTAAAAACACCTGGTAGCAATCATTGCTGTATTTAATACACATAATGAGTCGGTTTATTTTTGCAAAATTCTGAGCGGCCTATTTTTAGCCGAACTTTACGCACTGATATTTTTACGGCTTTCTCTAGACATGCGCTCAGCCTCATTGCGCTGGCGTGCCGGACGTTGCTGAAGTGCTTTTATCCCAGGAATCACCTCGACCGCAAGTAGGTGGACTTTCGTTATGATTAAGGAACTCAAAGCTCCTGCTTTTAAATGGTCGTGCTCACGATTTTAAAGGCAAGGAACATGGTTTCTTTTTCACTGAATCAGGGAGGGTGTTCCAGACCACCGCAGAAGCATGCCTTGAGCTGTTTTGCGTTAAAGTGCAGTGTAACTGTGTCAACACATTCACTTTATAAATGGGGAGTATGCTAAAGACCCCCTTTTACTGAAAATGACACTTTCGCTCAACTGCCAAGTGCTGCTGCTGCTGCTGGCCCCAGGTTCCGCTCCGACACTTTGGGAATTAATGTGTTGAGAGGCGAGAGGCAGAGCCGGAACCGTTTTATTGCTCTGGTTCTGTTGGGACGAACAGCTGCTCTGCTGAGGATGGGGATCTTCTGCAGTAGACTGGCCCTTGTTGGTGTGGAACCAGCACCCCTAAAGGGTTTAGGGTTTGAGATTGGAGGGGGTGGAGGGCACACTGCTACCTGCCCCACTCTTTAACAGACCTCACACGGCCAAGCTTCCATAACACTGGCAGAAATCCTAAACTGAGGGTTGTGTGTTCAAATCCCTTACCACTGAACCCTTATACCCTTATACCTTAACCCCAACATTTAATCATGAAGTTCTGAAAAACATCAAGGTGTCCTACAAGATGACGTGTAAAACTCTATACGCTACATGCCCGATGCATCTGCTAAGCAATAATTAAATTTCCTGTGATCCGCTGGAGAAATCCTTAGAATTGTTTTTGTGTGTGTGTGTGTGTGTGTGTGTGTGTGTGTGTGTTTCGTGTGGAATGACTGCTCATAAGCAAACAGGCTAAAGAACAGGCAGAAATGTCTGCTGCTTCAGGCTCAGCTGTTGGAAAAGGGGACTGAACATTCGGTAGCGGGATGCAACATAAACATGCTGCAGTTTCTGCAAACCGTACTGTCCATGAGACCCAAAAGTAAAACGAGGCTGCATTTGTTCAGAACACAGTTTGGTCAGGTGTTAGGGAGTCCTATGGTAATGTCCATTACTGCCTACCGCCCTGTTCTGGAATCATTATGGAACACTGCTGTGGCACAATGATTGTCACCACGGTAACGGTGGTCGCACGCAAGGACTTACCTGACAGGCGTGCACCTGTCTGGTCTGGTGTGAAACAATAAAAACTGCCCACTGCTAAAGGAGGACCATGTTTTCAAAAAGAAGGATATTTTTAATGCATGACGCGTGGATCTCTGCGCAATTTCAAAAGCAGCGGAAACGTGAGGCTGAGACAGAAAGCTGGAAGGAAAGAGGCAGACCGGTCTAATCAAGCTGGGAGTGCTAATAAAACCTCAAGTGCTGTTTTGAAGGCGCGTGTCTGTTTCAGAATCAATGAAGGAAAGAGGTAAAGCTGGTGTTTGAAAAGACAAAGAAACACACACAAATGTACATGCATCAAAAAGAGCTTATGCCAGTAACTAACCAGCAGCAGCTAACACGCAGCCCTCGGGGTCTTCCGTGAAATACGGTTTCAGAAGCGTAAAGACGAGAACCTCCAAACCCTAGAGGAACATGTGGTAACTATTTGCCTGGTTAATGATGCGTCTGAACGGGAAAAAAAGAAAATGATTGAAAGCAAAAATATAAATATATGATATAATAACAGCACTTGTTAAATACCATGCGATGAAGGTTCTCACAGACACGTGTTCAAAGTGACCTTATGGGTTAATTTATTGATAAAGGGACATGAAGCCACTACACTGAGATGCATGAAGCTCTGAAAGATTACTGGAAGGTGGTGTGGTGGCGAACGTCTTGCAAGCAGGTGTCGGGGACCATCAGGCTCAGTTTGCAGCTACAGGACCATCCGAGACCCAGGGATGCAGAAGAAGCTCCAGGAGGCCTCGCACACCACACAACCTCTAAATCTTTTGCTGTTGGATGCTTGGTCAAATGGCAGCATCCGAGTGTGCCGTATGGTTGCGCAACCGGCTCCGAGTTGCGTTCGCTTGTTGCCGTACACCCACATGTTCTCTATCTTCCATCACGCCGACTGGTTTCTGGCTTCACGCTGCATCTTGGACTGGAGTCAGATTTTTGGACGTGTCCCGCCTTGAACAACATGTCCCGGAATAACGGATGTGAGCGAGCAACACGTTTTCTGTTTCCATTTAATGGCCACCGAAGTTGTGGTCAAATTGCTCAAATGGCTCAAGGGCCTTAGCTACATAACACATTAACTGCCGGTACACAAAAATGTTTTACCTGAAGTCAACAAATTTCAGTGTTACATCCACTTTGGCAGCATCTGCATTAATTACACTTTTATTCCCACTGAAAAATGTGCTTTGGACTTGACGGTTACAGTACATTGCGGGCTCGTGGAGTCTTTCCAAAACCAAGGTTTTATCCTCTTTATATGTTTACTGTAGTAGTGCTGTCATGCGCTTGCCAGCAGAGTGAAATCAGGGTGAAATACTGACATAGAAAGACACAAACCACAGGGATTTATGGGGGAAAGAAAGCCCTGTACATGCAGGCTGTGACCGCAAGACAACCATTGGAAAAATGTTTGAACTGTGATGTCCTGTGGTGTACATGCTCGAGTAACAATGAGAAGCGATAAAGATTCCATGGACGGGTATCCAAACAATGTCCAATAGAGACCTTTGGGACACCGGTCACTATTTGGATCAGTTGTGCATTACCAGCTTAGTATGGCCCAGAAGTCAGATGCATGGCAATAAAAATGTACTGGTTTTAGTGATTCGCATTTATTGATTTATCAGACGCTTTTCACCAAGCTTTAGACCCAGACACAGGATTATTCACACACGGCTTGTTTGTGTGATACCGCCATGTTGCTAGTTCACATCCCTCAAGTAGCTGCCTATAGACGAGACATCCAAATAGCAAATACATAGATAATTATAGCAGATGGTGTTGGACTCATTTATGTAGCTGTCAGTAGACCGGGAGAGAAGTGGCGTGGAAAGAGATGGGTTTGAGACCCTTCTTGAATGTTGGCAGAAATTCAGCAGTTCTGAAGGACAGAGCGAGCTCATTCTTCCACACTGAAGCCAAAACTTTTGGTTCTGGACCTTTCTTTCCCTGAGTTTATATTACATAAACAAATAACAAACAACAGTAAAGACCATCAGCTCAATGCTCTCAGAGCGAAGGAGTCATAACTCTTGTACTCATTCTGGCCGTGGGTGGTCACTTTTAGACTTTCAGAATGTCCAATTCCCAGAGTAATATTTATAACCATCATATTAGGTTTGTTAAATCCAAAATTCAACTGTTTCAGCTTTTCAAAGAACCATCTGAACCTCATTGCTTTTATAAGGTAATTATAGAAATAAATTCCCATCTTAATTAACGCTGAACTCACATAAAGAACTTTATGTACAAGTACTTTTGGGTTAAATCTGTCTGAAGAAACAATACATTTATGCAAAGATCTAACCACAGTGTTACAGAAGAAATGTTTATATGTTTGGAGAAATGTTGTGCTGATAACACACTGTGAGAAAGCATTCACACACCCTGAGAGCTGCACATCCATCCCATCATGGTGTCTAGGTGTTCTCAAAGTAACATATATTCCCTGTTTTACATTAACACTTGGCTGTGGAGAGAAATTTATGTTTACACCAAAGTCATATGGAAAAGAATCATTTTGAGAGTTTCCTACGGTATTTCTAAGAACAATTAGCACAGTTCCCATTTCAATGTTTCCTGCCTGAAACCAGAATGTTTTTCTTGAGGGGGTTCTTTTTATTTTCAGAAATCACCATATTGAGGCAGCTCAGGCAGTTCAGACTCATTCCATACTTGATAAATGTCATTGACATTTATCTCCTAAACTGTGGCCTTTTTGGTAAGCAAACGTATGCTGCATTTTTAACGATGATTTATCGGAATCCTTTCCATATATAAGGTACCTAACAGTGTTGGATGTTAGATAATCGACAATGCAAAGTTTCACCCTTTTATACAATGGTGTCATTTTTACTGTATCAGTGCAGGGTAAGTTCCTTGCTATGAAATGAACTGAAATGAAAATTAAATTCTTTTCTTTTCATTGCCTCAGCGACCAGTACAGTTCTTTCAGAATAATTCACGAGCAAACTGCCTGTCTTGGATTTATGTATTAAAAAGTGGTAGCTTTTTCATTACTCAGCCAACATTTTTGTATTAATTTCTAATTTGTGGTGTTACATACGTTTTTGTAAATTTCAAGGTCATAAATTATTTGTTTTGGAGGACTGTACTAAATTACCTCCAAGTTTACTGTTAATATGTTTCCAGACAAGATGCATTGAATTGGGCGACAGTGCTGAGTGAAAGTGCTGAGTTTATAACCAGAGGGTTTCACGTTCAAATGCCACAGTAGATGGTTCTTGCAGTCTCTGGAGAAACGTCCTCAGCAAATGTCCGCATAAATAAACACAACTTTGTGAAAAACTCATGCAAAAGCGTTCTGTGACCGTGCAGAGTTAATTCCTTTTTTTTAACACTGAATGTGTTGTAAATTATGTTGGCGGTTTCACCGTTGCAGCCAAATATTTTTTCCCATGTTCATTTAACAGTGCAGATTGAGCTGGACCTGCATTCGCAAGCTTGCGGTTCATTACTTTACATAATTGGTTGCTGAGCTAAAAATGTGGTGTTTAAAAACATAAATGTTCAATTCGCACTAGAGCTGCTGAGCAACAAGTTTTCATCTAAAAACAGAGTTTTTCTTTCCTTTTTTCTCAGATGAATGATTCTGTGCTGCCTTCTTATTCCACCATAACACATTCTCCATATCAAAGTGCTCTTGCAGTTTTCAAAGTGGTTGATTTACTATACTATGTACAAGTACATCTTCTCGTTTCATATCATTATAATAGAAGAAAAAACTAATTTATCTCAAAATTTTTCCCAGCTCATTTTACATTAAAGCTACTTAGAGTGATATACCCATTTTTATAAGTTGTTCATTTTTACTGTATAATTTCAGTAAATATCTTGACCATGGGTACTGGAGTGGAAACGAAGGATTCAAACCCAGGTCCTTTGACAGCATGGCAGTGTTTTATTCTGTCTCTTCTTCTTAATAAAGACAGGCAATCCCAGTTCTAAAGTGACTGTTTAATAAACTTGGAACACCGCACTCACACTCTCACATTGTCTGGACTCACTTTCTCCTGGTGCACACACTAAAACTGGCACCTGCTACAACAGCATATATAACAATAGCTCCTATTGTTACAGGCAGGAGCTCTAACCACTACGCCTCCTGCTGTCCCATTAACGTTTTGGAAAGTGACAATAATCATGGTTATACATGTTGCTAATCAATATCTGGCCACATGGAGAGGATTGCTCTGTGTTGACCTGGACTGAGTTAAAGGAACTGCACTTGTATACATACCCACACACACACATATACACACATACACACACATGCACTTACACACACCACCCATCTGGGAAGTACCTCCCTCCCCAGAGTTTCCAGCACTGGAGATCCCAGTCCCGTCAGCCTCGCAAAGGAAATTAAGTTTTGAAAAGAAAGCATTTCATCCTGGAAAATACATCAGGGACTCATCTGAGGTTTCTCCTCGCCCACTGTCGCTGTTTTTCAAATACACATGGGGGGGGATAATTAAAATAAATTCAGCAGAATGTATTTTTAATCGGACCTCGCAAGTCATTCTCTTGCTGCCAGCAGAACATGAAAAAAACCCCATTGTTTACGTTTCCTTAACAAAATGTTTTGCCGAGGTGTCCTGTATTCCACATAAAACTTCAACATCACTCAGTAACGTGCAATATTCTTTCTATCTGGGCAATATTTCTAATCAGACACTTCTTATTTCCAGTGTTCATCACTAATTTGCTTTACACTTTCGATTTTATTCTGTAGTTTTGTATTGCTCAGTTCCATTATTCCTTTTAATTTGCATCCTTTTAATTTATTTAATGTATTCCTCATATTTGCTGATGCTTGTATGTACAATACTATATTTTCTGTACCTGCATATTGCATCACACTGTGGGATTTGCAGAAACTGAATTTCATTATATTTATACAGTGTGGCAACAATAAGGGCCAATTGAACTGAATTGAATGTAAAATGCATACAAAAGAATTATCCGAAAGGCTGCTTTTGCTGCAGTCCACAAGCGAAATATGTCCAAACAGAAATTTTGCATTTTGTCACCGCAGCACAGACCAGAAACACGGACAGGAGATGTCACAGACAGAAAATGTCAGAAAATAGCGGGTTTTGCCAGATTAAGATGTCTTTACCTTGCATATGCCGCAGGTCCTCTGGGGTTTTCGGTTTCGCTTTGCTCCGTCTCTTTGGGCAGGGCGTGCAGGCCCCAGGGCAGAGAGGAACGCTTTCCGCAAAAAACCTTGCAGGGGCAATAATTTGAAACTGAAGCTGCAGGATAAATTGTCCATATGGGTTGGTCTGACATCTGTGTTTGGTGTCTCACACTTTAATACCCTTCATTTTGCCCCTGTACAAAATCAACACGCCCTGCCATTTGCTTTGTGTCCATTCCAGCGGCCTGGAGATTGTTCGCCGCGGCTATAAATCATTAAGGGCCACTTCAGCCAGGTTTCTGCATTAAAGAGCTTCTTTCATAGGAAACTTGATGTAAATGAACAAACGTGGCTGCTGATTACCGGTTCATACAAATATATTCCAAGTGGCGCATACAGCCAGCTCTCGTTTTTGTGTGTTTTTTCTACATGTAAATGAGAAAAACGTTCACTGCTGGGCGTTTGTGTCTGGTTTGCTCTTGCACATGATGAACATGTTTGTTTTCGATGTTTGGACCAGTTTGCAGTGTCTCTTATTCTGCACATTTCTCAAAAGGAATACTTGACGTCAAAGGCTGATCTTAGACAAAAATCTTGTAAGTCTCTCAAAAAATTAAAATCTGTGCAAGCAATGAAAATGAATTTGTTATGTTCAACCTGCCAAGGTGTTCTGTCATGTCTCCCCTCCTTGTCTCTGTCCATTGGCTTCCTGTTGCTGCCCATATTGACTTCAACACTCTGATTAAGATGGTAAAAGGAGCTGCACCCAAACACCTACAGCGATCTGATCACCATCCCCAACAAAAATGCTGTACTCATCCTCCTCTGGCTGCTTGGACAGGTGAAGTCTGTTAGTTCTCTATTTTGTCCCTGGTGGAATGAGCTCCCTTTGCCCCTCAGAGCTGCTGAATCCTCCCAGCATTCAAGAAAGGTCTCAAATCCATCTCTTTCAGAGCCACTTCTCTCCTGATCTCCTGAGAGCTACGTAAATGAGTCCAACACTATCTGCTATGATTATCTATATGTTTGCTGTTTGGATGTCACTTCTATAGGCACCTACTTGCAGAATGTGAACCAGCAACATGGCGGTTTCATACAGAGGACCTGTGTGTTGATAGTCCTGCATGTTTAAATCTCTTCATCTGTTATTTGATGCACTTTTGTTTACTCATTTGATGTCCCTTTGGAGACAAGCATCTGCTAAATGAATAAATACGAATGCAAACGAGCTAAAATCCACCCGTCCTTGTACTGTCTTTTTCAAATGTGAAGTGTAAACCAGATGGTGCACTGGAACCTAATGGAACGATTAAGCGACAGAAAGCAGGTGGAACGCTCGGAATATGAGGAATGTTGGGAACGTTTGGAAAGACAAAGGATGCCTTGCACAGGTCCACATAACAATGAGGGCAGTGCACACAACCGCAGGATGGGATGAACAGATTGTCACGCTTCCGTGACTATCGGCAGAACAATGTGATGTACTGTACATCCAGACATTTAGTACCCATCCCCCCGTCTAAGGGTCACATCTCAACAAGAGCTAAATAAACAGGAAATTTTTCTTTCGGGATTGCAACCCTGCCCAAATGTAACGCTATCGAGGGCAGTGGATGAAAATAAAAACTTCCCTGCTGGTTGAAGCCTTTAAGCGACATGAGATCCTTCCAGTTATCCATGTATGCGGGAGGAAGTAAGAACAGCAGACGCTTTCTGCTGCTTTCACCGCGGTTGCCCAAGGTGATCGGCACTAACATTGGCTTCATTCAGTGGCTTTGACTTGCTTTTCAGCAGCTCCACATACCTGGGCTGTTTACCGGCCGCAGCTAGCAGCTCGCAACGCAAAGAACGCCCGCAAATCTGTCATGTTCGTTGATGGCGGTCAGCCCTGGGGGCGGCGTTCAAGACCGTGACAGCAATAACACGTGGTCGAACCTGAGAGCGAGTTTCCGAACACTTCAGCAGGGTGGCAGAAGCGCAGGCCTCAGACATTTGCACGTTTTCCCGAACGTGGCAGAGGTGATCAGGTTTCCCAAGCTTTTGAAGAGCTAAGAAGCGCAGCGTTGTACTTCGTCGCTCGCAGCCGAGACGCTTATCTGTGCCTTAACTGTGCTGTTCGGGAGACCTTGTTTGGCTAAGCCTGAATAACACTCTATGAGGTAAACCAAAAAACAGCTTCTGGCACATTTTTGAGCACGATCAAGTCTAACAGAAAAGAGCCTGTCTGAAAGAACTCGACACATGTTCTGGATAATGTGTGTTAGCTTTAAGCTTTTAAATGGTGCTTTTTCCCGCTATTTCAGTCCTTCGTATCTGTTTTTCAGGGCTGAGGCCACAGAATACACATGATCCAACCAGATGCAATGCGAATCCCATGCGGCAGGGTTGATTTTATAACGAGACAAACCTGGGCTACCACTCAGGAGGGCTAAAATTTGAGGGCACCAAATTTTGCTCGTAAAGTTGAAGAATAAATCGTAATCTTGGAAAAACTTGATAAATAATAGAAATACAGATCCTATCAAGTGGTCTGGCAGGGCTCCTGTTCATCTCCTCTCCCTCTCTCAGTGGGTGTCCCGCAGGGCTTGGTACTGGGTCCTCTGCTCTTCTCAATCTACACCTCCTCCCTCGGCCCTGTCACTGCCAGACATTTCCCCTGCCTGCCTGTTGGACATCTCTACACGGATGTCTGATCACCACCTACAATTCAACCTCTCACAAGCAGCGATCCTACCTCCCAGCTGGCCTGTCTTAAAATCATGATCTCTCGATCAAACTGGAAAACTCACTCATTTTGCCTAGTTCCTCAGCTAAGATTCTGGGAGTCACTATTGACTCAAGTCTATATTTCTCTCAGCACATTGAAGCCACAACCTGAACCTGCAGTTACATCTTGCATAACATCCGCAGGATCCATCCTTACCTCACAACAGACTTTGCCCAACTGGTGACATCCCGTCTGGACTACTGCAACTGTCTCTTGTCTGGCTTTCCTGCTACTGTCATCAGACCTCTGCAGCTGATACAGAACACTGCTGCCGGAGTTGTGTTTGACTTGCCAAAGCGTTCACAAGTATCTCCTCTGGATTCCCATAGCTGCCCGGATCAGATTTAAGACCCTGGTTATGGCCTACAAATGCATCAATAGAACTGCTCCCAACTATCTACAGGACTTCATCATTTGCTGCATGCCAGCCAGGCTACTACTCTCTTCCACATTTGCCCGCTTGGTGGTTCCATGAACAAAAGGTAAAGCATGGAGGTTCTCACTTCTGGCTCCGTTGTGGTGGAACAACCTCCCCCATTCACTCAGAACTACTGAATCTTTTTCCATATTTAAAAGGGGTCTTAAAACTCATCCATTCCAAACTCACTTTGCCCATGATCTCTTAAGTTCATGTAAGGTATAAATGATCATGCCTGTAAGGTATACATGTTCATGATCATGCTCGGATCAGTCCTTCACAGAGCCACTTCCACTATGTAATGTAAATGTTTATATGTATCTCAAAAAAAAAAATAAAAACTACTAGGAAGGTGATTGGGAATTCGGCAATATTCTGGTAAAGTTTTATGCAGCTACTTGTGTGATAAATGCCGATGCATATTGTGAAGGAAACAAACTAACTGTACTTAAAAATCACACATCTGCAACTATGTCTCTTTCTCCTAATGAAATACACAAACTATTTTCTATGAGATGTGTGTCACTTTGAAGAAAAGCGTCTGCTAAATGAATAAATGTAATGCAAATGTAAGGCAAAAAAAGTTTTTTTAGGATATGGAAAATATGCCATCTTATATATTGTGTAAACATGTTTTTACACATCGCTGTTCTGCGTGTTTGAAATGTTGCAGCTTCAAAAGTAAAATTTTCCATTAAACAGTCTCTCTATGCATTGAATACTATATACTTATTTGATCCCTTACCTGACTTCAATCTTGAAAGTATAGTTTTCAATTCATTTTCACTCATTAAAACATAAATTTCTCTCCTTTGCATATGATGTATAATGTTCACATGTGATTTATACATTTTTACATAAAAATAACTAATTAATAAATTCAAATTTCATTTTCCCCTTTTCATGATCTGTATGTAGCTCCATCTAGTGTAAATAATTTTTTTGTCATATACAGTATATGTATGTGTACCTTTATTCATTTAGAGATAGAAGTCAAAGGGGTGCTGGACCGATTCTTCCCCACAGTTGACCCTGTGCATTTGTACACACAAGGGCACTAAACACAGTCTCTCTGTGGCCCAGAGGGAGGAGGAGAGTATTCCCACGGCTCCCCATTCTCACTTGGCTCCCTCCGGTCATCCGTGTGCTCTGCACTGTGAGGCTCAGGGTGTGGTTTTCATTTCTGCCTTGGCACCGCGACTAAATCTGTAAATATGCATCGTAGCACTCAGATACTGTAGACTTCCTTTTTATATACTGACCCGAGGAAGAGGAGGCTCATTCTTGGGGAAATAGAAGCTTATAAATAGTTGCATCATTTATCTGGTTGAAAAAAAAGTGATTTGTGAAAGCATTTACTGCCCCATGAATATGACTCTTCACCCTCTCCGTGGATGACTTTTCTGGCTCTTATTCATGAACCAGTCATATTTCTATCGTAGCTGCCTAGAAATTCCTGATGTCTTCACTCGCCTGCTGTCTGTAATATGAGTTCTGGACAACAAATGTCAGGTCCATATAACTCTTGGACAAAATCTCACTGGTAGCATGAGAGGAAGACCTGGATGTCCTCGCCATCTGAACGCAAGACCAGCTAAAGATTTTCCATCTGCAGAAGGCCTCTGTGAGTATTTTTAAGGGTGGCTGCACTCAGTAACACCGGACGCTGAAGACAAGGTCAGACTTCTCCTGGCATAGCAGCAGGAGCGCTGATTCGGGTCTCGGGTCACGCCCCAGTTTTGGGTGGAGTTGTGCCTCTGTGCATAAAGTGCTACAGCACAGCATCCAAAGTGCATCGGTGCTTTTCTTTTCCTTTCCTACACAAAGCAATGTTCGGAAACAACTGTGACACAGTGCTGTTATTTTAAACATTTTATTGGAACCCGAGTCTTTAAAGCGGGATATGTGTTTTGGGGCCAAACATTTAAAAAAGAAATGAAAGCAGGAGTCGGAAACAATCTAAGCTCCGGGCAGCGACACGCAGCTCTTGGTCTGTGTGGCACATGTCTGAAAACAGGGAATAAAGAAAGAAATAAATCCAAACACAGGAAGCATGTGCTTCCAAACTGTTGTGCTGCCTCTGTGACACAGCTATCTTTTCGTCAATGACATTAGAATTAAGACCAAAATGTTCATAAATGCACAGTCAGACGGCTGTCCGTTTGGTAATAAATGTGTATTGTGTTATCGTTTTATCGACAACACATATTTTTCTGGAGCAGAATTAAGGAGTTCTGCGGTGGTTCTATGGTCCGAGTAATATCCCTCCAGCAAGAATTTTCATAAAGACTCTCATGGAGAGCATATCTCCACCGGATTTTCTCTCGTTCCATATGAGGCCCTCCGATCCTCTGCCTTTCGGAGCCGTGTGTCATTCCTGCGAGTCGGTCCCAACTCGAGCCATGTGCTCTCATTCCGTACCAGAGGCCAACATCAAACCACCTGACATCTGGTCGCGCTTCTCTGTTTATCGAAAGCACAGCGCCGAAGCCGCAAGGGATACACACAGAGGGGCAGTGTTTATACCGCTGAGGGTAACATCCGAACCGACCAGAATGTTGTACTGTATCACTGGAAATGTAAATAAATAAAAGACTTGCTGCCGCTCAGAGCCCACACAGACAAGCAGAAGTCTCACCAAACACTTTTTTTTTTTTCGGTAGATCTTTGGGCATAAATAAAACTCAATATTTAATTATTTATTTATTTTCAAATACTCATGCCGTTGATCTTTATTACTTTATTTATTTATTGATATTTTTCATACGGTGCCTGAACAGTCGAGGAAACAGATAGATGTCGGATCACATCTCAGACTGGAATAGTTGTAAGACTAAGCCTTCGGGACTGATTTGGGTATCTGAGAGGTGTCCACTCTGCGCGTGAACTCTGCTCTTGCAGGATGACATACGTTGTCCTGCCGTGTGCAACAACTGCTTTTCCCCAAAATCTTTGAAGTTCAGAAATTCCCACATCTCTCAAGGCACAGTGCCCAAAAAATTTCATAAAGCAACTAATGAACAGTTGAATTTCCATCCAAATATCTGAAGTGGTTTCCCCCCTCAAGGAGCTCAGCAATGTTTTAATATAGCTCCTGACCAAAGCGCTGCATCGCTGCTGTTATTAAAAATACGCTCAGAGCAAACACACACGCACCATGCACAGCACAAACAGAACGTATGGGGGCATTTTCTCCAGGTGAACCTCACTTCTGCAATATTACGAACAGGCTCCGACCAAGGCGACCGCACTGGACCAAGACGACCGGACTCGAATGTCAGCCTGTCACGGCGCACAGAGTTAGTTTTACTGTGTCTGGTTATTGTGTTCCCAGATTTTAATATTTCTTAAAGGTTAAGTACATAATGGAATTAATGTGCATTGCCGAGTGGTTTCAAGACGTTTTATATTGTTTCATTGCCCTAATAAATCCCCACATTCCCATCTATAAAACATAATTTACTTGCTGACTTGGCAAAGAATGAACAAATAAATAAGTCAGTAAATGCCGCAATGTCGTCTGACCTCCATAAAGTTTATGAATGCATTCCGACATCAACCATATTTGATGTAACACCATGTAAAGAGAGGGTGGCCCACAAACAAAATGACTTGCGACAAAGGACTCCATGCAAGAGTTTTTGCAGGTTGTGTAGCATTTTGGGAAAGCGCCTTGTAGCCTGAAGGTTCTGGGCTCAAAGCTGACTTCGACCAAAGTACTTACCCTAAACTGACACAGCAAAATGTACAGCTGAACAATGGGTAAAGCAAACTTTTCATAAAAGCTACAGACTAGTGTCAATAACAGTGCGGCAATTTTGTCCATATTTGTCAGGTATTAATATGCTCTGAAACAAACTGATTGTTAACAATCAGATTACATCTGACACAATGGTCTCTACCACTGCTCCAAGGTCTTTTTTTTTAAGAGAAAAGAAAATTCCATGTAAATTAGTATAGAATACACACACACACACACACACACACACACACACACACACACACACACATTTTCAGAACCGCTTGTCCCATACGGGGTCACGGGGAACCGGAGCCTACCCGGTAACACAGGGCGTAAGGCCGAAGGGGGAGGGGGACACACCCAGGACGGGACGCCAGTCCACTGCAAGGCACCCCAAGCGGGACTCAAACCCCAGACCCACCGGAGAGCAGGACTGCGGTCCAACCCACTGCGCCACCGCGCCCTCCGTATAGAATACAAAAAGGTTAAATTGTGTCCAAGGGGTGTGTGGTGGTGCAGTGGTGCAGTGGTGCAGTGGGTTGGACCGGTTCCTGCTCTCCGGTGGGTCTGGGGTTCAAGTCCTGCTGGGGGTGCCTTGCGTTGGGCTGATGTCCTGTCCTGGGTGTGTCCCCTCCCCCTCCAGCCTTGTGCCCTGTGTTGCCAGGTTAGGCTGAGACCCCGTATGGGATGAGTGGTTCAGACAACATCTGTAAATTGTATCTTGGATCTGCAAAGTGACTCAACTGAACCTCCATGCCACTATTGCTATTCCCCACCTCATCCTGGGAATAAAGGACAAAGAACACAGCTCAGAGCTTCTGCCAAAAGCCTACTCTGATATGGTTAAGGACACAATTTTGCTGCTATTTTAAAAATAACAACTAATAAAAGTGGTGGATTGACTGTTTGGAAACACTCCCCTATAATGCACAAGGTAAGTTCCTTCTGCATTTTCTGACGTGCGATATTGGAAGATGGATACAGAATGGCACATCTGTACCTTCTGTGATGGTCACTGTTTCTGAGGTCCTTTTGGCTCACAAACCAATAACCAGTTGGGCATCCGTCATTTATTTAAAGGCGATATCAAGCTTCCTAGGGCATGAGGAGGGTGAGCGCTCTGCACACTTGGTGTGAAGGAATGTCAACTCATGAAGGATGACTCACAAAGAAGTCGTCCCTAGGTTGGTTAGCTCAGCCCTTAGCCATGACCGCCCAGAGACCGTCTGCCACTCGGCCTGACTCAAAAGAGCAGCAGACGGTCAGTAACCCTCCCAGTTTCTCATATCGGTTGGTTGTTCTCAGCACACACCAAGCTTTTGCGTGTCAATGAACTCGGCGTTGACAGATGTCCCCTTCCTGCATGTGACGCATCAAATTCAGAAACATGACAAGCCCCTCAAACGTTCCTGTCTTTAACCTCCAGCACTCAGTCTTTCCCTCCACCTTTTAATGTGTCTGCAGACTCAGATTTAGTCGAATGGATTTTGTGTGCAAAGAGACAAAATGGCATTTTAAAATAATGATCTTTAACCATGGAAAAATATGTCATTAAAAGGTAGAGAAAAATAAAGGGTAAGTTGAAAGAAAAATATTGCAAGTACATTTGAATTGAGTTTTCTGCTTTCGGGTGGGATTATTGAAACCACACAGTCGGAATATAAATAATTGTTGTCCTAACAATCTTAATGGCTGCTGTAGCAACTGTAATGGTGGTAATGGGAGTCGCATGAGTTCCATAATTGGCTTAAATACGTGCGTAGATGTTTACTTACTGATTTGTCTTACACTTAAGGAAATAAATAAATTAAATTAAAGTGTTTTAAATAACATAAATAGCAAGCAGTTTTAGCAGTTAATGGATTTTATTTGTGGTTCAAGCCTGATCCCATCCTTCAAGTATTTCCAATTAAAGCAAAGGAAAACCTTTGTTAATTTTCACGTCAGTCAATGTGAACCGGTTTGTTTTTCCTAAATAGCCCAGTTTGAGTCTCCGAGTAGAACGTTTCCTCCAGGCTACAACATGGCAGACAAAGAGTGCGACCGGGAGCAATCCAGCCTCTGTAATTGCTGTTTTATTAATTACACACAAACACATAATTGCCACGTAATGCAGATCTCATTACTGAAAAAACGTGTGTAAAACCAAGTACTGTGCTCCAGGAGAAAACAGATTAAACAGAGGGACATAAAATCTAATGAGAAACACCCATTCTGAATGCGGTGGGCAGCCCTCTGCAAGGGTACGGGACAGAGAGGCCTGGCCAGTTAGGATAGGAATATCCCAGGTCCCAGAATCCTTTGCCTGTGAAAAAGGGTTCCATGGGGGACCCGGTTTCTTTTGGCTGAGTGCCTTTAAACTTAACCACGTGGAAACTCATCAGTGGCACTCTTCTCCCGGTCCAGCCATCCAACTACCGATCCTCCATTGTTCGTCAATGATAGGACCATGTTCAATCCCAGCCCCTGCATTGTACTGCTGTCCTTCGCTGCCCTTTAGGATATAAACTGCAACTTGTGTTGTTCTCCTGTTCTCTCATATTCCTCATAAAGTTTGCACTTCTGATTCAATATACATTTATTATTTCCTTACACTCCCCAAATAAATGAGGACAATGCTAAATGGTGCAATATGGGCTGTAATATTTAACAGCATTCATAAACAGTAATGCTTGATGTTCACGCATGGTACAAGTCCTGCTTTGCAATGCAGTGGAATGTTTCCTGGACAGTTCATATAATGGATGGGTAAATTCAAATTTTACATTATAGATTTGTTTTACAACAGGAGAGATTTGGATGCAGACACACGATTCTACAGTACAGTTAATTCAATATCAATATCAATATCAATAGGAATATCTAGACTTTTACAATAAGTGGACAGGCCAGCTGAAAAAGGTGCATGACTTAATGACTCTTTGTCTGAAAAATATTAATAAGATGAAATGAATAAATAAAATATATGTAAACTTGTGGTTTCCACAGATACAGCCTGGACTTCAAGTTCCAGACTGAGAAGCAGTTGCTGGCCAACCAACCAGACAAGGTTAACAGGGTTGGAGGTCAACACGGAGAAGAAGAGGGCAATTGTGATAGATGTAGAAATTCCACACCACACATTGTCTGAAACCGCTTGTCCCGAGCGGGGTTGCGGCAAGCTGGAGCCTAACCTGGCAACACAGGGATTACGGCTAGAGGGAGAGGGGATACACCCAGGGTGGAATGCCAGTCTGTCACAAGGCACCCCAAGCAGGGCTTGAAGCCCAGACCCACCGGAGAGAAGGCCCAGGCCAAACCCGCTGCACCGCCACACCCTCCCTTGTAGCAATCCCAAGTGACAGCAATATCAGAAAGAAGGAGCATGAGAAGATTGAGAAGTACCAAGGGCTGAAGGAAGAATTGGAAGAGATGTGGAAGGTGAAGTCCAGAGTGGTCCCAGTGGTAAAAGGAGCACTCAGGGCTGTGACCCCCAGACTGGGAGAGTGGCTCCAGCAGATTCCGGGAACAACGTCCGAAGTCTCCGTCCAGAAGACTGCGGTCCTAAGAACAGCTAAGATACTGCTCAGAACCGTCAAACTCCAAGGCCTCTGGTAGCAGACCCGAGCTTGGGGAAGACACACACACCACCCCATGTGGGGGTGAGACAGAGATTTTATGTATATATATATATATAAATGTATATACATATATATATATAAATGTGTGTTTACACTTATGTTATTTACTATCCTGGCTCCGAAGTGGTGGAATGACCTCCCCCTCTCACTCAGAACTACTGAATCTCTCCCTACATTTAACGGTCTTAAAACTCATCTCTTTCGCACTCACTTCTACCATGATCTAAATGCATGTAGTGTAAATGTTCACGCTCTATTATTCTGAATGTACAAGTATTTTCTATGAGACACGTCGCTTTGGAGGAAAGCTAGCAAATGTAAATGTAAAAACTGTATACATTTTATAAGAATGTGAAATTTCCAGCACCAGCAGCAGCAGGCTTTCAGATTGTTCAGGAATTCAGCGCACTGGACGGACGGAGCGGTTTTTTTCTTCTTTTTTTTTTCTTGCGGGGAAACACGAGAAGGGCGCAACATTCATGTTCCCGGGCGCCGCTCCGCCACCCTCGGGATAAAGAAACGGGCGCGCGCGCTGCGCGTGGCGCGAGCCGAGGAGCCGTGCGGGAGCGATGCGCGGAGGGAATGGGACGCAGAGAGTGGGGTGAGAGGCCACAGAGCGGACGGCAGCGGGACGCTCCCCCAGCAGGTAACCACCTCCACTTTCCCTGTCCTTGGGTACACTTTTCTACGCAATGATAATAATAATAATAATAATAATAATAATGATGATAATAATAATGAAAAATTAATATTTTGGAAACAGAACGAGCGGAATCCGGCTTACTAGTTCACAAACCTTTTGTCAAAAGTTTTGAGGGTAGCCTGCATGATGATGACGATGTGTCACATCAGCACAACTGTAACAAATTCAAAGAAAACAAGTGAGTGCTCCAGTCCAGTAATACCGGACAACAAGTGTCCAAGTGCATTACAGCAGGATACTAGAGAACATACCATCGCGTTGGTTTTTTTCGTGTTTGTTGACGGAGGAGCCCTAAGAATCGTAGTAAGACTAAGATAGTTCTGAACCTGGAGCGCGAGTTCGGCTCATTAGCGGTATTTGCGGCGCTGCGTTCGGACGCGTCTGATCGGCGGCACAGAACAGAAGCGCAGCTGTGCACGTGCCCTGGCATACCAGGAGCCTACATGAAAGCTCTGCTGCTCAGTTCATTACTCTGTAATTACTAACATACCTCCTCGTTAGGGCAATATGAACTTTATAGTTACAGTTAGGTATGTGTGCTGCAAGTGAAGACTGAAGCATTTTTGCGCATTATACTGTAACTGTAATTTCTGGTATTCACAGTACGGTAACTGTGCTTCATCACAGTGTTATGTATAAATTATGTTTCAGTTGTCCACAGTATGCATGTATAAAGTAGACAGTGCATGAACGCAGAGAAGTCTGCAGCCTAATTTTGGATGCTTTTAGTGCTCTTCTTTGGGGTTTTTTCCAGGTTTTCAGTACACTTTTCAGTGGACTCCACTAGTGTGCGGGGTCCAAACCCACGGGAGTTTGGAGAAGCGAGAAGTCGGAGGGCCAGTGACCAATCATGAGCACAGTTGTTTTCAACAAGCTAAGCAGCCAGGTGATTTTTGAGGACAATGCAAAGGAGGTGGAGAGGAGCAGCCTGAACTACATCGAGGTGATCGAAGGACAGCACCCTGACATACTGTCCAGCAGCCCGGCTGTAAAGGACAGCGCTGCCATCAGACACAGGAGACCCGGGTATGTTCCTGTTCTTCATAGAGAAAGAACAAAAATCCATCACATAGAATTAAAAGCTAAAGATTTTTAGTTAGAAAAAAACATGTAACGCAGCAATAATACACTGAATTAGTGCGGAAGGGCAGCATGGGGTGTTAATAATGCTGCTGTCCGGCATTTCCAGCTGCTTTGACCTCTTGCAAAACTCGAACAGTCTTGATACTTTCAGAACATAGCAGAGCACGGAATGGCAAACTCCAAATATATGTTCCACTCATATAATATATATTCCACTCATAAAATACTGTCTGACTGGTAATCATCTGAATATCTGCAGCTGGTAGATGCCTTGTATAGTATTATTTGGCAATTGTCTTTCAACTGTGAACAGAAATTTTGCCTTTTCATAAGTACATGAAATTGGATGAACATCTGAAATAATTAATAATTAATTAATTAATCATATGTAATTAATTAGCAATATTTTAACTACATTTACCTGATTACATTTAGGATACACTTTTCTCCAAATGAACCTACAACTCAGAGTAAGTAAAAGTGCATGAGAGACAGATGAAGAGCTTCAGACACAGACACAGGATTATCAACGCACAGCTTGTCCGTCTGATACCGCCGTGTTGCTGGTTCGCATCCCTTAAACAGCTGACTATACATTCATATAGCAAATACATAGATAATCATAGCAGATGGTGTTGGACTCACTTATGTAGCTATCAGGAGAGAAGTTGCACTGAAAGAGTTGGGTTTGAGACCCTTTTTGAATGTTGGCAGAGATTCAGCAGCTCCGAGGGACAGAGTGAGTTCAACTGATTTTGTGCAGTTTAAAAAACACTAAAGCATTTTTGTTTCAGTAAGACAATTTTGACACACAGTAAGTCATACAAGTCAGTATTTATACAGAACCACTTGAGGATTATTTAGAATACAAAAATAAAATTATCTTGTCATTGGTTTCTCTTCTTTCTCAGACACTGAGGAGCACACAGTGATGTTTGTACTCAGCACACGTTGAATGTGCTCATAGTATGGTAACTGCTTGTTGTCATGGATTTATGCCAACATTCCCACTGATACACAGACAGATGGGCATACAGTCAGTCTGATGGATAATTATAATGTAAGATATGGCTGTGCAGAGGTAAGGTGAAACGGGGGGAAAACACGATTACTGTGTGGTGCTGATTTGCAGGGAGTATAATTTCTAAAATATTAACTCTAAGGCGAGGTATGTACCGCCAGAACTGCTCTTATAGGTGGCTCATGCAGAGGAAGATTACAAGGAAAATATTTGCAGAATAAGAGCCTTAGGGAAGTCTGAGGTCGGATGGAAATTTGTAAGTGAGGAAGAAAAGGCTGCTCAGCTCCATACTGACCTCTGCAGGTAGTCACAAGTGATCCCACAAATCAAATTGCATTCATAATAATTCTTGGCATTATTAGGGAAATTAAATTACGGGTCGCTTGGCTTTGACTTCTTATTCACTTTTTAAGCACATGATTTAGGAGCTATACCAGTCTGCTGAGCTTTATCGAGTTTACGAGGTGCGGTAGGAAAGCGAGGCGTGGCGCTCGTTTTAGAAACGTCTACTTGCGGGTGTCAAAGCGAGCGTTATTTTTTTTTTTCATTTGCCGCAGTTTGCCCATGCTGACTGAAAAAAAAATGCACAGGCTACCAAACAAAACAAACAGCTAATTTACACATGGCCTCACCCAGTGGGGCGGCATTCCTGCTGCTCACCCGGCTCACAGTGAAGCTGTTGTGGAAGCACATTGCCGGCCTAAGAAAACCGCAACCGGACTTGCACCTATAGACTGAAAACACTGAGTGTATTTTGATATTAATCAGCATGTGCAGTAAAATGCACATATCTCTGGCACGTAGATCATTGCCCACCTATGTACAGATTTGTATCTTGCTAGAAAAGAAGACACTTTGACAGCTCTGTATATATGTATTTGTGGGGATATTACATATCATTGATGGTCCTCTGCCCCCCAGGCCTCGACAGAGTGGTGCAAAGGTGCGTCACAAGCGGCAGACCCTTCAAGACATGGCTCGCCCCCTGAAGCAATGGCTGTACACGCACCGGGACAACCCGTACCCCACCAAGACGGAGAAGATCCTGCTGGCCCTCGGCTCTCAAATGACCCTGGTCCAGGTGAGAACCCTCCCCAAGGTAGCTTCAGGACATTGAGAGGTGATGGATTCAAACCCAGATTCCCACTGAAGGTAACTGGAGTGGGTCTGTGTTGAGTAGATGACAACCTGCTGTTTTAAGTTCTACAGTCTTCTGGCTGGCAAGTCATGATAAACTGTTAATAACGGTCTCATAACGGGTTTATGAGTCTTTGTGCTATTTCCTTTGTATATTAGTAACTGTGGAGTTATTAACGTGCTGGAACTGGTTTTCTGTTGAATGCAGAATGATGAAAAATAATTAAAAAGGGAACAAAATCAACAGTAAGCTGCCATTCACAACACTCAGGAATTTGCTTGTGAGATGGGAGACACCTGGACTAATATCTAAATTGTTTCATTGTCTGAAGACATAGCTTTCACATATAAAGTGGGACTTGGTTGAGGCTGTGAACCCCAGAATAAGCGCGTGTAAACTCTTTCATGAAACGCCTTTGTGAAACGCAGCCTTTTCGAGAACTACAAGCCAGCTGTTAGACATTTTTACCAATTGCCCTTTTAATGGAAACGTCGTGTAAATGTTTTTGAAACGGTGTATGAAAACAGTATGTCAAATGGCCCCAGCTGAGTTGCCCCGAACTCCAACGTGACCCTCTCACGCTGCGCCTCAATACCCAACATGAGAAGGTCCAATCGTGCCTGTTTTTCACACAAAACTGGGATGTTTTGTAAACCATCTGAACTTCTTTCCGGTGTTCTTCTACAGTTATTTCGCATGGTTTCCTGCCGTTACAGCTTTTATAAGCTCTCGATCCTTCCTGACCTGTGATCGTGCTCCACAGGTGTCCAACTGGTTCGCCAATGCCCGACGCCGCTTGAAGAACACGGTGAGGCAGCCTAACCTCAGCTGGGCGCTGCGCATCAAGCTGTACAACAAGTATGTCCAGGGGAACGCGGAGCGGCTGAGCGTGAGCAGCGATGACAGCTGCTCGGAAGGTACGCTGACCCGCCCGTCTGTGCCCTGACCCATCCTGACCCTGTCCCAGGTACCACTGGTGACGTGCGTTCCAACGCCAGCGTGTTGTGGAGAGCTGTGTGCTCAAGTGTAAAGCTGGCATGGAGGGACATGAAATCACAAATTTTTCTTTTTGTGAAATTGGTGAATCTTATAGTATTTTCTGCGCTGAATTTGAATGTCTTCAGAATGTCTCTGTCAGGTCAAGGTTTTTGAGTGACACACAACGTTACTTTGATAACAGCCTATGCTGTATTTACGAGTTAATTAAAAGCACAAAAGTCTTACCTAAAAAGAAGCAGTGTTTGATTTTCTGCTGAATTTCTCCTGAGGAACATCCCTCTTAAGGGTCCAACAGTAGTCAGCCATCATACTGGGAGCCCACTTGCCTTGGTACCGCGTTTCCATGTTTGAAATACCCTGGTGAAACCATTCATCGTGCTTGTCACTCACTGCGCTGAGGTTGCCACGGGAAAAGTCCAACTGAGAGTCCAAGAAATGAACTGTCAATGACATGTTACATCCCATAGCTTGGTTCGATTTCAGGAGGTCACTCGCTACTTCACGATAGATAGCTTTACAGTGTCCCAGCAAGTTTTTGCAGACACTTTTCAATGATTGCCACGCAGCTTTTTGAACTCCACTTAACCCTTCATCAAATATGTCATCGTTTATCAGTTTTCGTGTCTGAGGACCTACAAAAAATGCCTTCCTTTATCTTAGCATCACTAATCCTGGGAAATTTATTCCTCAAGTACATGAATACAGTTCTTGTTCTGTGCCAGCTGTAATGTCTTCTCCCTTTGTCTCGAGGTTATGTATGCTAGAGAGCAATAATAACTAGATTTCGCTCAATGCTTGTTAGGAACATGGTACTGTAGTTAAAATGCGGTGCTGTATCACTAATTGAACAGAATAATGAAGTTGAGGTCACAAGAAAACTAAGCTTGATGGAAAAAGTCTGATTTCATTTTTGAATTCAGCATTAAAAAAGTCTGCTGAGAAGCCCATTATATTCCATGTGACAAAGTTGCTGTTCACCAATGTAATCAGCCTTAGGTGGATCGGCTGCTTGGGTTTTATTGAATTGAGGTTGCAGCTACAATCCTAAACTGCAGATACACCATAGACAGAGTATAATGTGGAAGTTGAAGTCCAAGCTCTATGAATTTTCTACAGCTGAGTTTGCATTATATCAAGCTGCTTCATACAAGGGAAACTCAAAAAGTATCCGCCCTACACAAAAGAATAGTTTTTTACAAAACACTGAAAACATTGTTGCGGATACTTTTTGACTTACCCTTGTGATATTGGGTCTACAGCGTACGTCAGCCCTGTGCATCTACACACAACCCTGCTTGCAGATGCACGGTTCTTTCTCTTCTAAAATCTTCTCACTCTTCTAAAACACCTATGTAGGTCGTTCTTGGTTTTCAATCTGGTGACCTTAGTGTGTGTTTCCCCTTCGTCCTGCGTGACTGCTTCTGCTGGTTCGGTTCATTTCTGTCAGTCCCAGAGGAAAGGGTTTCCACTACAACACCTGCTAGTTGAAGTTTGCAGAGATGTTCAGCCAGAGTCTCCTGGAGGTAATATGACCTCAGGTGGCCAATTTAGTTGTGGTCAACATGTGGAAAGGGGTTTACACACATTACAGCGGTAACGGAGAAGACGGCATGACCGGCAACCCACAATGGAGCCAGCTGAATATGGATGGGGTCATATTTTTCATAAGCAACCGCAGGGCGGAGCTGAAATGAATATAAGCTCAGCCTTTTTTGAACAGCACTGTTTCTCATACACAGCAGTTCCAATAATAATAACTTGGCTACATCCAGACTAAATGAACCACACGATCACCTGCAGGATATCTAGTTTAATTTCTAATTTTTTTTAACTCCCATATGGCATCTGGTATTCAGTGGCTTTTAAAAGCATATTTCCAATCATTAAGAGAAGCCATCATTCTACATCATCTTAACTGCCTTTTGAATGGACTTAAACAGTGGGTTTTAGAAACATCTTTAATTTTTCTTCTTTTTTTTTTGAAAGGAGACCAGGCCTCCATCAGTTTTACTCTTAAAGAGGAGGCTGACATGGAGAATAATGATTTAGGAGGGTGATGGAGGACTGGATGGAGCTGCAGCTTGTTTGTCTGATGTTCAGCTGTACTTTGTTCTCTCTGTGCCCCTGCCATGGCAGATGGAGAGACCCCACTGCTTACTCAGTCCAGTGGCACTGAGTTCAGCCAGCCCAGGTACCAGAGTGTCATCAAGAAGGAGGGAGCCATGGTTGGACCAGGCCTTGGCGAGGATTATGTGTCGCCACCCAAGTACAAGAGCAGCTTGCTACACAGGTACCTCAACGACTCGCTGTGCCATGTGATGGCCTCTAGCAGAGTGGTGGACTCACGCAGACGAAATCACTCGGGATCGTTCAGCTCCAACGAGTACGATGAGGAGATCCTCTCGCCATCATCTTCGGAAACGGAGGGAAACTTTGTTTACCGCAGTGGTAAGAATCGCAGTTTCTCACATTCTCTCCTGAAGATGCAAAGTCTTCTCATCCCTTTCTTGTTTAGATGCCCCATTTTCCTTTCCAAACCTGAACCACAAGTCAGTCCTCTACTCTTTCTCCCATCTCGATTCTTGGTCCCCTTTTGCTGCTGCTGACACTTTCTTTGTGAGAGTCATTACATCTGAAGGGCTTTTCTAGAGTTTCCTATATGGAACTATTTAGTGTCCATCAAGCGCTAATTCAAAAAAGTGGCGCAATACCGAGCCCGTTTTTGCTTGCTTTTGAGCTGCTTTTTTCTGAAACTAGTTTATAACTGTGCAAGCAGTGCTGGGTTTTCAGTTCATTATTTCACTCTGAGGCTCACGAGTTTGGTGAATGTGTCACTTAAGCATCAAAATTTCTAAATTTTGAGCAGTTTTGTGCTGGAGGACGACTCGTGATCTGACTGCACGGAATGTTCCGGAAACCGTGCTCTCCTGGTACGGCCCCTGCAAAACACCTGCTAGCTCCTCATTGCAGATGATGAACATTAAAAATAAATTTGACCATTCTGCGGTGAGGAAATATAAAGTTTAGCCTTCAGTTTGCATCATTTCCTACCTAATGTTCCTTGGAAGTTGCCCAGATTCTTTCACAGAAGGCGCTTTCGACACTTCGTATGATATTTCAGATCTCTTGCATTGAGTGATGAGGGCCAACGTTTTCCACTACCCTGTACCTGTACCCCAATTTGTATTCAATCGAGCAAAACTGGCAAAATTTTCAATAGAAAATAAACAGCCGGTAACTAGGCCCTCATGTGTGCGATGAAAGCAAATGCTGGAATAACGCGAAGAGGGAGTGAGCTGGACCCGGGTTTTGATATTCTGTGTGTTTCCACAAGAAATGCTACAGGGCCTTTGCATGAAAATGACGGTGCTTCAGGGAATTCCACTGAAAACAAGGAGCTGAAGAATTCCACCGCGTGTGCCAGAACTTTTATGGCAAATTACTCTTAAACCGAGTATTAAACGCCAGGAATCTCCTTAGATAATTTTCCTTTACTTAGAGCTGTGTTCTACTCTGTCTAATGCAATAAAATTGATACCTTGCAAAATGGATTTTAGCAATATTGTGAAAGATACGGATTTACAAGTAAGCAGATAATATCAGGCCGAAATTTCAGCCGTGCCTTTGCGTGTTGGCTTGAACTGAGCCGATGAGGGTGTATGGAAATGTTTAGCTGTTACTCACTGTGACAGTCGCTATGTATTTGAACTCGTGGCTCATTTTAGCACTCACTTTAGCCATTAACTGTGCCTTTTTCTATTAACATTGTCCTTGGCTATTCACTGTGTTTTCAGTACATCAAACATCTGATGTGCTTTAGAGAACTATTTCACATTAGCCAAAACATATTTGAAATGTTCGACCGATGACTGAAAATTTTGCTGCAGATGTCACTTGTATTGTTTAGAGGGCTTTCCACATCCTGAAACGCTGGCCGACTTTGTGAATACCCTTCTGCCTCTTTGACGTCTTGTTATTTGTGACATGTAGGGTTTTGAATTTTTCTGTATGTAATGTGAAAAATATTGTTACGTAAATACTGCGGACTACACTGACAGAGGTGTGTTGTGTTGAGTCCTGAGGGAATGTTTTTTAAAGCTGCAGTAAACCGGTACACTCACTGGCCACTTTAATAGGAACATTTAACTTGTATTGGTTGGCAGCACCCTTTTTTGCCTCCAGAAGAACATGAATTCAGTTATAGTGTGCTGGGCACATTCCATGGGATTCTTGGTAGATATTAGCATTACAGTTTCACAAAGTTTCTGGAGGTTTTCTGGCTGCACATCCCTTCTACTAACACTGTGTTCCACCAAAGATGTTCTATTGGGTTGAGAGGTGAGGACTGTGCAGACACTGGAGTAATGCAAAGGTAATGTCATGTTTGTGGAACCATCTTGAGAGGAAGTGTGCCTTGAGACATGCCTCAATATTCTGCTGGAAGTATCCATTTGGCCATGAACAGATGAACTTGATTAGAAACAATGTTTTGGTGCTTGGCAGCGTTGAAATGATGATGAGTTTGAAAAAATAACCCCACAGCATTACACCTCCATGACTGATCTATTCTAGACAGGTGTGCCTAATAAAGTGGCCAGTGAGTCTGCATGCCTTCCATCTTGAATAATGAAGGGCACCAGCCAGTTATTATATCTATTCTGGCACTCCTGCCTAAAACTCCCCCTCGCAACCCCACCACTCAAAATGGAAACTTCATACAGAAGCAAACACAGATCCTTGGTGGAACAAAGAAAACATTTGTACAGTTTGCAGTTACCTACTCAAATATCGTGGCGAGGGATGAGGGGGGAAAATTGTCCTTCTGATCCCTGTAATTATCAGAGCAGCACGGGTGCCTCTCACTGGAGAACTTAAGGACACCCCTTTCCCTGCACTGCTCAGTATGTGTTGACTTTGTTCGATCCAATAGTGTTCAATGTGGACGATATAAGAAACAGGCCACGAAAGAGGTCTAAAAATACAAACGGAATTAAAGAACAAGAAAAGAGAGGAAAACTTTCATCATCTGCCAAAAAGAGAGCAGCAAGTCTACAAACAGGTACAGCAACTGGAGAAGAAGCTATGGGTTGAGAAACGAGGTGGAGCACGCAATACAATGGTCCACCACAGCCTTGTTGCTCATCGCTATGGAACCTTCACAGACCATTGGTCACCGTCCTTTCTCAACAATCACTGGAAAAGTCGGATTCCAGAAACGGCTGCACTTTGTCAAAGAAACACACACACTGGTTGATGCCGCTTGTCCCAAGTGGGGTCGCGGCGAGCCGGAGCCTAACACGGCAACACAGGGCACAAAGCTGGAGGGGGAGGGGACACACCCTGGACGGGATGCCAGTCCGTCACAAGGCACCCCAAGCAGGACTCGAACCCCAGACCCACCAAAGAGCAGAACCTGGCCAAGCCCGCTGCGCCACCGCACCCCCCTATCAAAGAAACAGTGGACTACAATTTTAATTTGAATGGGAAAACATTTGGGAATGAAAAAAATCCTCACACGGTTCTTTTAGGCAGAAACCTGGCATTACTGCCTCAGGCCAGCACAGAAAAGTAAGAATGCTAGAATATTGTCAGCCATCTTTCTAATTTTTTGATATACTGATATGATGCAATGTTGCAGTGCTCACCTTCCTGTGTTTCTCTGGAAAACATCTCACTGCTCGGGATTTGTCTGGCACACGATGGATCACCTCAAGGAGGTCAGAATTTGAGAAAGTCAGCAGCTCCATTTTTCCAAAACCTGCTCTCCATGGTTTGGACGGCCGACAGTTCTAACCCATTTATGATTTCAGGGGTTCGGCAGCTTCAACTCGAAAGCTTGGATGATCTTACACTGGGCATGTAATTACTGACAACCAAAAAATGGCTTTGGCAGTTTTCACAGAGAGTCGTGCTGGTCATAAAACCACAAGACACAGCAGCAGTGGAAGTACTGTGGACTATTTTTTAAATTTATTTTCACCAGCTTAAAAATGTGCATATTTTACCTTGGGTAAAAAAGGACAGATGAGCTCTTACATAAATAACAAATGACAAAACTCTGAGCTGTTTTCAAAACTCATGGCATCTTTGAAACATTCAAGATCGCTGTTCTTTGTATCTGTTGTTCTTGAGCATTGACTGAACATGGGAACCGTTTTCTCCTGGTGACCTTAAAAGAAGCAATACTGTTACTGCACTTTGGCCGTCGAGGAGAAGGACTTTCAGTAGCAAAGACCAAACAGGCCTCCATTGATTTATTGCAGCTTTTTAGTTGTTTTTGGCCCAACCATTTCCATGGAAATCAGAGTAGTAGATGTTTTAGGCAAACGGCACTGAATTTTTTATTTTGTCCACTGTGACTGCTGTCCAAGTTTCTGTACATTGTTCCCGTAGGAGAAGGATTCATGCCCAGGATGGATCCCAGTGGACGTGGCCACACCCGGGATGCAAATGACTCTTGGCTTGTGTCTCACCAGGACGCGTTGCATTTCTACCATGACCTGGCTCTTTCCTCTACAAAGAAACTAAAACAAGACTCAAACCACAAGTTTTTACATTGAAAGTTTTTGCACAAGGACTTTTGTACAGATTATTGAGAATATGAGTCAATAAAAATAATTTCCATAGGAGTTCTTGCAATCAAATCCCTATAAAGGAGTTAATCTCCACCTGGGCCTGGAAGGAGATGACAGATGACGGATGGTGGTGGATCCACCCAGACCACAGGTGGACCATACAGACACGTGTAGAGGGCTGAAAGATGCCAGTCAAAAATGTGTCCAGCTTCACCATGGCTTCCCATGTATGCTTTTAGAGCAAACACTCTCCATGATGGAGAAGGTTTATCAACTGACTTTTCAGTGGCTTTTTATGTCCAGATGAAAGATTCTGTCCACATGTCAGCCCCAGAGTTATGCGCAGTGCCAGCGTGGAATGGCACAGACCTGGGTCTTCATCCACCTCTGCACCTTTCCATCCTAGGTGGAGCCAGGGTTGGAAACAGCGGCAGGGTGGAGCAGTGCTTGGAAGCAAATGACTTGTGAAACCAGGGAGCGTAAACACAGATGACATAAAGCAGACATCCTCTTTCAGCACAAAACCGAGAGAGCAGCACAAGTCAGTTTGTTTTGGACGGGCTAAATAAGAACAGTCAATTCAGAACCTCATGGTCCATTAGGAGTCATCAGGTGTCCAGGTGGATTCCTGGTGGAATCTGGGAGGAGTTCATCTGCAGTGTCCGCAGCACAGCCAATGGCACGTATTCATTTTTAAAGTCCTGATAATCTTCTTCAGTCCTTTAATCAGCCTTCTTAACACTCAATGTTCTTCATTTAGAAAAGGAATAAACTTTTTTCCTTTGGGTTTTCATTCATATCAGTTAAAACCCTCCATTCTGAATGTGCTACTATATATACAAACTATATATATGTTATATGCAAACTTCTGTATACAAACTTCTTCATTTGTAAAGAGTTAAGTGAGACGTTTCTAGGCCACAATGCCCTTTAAGAACCCGATGAAAACTAAGAACCCTATATAGAGGAATGTCCATAAATAGATTTTCAGGAAATATTGTAGTCAGTTTATTGCACTGAAACTTGATTAGCTTCGTATTGCATTGTGTTACACAGTAATATTTTTATTTTAATTGTAACTTTTATTTACAGTATTATTTACAGAGCAAACCTGCACCTCACAATCCTTCTGAAGCCCATACATGGGGGGCACAGATACCAGGTTAAGAACACCAGACTTAAAGATAGCCAATAGAACCAAGAGAAATCTGAAATAATAATAAAAAGAATAGTATTTCAGATTTACTCAGTGTCATGGTCAGGCTGCAGTATTAGGACCTGAAATCATAACATCTGATAGCCATGAAGCTCCATGCAGCTCTGCTCTGGATTGCTTTTAACGAGAGTGTCCCAGATTCCTAAAGAACAGATCCAGATCCTTGCTATCATGAGTGCAGATGGTGGTGGCACAGCTGAATTTTTGTGTTTTGTGGGCTTTTTTGGAAATGCCTGTGCATCATGTGGATTTTTTTTTTCCACCTTTCTGGAAAGACTAGTGACATCCCTGTAAAGAACTGCACTGACTAAAAAGTGCATGGATCTGTACGTTGAAACATTATTAACTATTATTTTTCTGAAGCTTTTCTCCAAAATGACTTTCAATGTTACCATTGGGTAATTTTTACTGTATCATTTCAGGGTAAGTCCTTTGATCAAGGATGCTACAGGTGGAGCAGGGTTCAAACTAGGCTTATTTGATTGCAGGGCAAACGCTCCAACCACTACGCCACCCGTTGCCTCCAAAATACATTGACGCCTATAGAGTGCCAAGAAAAGACCAAGTAACACATCACATGCTGGTCATTTTGACACAAGCCTTCACTAATGATGCTGCAAGTTTCCTCTTGTGGGGTGTGAAACAAAGGTTCCTCAATATGTGAAACACAGGAATTGTCTACAAAAATAGAAAGGCATTTTAAATGTTCTAAAGTATATAGCTTAAGGTCCTTTTGTGCTGGATCTTTCTCAGATAACAGGTATCATGTGCGAATTATGAGGGCTGGTTGAAACGTTTTGAGACGATACCTGTCATACTCATTGTGGTGGTTCCTCAGGGTTGGGAACCTTTTCCTTCTTAGAGGACCTTCCTTCATAATCTGTACACTTCCTGTAGCAGTCCGAAAACTTTTCAGAGATGTGCAGCAGCAAACTTTTTTGACATCGTCTTAAAAGGCAGCGGCTGTGGCTTTTTTCACATCTTCACATCTTTTTTTGGCATGTTCATTGACTGTTCCATATGTCTGATGAATCACTTCACTTCAAAGGTCCCCGACCACTTTTCCTGAGCTTTGCATAAAATTCAGTGGAACGTGTTTGTCGCACAGTTGAAGAAACATTACTCATGACCGTCGCACAACGGTGGTTGAACTATTGGCTGCGTCAGCTGAAGGAGTGGACAGAAGAAGGTCCTACTACTGGTGTAGACGCACAAGGCCTCGACTTTTACTCCCCCATCCACACAACTGCAGCAACACGGCTCAAGTGCGTTGGGATCAGTCTCAGAAAGCTGCAGTCAGCCCTCATATGCTGTCTTCATTTAATGTCTAGGTAGATCTCCATGGTGGGTGAGCTGTTACTCTAAGAGCTGACGTCACCCCGACTGGCGTCAATTGGCTGAACTTCAGCGAAGAACACGAGAACCTGACATTCTGGTGCCATTAATCCGAAAGCAGTGCTGCAAAACTCATTTTTTTTTTTTTTTTGGAGAAACAAAGCCATTTACTCGACTGCATGCGTTTTCACTCGTCTGCCCTCTGGTTACGTCAATTGTTCACTGTAATGATTTTCATCTGCGACATTAATCACTGTTCTCACCACCTTATAAACAACAGTGGGCTCGAGATGGCCGGTTCAGTAAAGCGCACTTGCTCTCGTCATTGCGGGATGCAGCATTTCAGTCCTGTGACATAGCGCTGCTGCCTTCCAGGACACATGGCCCCAAGACCTTCTTTTTTTAACTCTCTCCTTGTACAATGGAACAGAGAGGTACAATGTTCAACTAGAGACCCAAACTCCCTGAATAAACTCAAGCTTTCTGTCATTAATACCCATCCTCACCAAAAGGAATAACCCCTTTCTGCTGCTGTTCTTCTTTCAGACACCACAGACCAGGGTCCTACCAGATGTGACCAGTGAGTGTTCCCTGCATATTCCTCTTGCATTATTGCATACTTCTTTTATTATACAGGTGGTCCTCGTCTTACAACTTAGTTCCGTTACAAAAACCTTGTCATAAGTCGCAAACCCCCTTATGCTGTATTATTGTCACGAGGAACAGAGGACGCGGGGATGGCTGGACCCGAGTGCAGGATCGTTTGGTAGGAACCGAGGGGTCAGGCGAGTTCTCGTTGTCGGGACGGGCGAAGAGTCGGTCGTCAGAGTGGGAGCGAGGATCTGTGGACATAGTCAGTAGACGAGGCGGATGGTTGGATACCGGGGAATGAAGAACTGGGACTAGGAATGAAGGAGATCAGGACATGAGCGCAAAGGGGGACGGTTGTCTCAGTGAGATTCCGCGGGTGCGAAGGAGTTGAGGAGGGTCTTTTAAAGTTGAGTGCTCTGATTGTCACCCAGTGCTCGATCGGAGTCAGGTGCTGTTGATTGTGGTGCGAACGTGGACGTGACAATTATATGAACCACGAGGATATAGACAATGCTACATTACGTAATAGGAGTTTGCTATATTTTTTTAATTAATTTCACTCACTATTCATTTTAAAATAATACCAATATAGAATAATAATATAAGTATAGTTCAGTATTACAGTGTTTTCATGCTGCACTATTATTTTCAGTTTCATTTTTAAATCTTGCTTCTTGCATTTTTTTTCTTTTCTGCACCCACAAGCTTTTGCTTGCTAGCTGTTGTAAAAATTTAACTTAAATGGAATCACAAATTAAACATTCTGTAAATAAAACAACGTTTTGATACATTTTTGACATAAATAGATGCTGTAACTCGAAAATAATATAATAAGGTTAATGGGACAGTCGTAGTAAGTGCGGGTTGTCGTAAGTCACATATGTCATAAGTCACATACATCATAAGACGAGGACCACCTGTAACAACATATTTTAAAAAATCATGTGCAGAAAGAGAGGAGCTCTGGGAGTTGCAGAAGCTGACCTTGCTCTGTTTGCTTGCAGCGGCCCGAGGGGAAGGGTGCGGGGCAAAGATGAGACATACTGGAAGGAGATGAACGCGGCCATGGCATTGACGAACCTGGCGCAGGCGAAGGACAGCGCATCAGAGACCACCAGCTGCATCATCCAGAAATCCTCACATATATCAGAAATAAAGACTGTCAAAATGCCAGCGATGCACAAGTATTAGCCCTTTTGTATGTCACCTGATGTATGGTTGCGAGAAACAACTTTTTTTCTTGTGCTTCAAAGTGTTCATTTCATAGTTAATGTTTGAATGTTAATAGCATCATTATGAGCAAAACACTTTTATATTAACTTATTTTATACATTTTTCTATTCCAAAATTTGTATTTTTATGATGCCAAATGTGCCTTTTGATGTAAAATATCTATAGAATATACTGTTTAATGTTCTTTTTTTTTTTGTTTTACAATTGCTGAAGACCTTTTTTTAGAGACTGTCAATAAAAGAGAACAGCCAGACTACTCAGCAAAATAATAATAACATCTGCAATACTGATATTTGAAAGCATTTTTTTTTTTATTTTTGATATCATCTAAACAGTATTGAATATAAAATGACAACTAAGTTAAAACTGACATGAAAGTCAAATTAATGCATTTAATGAGGCCATCGTGAAGTTCTATTTATCATTATTATTAAAAAGTTGTGATAAATTTGGCATTAGAACTGTCAAACTCTTTTTAGGTAAAATATGCTTAATTTTCTAAACGAAAAAATACAGTAAGCTGACTGAGTGGAGCAAAGGTTGTTTCTAGTTTTCGTAAGAAAAAAGGTGCTCTCCTCCAATTGTAGTCATTTGTATAACACTGTTGAGAGGGAAAAAAGGCCAGAAATCAATATTGGTGTAAAGAAAACAACCATATAACTGTGAACGTATAGTGAGGACACATCAGCTTAGAGCATACCTGTAAAAACAGAGTGAAGTGCAACTATCATCATACTTGCCATTCAATGACATGTTTTACTCTGGTAAAATAACAGTGCCTGTATCACCAGAAAACCAAACAGAAATGGAAACATTTATTTGTGTCAGTGAAAAGCTCGATTGTTGTTTACAAATAGCTGGATGTAACTTGATATTTAATATACACATTATAATGATCGTTGTGTTACCCTACATAAGCCTCCCTTTCAGTCAGTGTATCATGGTTGCTTTAGGTTTAAATCATTTTACAAAGATATGAAATATGATGCTACATATTTTTATAGTGGGAGAAAACCATTTTCAGGGTGTTGAACAATGTATACATTCAGTATCTGCAGAACTGCAATAAGTTATGACTACAAATTAGCATAGGTTATACACAATTCTTATGTACATCTACAAATATTTGTAAACTTGACCTGGAGTTGCTTTTTAGGCATTTTACACTGATGGTAAATTTGTGAAAACAGGAGGGACTTGCAATCACTGACAACTTCACCCCATTGTATTTGTGATTCTTTTAAACATTTGTTTATAAATTTCTTTGAAAAGAAACATGAATTAATTACATTTATTAATCTGTTAATTTTTTGATTTGCTCATCTGGCAGCCTGTAAAAATGCATATGGTTCATTCTGGAGAGACAGAGGGCTACATTCAGCATGTAGTTCTCAAAACTGTAATTTATTTGCTGAAACTGTCAGAAGTGTAGACATACATTCTAAAGAGTTAAATCTAACCCATTTACTGTAAATTTCAATAAAATTATTACATTATTATTATTTTAAAAACAGTGCACTCAGATTGCACATACATTTTAACATCTATAAATTATTGCAAAATTTTGAATCAGTCATTTGTTTTTTATGTAAATTGTAATGAGACTGGATAATTATCCTACGACCAAACATACTATCACATTACATTGAAAATTTTCTTGCATTAAAACTGTTAAATGTATGATTACTTTCACAGATTGACAAATAAAGTTGTTGAAAAATGAAATGCTTCTTTTTTTTGCAGTTAGATTATATATCTGAGTTAAGGTATTGTTTTGATTAAAAGCTCAAAATGTTATTTTCTGTAAATAACTTTCAGGGTCTCGGATTTCTGCAAAGCTCGGTGCAACAGGTGAAAGAAAGTCGATCTTGTTGTAAAAAGCCTTTCATCAAAAAATGTTCTATATTTTTATTAGTTTTTAGTTTAATTTTCAAATCTTGACTTTGAAGTTACAACTATTGTACATTCAAATAAATAGAGTATATTCACATTTTATACAGCTGTAGTCCACTCTATTGAAAGCCAGCTGGAAGGCATAGGTGACATTAGTAAAGAAGCTCATTTGTCAATTAAAATCACACACAGACACACACACACACAAGCGCTGAAAAAGAGAGTGAGAGAGAGAGGTTTTCCAGTATATGTACTTCATGCCAAGTTTCAGTTCATAAGTCAAATATTTAATTTATCTTCATCTCGGCTCGCCGTAATGACATAAACAGCGTTAAATCTGGGGCTCTGAACATCCTGAATGATGTGTGAATTGCACACTTAAGAGTCAAAAGCCAGTGCCTTTTTCAGAGCATTTTCATGAAATGTTGGATTTTAAAAGAAGAGTTTGAAAAGACAATAAAAACATTATTATTTCAACTGAAAACGAAGTGATGCCCATAAATTACAAGGATTGATAGAAACTAATGAACGGACTCTGTTCTGTGACTAAAATATCTTCTGATACCCAGTGGTATCAGTAGGTCTGAGCTGTGGATTGAGGTGAAGGTTTTCTTCACAAAACCTTTCTGATAACATCCCATTCTACAAGATTTCTAATATTTCATCCCATGCCACTGATTACTAGGAGGTCAAAGGAAAAAAATAGGAAGAAAACACGTTCTTGTCCATTCTCTCCAGCCTCATACTTCATCTGATGGTCAGTATATAGAAGATGCATCACAGGGTCTCAGTAGCTCCACAACTACAGCAAAAGTGTAATAATAGAAAGAGTTTTGGGACAATCAGCTCATTTCAAACTGGACGTCTGCACATTTTAAAGATTTTTTTCTTATATGAATGAGCTGTACTAAATGCGAAAAGGTCCACCCAAGGCTCTCTGGAGTATGTGCAAATCCACGTCAGTAAAAGGAGCCCAACGTCAGCCAGCTGTCACAGGAATGTGGCTTAGCAGGAAGGAGGGTAAAAACCCGTAATCTCCTGTGCCGCGTTTCTGCTCCCGGTCCAGAGATTCAAAGCCGGTCGAGGGACGCGGAGCGACACCCTCCCTACCGTGAAAAACAGAACCGTCATCAGCACTGAGCAGGTTTTCTTTTAGTTTATCTACAGCAAAAGTTAGCAGTGACTGAGAAATGACAAACGCAACCACGGCTGTTTCTCAAACGTTGTAATTATCTATTCAAAAGGGCCTCGGCAGATATTCAAAAAATGAAAATACTCATAATCTCTTTTGCAGAAAACCCTTTCGGCCATAGACTGTCCCACCATCAACCACTTTGCATGGAAAAAAGGCAAATTCCTTTCGATTTTTTCTCTTCATATATAGTGCTCAAGTGAGGAGGGCCATGGTGAGGGTTCAGAGCCGCTCTGTCGTATTTCGCCAAGGCAGCGAATATTTACTTAGGCAGCCGAACAGGTATCTTAATAGGCCCATTTCAGCTGAAATTTACCACCGCCATATTACATACGCAAGTTGAGAGGACCATCAGTAACACTGCGCTGTGTAATAGGGCATTAAGCAGTTTCTCATCTGTTATTGAGTTATAGTTCCCTGTAATAAAGACTAAAAAAGGCATTTTCAGATTATTTAGGCTACCTTCAGGACACAGTGGTGCATTAAGATGTTCAGACAGTTCTGTAATGTCTGACTGTCCCAGAATGTCTTAAATATTAACGTACTCTTTTATACACCGGTACTTCTGACATATTTGCATTGCTGGGCCACAGTAATGTGTGCAGAAGAGACGCGGTGTGTTCGATCTCGCGCTGCATTTTTACCGGCACACGTGTCCACGTCGCATTCCTCCCGTTGGGCGACTTATGAGGAGAGCGATCTTCCCGAGGCTCATACGAAGCTGGTTAAAAAACCGGCACGTGGATACAGCCAGTCTGGATTTCATCAGCGTTTCCTTTGTGCTGCCGTCTCTGCAGATGCGTGAGCACTTCGACATGCGCCTGACTCCGAAGCCATCCTTGCTGGATGCAGAAAGACGTACGCACTCCTCCCGTTTGGTTCCTAACCTTTTACGCTAACATTCAGCACCCTGTTAATGTCCATGCCCTTGGAGACTCCAGCCACTGCTAATGGAAGAGAACATAAGTACTGTGAGTGATCGCATAGTTAGTGGCTTAACACTGTAAGTCACACACACACACACATTGTCTGAAACCACTTGCCCCAAGCAGGGTCACAGCAAGCCAGAGCCTAACCCAGCAACACAGGGCATAAGACTGGAGGGGAACACAGCCAGGACAGAATGCCAGTCCATCGCAAGGCACCCCAAGCGGGACTCAAACCCCAGACCCACCGGAGACCAGGACCCAGTTAAACCCACTGTGCCACCACATCCCCCACTGTAAATCACTCTGGAGCAAAGCATCCTCTCTGTAAATGAATGTGAATGTAAATTTGTTTCATGCAGGATCCAGATATCTGATACTGGTTTTCAGATGAAGGTCTGATTAAAAGTGTGGACCTTCTGAATCTGAAAAGGTCTGCATGGAAACAGGAAGTTTTTGCAGCTGAACCCAGAGATGACTGACAAAAACTCTTGTGACATGGGGTGTCAACTCAATTTGACTTTCTCCCAAAGAACTTGGGGTAGCTGGTATTGTAGTGGTTTCTGCTACTGCCTTTAGATCCAAATATTGGAGGTTTGATCCCACCTTGGGCTGTAGCACCCTTGAGTAATGTACTTAACCCAAGATCACTCCAGTAATGATAGCCAGTTGTATAAATCTGTGAATAATTGTAAGCTTGTACTGCTTGTAACCTTAACATTGTAAGTTGCTTTGGAGAAAAGCATCAGCTAAATGAATAAATGTAAATGTGAAGCATCAACAGCTGGGTGAGCAGGCCTCAAAAAATTACCTATATACAATCATGCCTTCAGCTTGCTTGAATCATGCACCCATGCTACATATTCATACACATAAATAAAACTGATTCTTTACTATTAAATACAATCATGCTGTCATGTTCGGTAGGGTTATATCCCCTAAATAAATGTGTCATATAAGTGATAAATGACACTTCCTGATCCATATATTCTCTTTTTGGTGAATGTTTTTTCCCCACTGATTTCAATTTCAGAAAAAAATAAGTCTCAGATAAAGTGTCCATAAGAGTAGGACATAAGTGGACAGTTCTAGATAGACTACTCAGGCTACAGAGACACATTACCAACAGTTCCAGATTTCCTCCAGCATGGTTACCCAACAGAAAGCTATAAATTGCCAATGAGGGAAACATTCTCATGGAAGCAAAAAATATATTTTCTGTGTAAAAAATGCAAAACCATAGCTCACTGCTGTCAGGCATTTTTTTTGTTCACTATTTCTTACTATTTATGTGAACTGGTAGTATGGAAAAATGTAAGCAATTTACTCGAGATGAGTGGGTCTCTACAGCAAAATCATAACAATAAATACTAATAAAAAGGACAGATTAAGTGTCTAGTGTGCTTCTCAAACCACTAAAAGTATCCAGGTGTATAAATGTGTAAAACTGTAATTGGCTTGGTGTTAAAGTGCTGACAGAACTATGCAGAAATAGCAAAGATGAACCCGTACTGAAGAGCATGAAGGGAATGTGTGAGAAAAGGTCAGAGGGGTTAAAAGTTTAAACAGCAAAATTGTCCCAAAATTATAGTGACTGTGCAACCCCCTAGGTGTCGATCATTCATTCCCATACTGTAAGTCAGCCTTAAAAAACAACGGCACGTGCTCACTCGTTCCTGTGCCGCAGTTCCTGGTGTTACAAATGGCTAAGTTAGGAGCTGTGTTTTTTTTTTAAATAAAGATTTTCCAGTGTATTTGTACATTTTGGGGATTTTAAAATTTCAGTTTGCTGGACAATTAACAAGACCTGCATTGATGTTCTCAGTCAGGAGATGGCAGTAAATAAGACACACACACACACACACACACTGTCTGAGGCCACGGTGAGCCAGAGCCTAGCCCAGCAACACAGGGCGCAGGGGGGATACACCCAGGATAGGACGCCAGCCTGCCGCAGGACACCCCAGGAAGGACTCAAAGGCCAGAGCCGCTATGCAGCAACACTCGGCCAAGCATGCCACGCCACCGCTCCCCCCCCCAACCCCAGTATATAACACTCGAACAGAAAAGGGCTGTGGGAGTGCCATGATTCAATCCATTTCCACACTGTTTATAGCTCATGTCTGGTATTCCACAGTGCTGATGACTGAAAACAAGATGAGGAATGCAAGGCATTTCTACGGGGTGAATTGGACAAAATTTGGCACTGAACTATTTGGGAGATGACCTATTTTTATTTTCAGGATTTTGAGTTAGTATCGGGGGGTGCAGTGGCGCAGTGGGTTGGACCGGGTCCTGCTCTCCAGTGGGTCTGGGGTTCGAGTCCCACTTGGGGTGCCTTGCGACGGACTGGCGTCCCGTCCTGGGTGTGTGTCCCCTCCCCCTCTGGCCTTACGCCCTGTGTTGCTGGGTTAGGCTCCGGTTCCCCGTGACCCCGTATGGGACAAGCGGTTCAGAAGATCTGTGTGTGTGTGTGTGTGTGTGTGTGAGTTAGTATCAATTTTAGTGTAGTGCCAAATTAAGAAAAAGCAGAAACAATTAAAATCAAGTAACAGTATTTTATTTATTACAGCTATAGCTGAGAATTTTACCAACCCTAACCTGTAAAGATGAGGGACCTCTAATATTAAGGTTTTATTGATTAAGATTAGAGGGGGGTGCAGTGGTGCAGTGGTGCAGTGGGTTGAATGGGGTCCTGCTCTCCAGTGGGTCTGGGGTTCAAGCCTTGCTTGGGGTGCCTTGCGATGGACTGGCATCCCATCCTGGGTGTGTCCCCTCCCCCTCCAGCCTTACGCCCTGTGTTGCCGGGTTAGGCTCTGGCTCCCCGCGACCCCGTAGGGGACAAGTGGTTCAGACGATGTGTGTGTGATTAAGCAGATAACTTTGGATTTATGAACAAAATGACTTACCAACAGCTTTCTAATCTCTTCAGTTCTGTACTGTAAGTGAGGATATTGAATAATGTGTCTACTCACTCATTCCCATATGCAGCTGAGGATCTGAAACAAGACATAGCAGGAGTTCTGCATTTCAGGGCCAGTTCAAATAAAACAATGCAAGGAAGCAGGAAATGAGGTTCATGATCCCTGCCAGATTACACACACAACATCTGAAACCGCTTCTTCTGTATAGGGTCGTGAGGAGCCGGAGCCTAAGCTGGCAACACAGGGCATAGGGCTGGAAAGGGAGGGGACACACCCAGGATGGGATGCCAGTCTGTCACAAGGCACCCCAAGCAGGACTTGAAGAGTGGTACCCAGGCCAACCCACTGTGCCACCATGCCCCCCTGCTTTGCCAGTTTATTATTTCCTTATGAAAATTTCATTTAAGGGAATTTTTCTAATTAGGCTGATATTCTTTTTGGATTAAATTAGGCTTCTGGATGTTGCGACTCTAAAGCTCTACCTCCCGAGTGCCCCTCGCAATCTGGAAGGGAAGAGTCCTTCAGCATTTAATTTCTTGAACGAAAATGGATTATTCCAATAGTGGGATGGTTTAAACACCTCTTGCAGGGAAACGCACAGCTAGCCGAAATAAACCACTCCCTATGCAGTTCCATAAACAACTGAAAGAAATTTGGGGGATTGGCTTCTGAAATGACCCGTTAACAGATGAACACAGGTCACGACTGTCACTGCCACCACTTCCATGAACCGCTGCGGAAATGTGCCCCCTCCCCCATCCAACCAGTTGATCCCACAGTGAAGTTACTGGAAAGGTTTGTTTCCTGACCATCTGCCCAAAATTCTGTTTGACTCCATCACAGGTCTGTATGCTGAGCCGTCTTTGGACAGCAGTTTGGCCCATCTGCTTGTTCCTGTGTTACTCCCAAAAATAAACACACCCCGTGACCAACAGGAGATGAAGAAAGACATCTTGAGAAATTTGCTATTTACAGCTTAGCTAACAGAGTTAATGTAAAAGATTTTTCTGTAATGCCCCGTGTCTCTGGCAATGCATACAGCAAATATTAAAGTCACAAGAAACGTGTTTAATATATTCAATAGCAAATACCGTCATTTACATCTAAAAGAAATATCTTTCAAAGGAGCGTTTATATTTCAGGTTAAGTTTTGTCAGAGTACATGTTCTTTTAAAATGAGAAAACTTTTTTGGAATATGCTGGCTTTTTGAGTTACAGACAGCCAAGTTTCAAATTTTCAAAAACATAAACATTGTATTTATTTATTTTTAACTGCCAGTCCTTCCCTTATATACAAATAAAAAACTTGCCGTATGTATTGCCAGAGACACAGAACATTATAGAAAATGCAAGTTAATGTAATTTTTCAGAAAATGCACGATTTTTACAAAGCTTAACCCATAAACAATTTCTGGACGATCTGCGTTATCAACTTTTAATTGATTGTGACTCAGTGGTGAAAGTGAATTTGGAGTTATGAACAAAATGAATAACAAACAGCTTTATGGTCCCAGTTGCGTTCATAAGTTGAGGAGTGAATGTGTGTACACAGAAAAAAGCCAAGGCTTCTAATTTTTTACAACTTGGAATCCACACAGAAATGTGTAGTTTCTGTTAGAAAACATGGTTTGCTACATGATAATAATAGTTTAGCATTGTGTGTATAACTATACTTTTTCTCACCAGTATTTACCTTAGACATCCTATTAATTGTATAATGTTTAAAAACAACATGGGGTCACTGGCACTTCAGAAGAGTTACTTATATTCTATTCTATTAGCATTTTACTGGTATTTTCAGCATCAAACAACCAACCGAATTTATTAAATAAAAACTGGTAAGAACTTCTTCAACCAGAATACCAGTTAAAAACAATTTTAGGTGACAACTGAGTCAGAAACAACTCCTTTCAATGTGAACGCAGTGAGGCACAGACCTGGATCCTACAGTTTCTACTCCCAATGTTTGTGCCTAAGGCAAATTTGAAAGATCAATTTAGTGGAAAAACAACAAACCCAAACAGTGCATGATATTATTACACCATCACGCACATTATGAGCATGAGAGTAATTCAAAAACCAGCTCTCCGTATAATTCCCTTCAGTTATCGATGAGAAAATGTTGTTCGGAAAACTCCTGTCTTGCCTGTAAAAAGCACGGAAAGTTTCCTTGCAAATTCAAATTCTTTATCCCCGTCTGCTTTGCGGTTTTCCTAAAACAAAAACAATAAAAATGAAAGTCATTTTTAAGGTCTGTTTTTTGTTGGTTTTCTTTTTTGTTTTTTTTCTGCTTCACATCAGTTTCACGAAAAAGGTCAAGCTGAATGTCCAGCAGAAGTCTGTGAGAACTAAAAAAAAACAGAACAGAATAATTTATTTATAAGACACTTTGTGATTCCCCCAAGAAAAACCAGATCTGTCCAATCTGATCACTAAAAGAGACTTTTAGAGCGAATTTAACTAAAGCCCCAAATGTCTCTAAAGTGAATTAATCTGTCATAAGGAAATGGCTTTTAAACTGTGTGTTTATCTGGGAGGAAAATTTTACTGCCGGGGAGCCTTGCCGTTTCTTGTTACCTTTTGCTATTTTTCCTGGCAAAGAGAGTAAAAAACAGAACCACACCTTGTCAATTTCGTTTCTGACACGCATTTTCACAAGGATGTTCCTCGTCTCGTAAGTCTCAAGCTCATCTAAGTACTGGTGGATTTGCTGTGCTACAGAATGTCATAAACCTAACGGAACAGGAGACATAAAAATGTTACAGCCTTTCAATACACACATACAAGACGCAGAAAAAAACACTTTCATTTATTCTTAGTTGCGCAACAGACACGTGTATCAAGAGCAACTTATATCACAGAGCCCACAGAGAAGAGCATCTAAGGAGGCGCTGAAGGATAAGCACCTTGCTCAAGGAAGAAACAGCTACAGCAACGGATGGGACTTGAACCAAAAACCTTCAGTACAAGCAGTACCATTAATCATGAATTTTACAATTAAGCAGGGAGAAAAATAAAAAGCTGGCACAAAAGTTTCAACTTCTTGAACCGGTTCTGGACATGAACAGAAGCAGTCGGATATGATGGAAACTACACGGAGCAAATGCTGACGAAAGAATTATTATAACCAGCGCAGCCATGCAGATGTCGTGCCACCTGAGCTCAGAAACACAAGCTGACATCAGTGACAGTCTCATAAATCAGCTTTAAATATAATGCTTAAAAGAAGGAATTTCCAGTAAAACATATGAAAAATACATAATAGCACAGGGGAATATAAAAAAGAAAACGATGGTGACAAGTTTTATAAATGCTTGTATTAAAAAAAAAAAGAAAAGGGATTATCTTAACTGGTACAGACAGGTACAATTTGCTCTTCCAACACTGATACATAAAATCTTTTATGCTCACTAAGAAATTAAAGAATGATAAGTGTTTTTATTAAAATAAATAGGCAGAGAGAAATGTGTACAGTACTAAATTTCCATCATGATTCAATAAAGCTGAAATCAGACTAGCAATGAGATAAATCAAGTTATGTTATGTTAAACTAATTTCCACCCAGTCCATGTCACGGAGTAGTTATACAATATTGCCGCCTACAGTCTGCATACTATATTGCATGTCAATAAAATGCACGCAATCCAACACAACCGACTGATCAGAAAAGAATAACAATCAATTAACCGCATATTGTCGGCTGTTATATAGACACAAACTCTCCCAATTAAAATCCACCCATACATCCAGCTATCCATTTTCAGCTATCCATTATCGAATGCGGTGTGACGGTAGTCCATAGTCTATTCTGAAAAGCAGTGGGTGTAAGATAAAGCACACACACAAAATACTTTTGCAAAATGTATAGACCACATTTCAGCCGTTTTCAATCATAACTTAGTCACAGCTATAAGCAAATACACTTTAGACCAATAATACACTGAAAGTGATCAAAATGTATGAGTCAGCGTTTTAAGAAACGTAAGTCTTAAACATTTCAAATTAATAAAATGGGAAAATCTTACAGAATAACTAATTTTAAGAGCAATTTAAACAAATCTGTAAAATTCACTTTTCACAACTCTTGCGACCCACTCGGAGAATATGCTCACTGACCACAAGTGGCAGCTGCTGTGGACTGTTTGCTGTTGGTTTTCTTTACCTGTGGTTGTATGACAGGGGGTGTGGGGGCACAGTGGTGCAGCGGATTTGGCGGGGGCCTGCTGTGTGGTGGGTCTGGAGTTCGAGCCCTGCTTGAGGTGCCTTGGGGTGCCTTGGGGTGAACTAGTGTCCTATCCAGGCTGTGTCCTCTTGTGCCCTGTTTTTCCGGGTTAGGCTCCAGTTCTCTGCAACCCCGCCCAGGTCTGTGTGTGTGTGTACATACTGTATGTGTCATATGTATGTTATATGCTGCTGCAACCAAAGTGAATTTCCCTCCAGGTTAATATTTTTTATATGAATTCATTCATTAACTAAGGACTGTTGGCAAATTCACTGGTTTATAGAGTTTAAAGGCATCTCTGAGATTTCATCTAATTTTGGTTAACGCCAGTTTGTCTTTCTTCTGTTTGGATTTCATGGGGCCCCTGCCATGTATAGAGCAAATGTTTCTATCTATGTAAAATACCATGGGTTAATATTCATATAATAAAATACATAACATGTAATTTATTTTTCAATACACACTGTGATTAAAACACAGAGTCACATGTTTCACCACATGTCTTGTGGCCATAGCAACAGTCAGTTATGTTTATACACATAGCAACAGTCAGCCAAGAAATTCAGCTCAAAGATTACTTGAAGGGCTGCAGACCTGCTTGTTACTAGTATGGATGAGTGACCCAGTGTAAGTAGTGTATCTGGCAGTGTAAGTCACCTTGGTGAATAAGGTGTGTGGGCTGATAACGCTACATAGAGTTTGTTGGAAATCGCTTTTGACAAAAGCATCTGCTAAATAATAAATAAATGTAAATGTAGTGACTTTTGCTTGCATTTGTCATACTCATTTAATTTATTCCATATTTCTTGTTTTTTACCAACTGATTGCTGTTATGGTTAGTTTACTGTTTTAACTGTATACGACCGATTATTCCTTTGCATAAAAGACACTTCAGGCGTTGCTGAATGCACTTTTGTGTACCTTTAACTGTGTTCCACTTTGGAGAAAAACAGCTGCTAAATCAATCATAGTAAATATAACAGAGTTCCTTAAAAATGACAAACAGCATGCTGGGTTAATTTTAGAGGGACCCAAATGTGTAGAAATGTGTTTCAGAAACCTAAACAGGTGGGAGATCTCCGACATAAAGAAGGAGTGGAAGAGCAGCCCAGAGGAGAAGAGTGGTCCAAACCGTCAGCTATCCCAGAAAGACCCGGTGACCTGGTGACAAGTCATGTGGGTGGGAGGTGTGGGGGAATAGTTCAAAGGGGATGTGCCCCTTTCAGTATTAATAATAATTATCATTAATGATATAATGATATATTTTGCAGTGATATGTAATTGTTCCCTATGGTATGTCTGCATAATTGTGCATCACCAAAACTGTTTCAAAGAAAAATTTCCTGAGAATGTATTATTATTAAACTGGTTTAGTCCCAATTTGCCCCACTATTTGAAATAATGAAAAAAAATCATTGTATACATTTAAAATAGCGCAAATTAGTTCAGTTTAAATGCACATCACCTCTGAAGCTGTAACAAAAAATATTGCCTTTCCAGAAAATCATCAGAAGGTGCATTCAAACAGCAAGTCATTTGATTCAAAGCAATTATTTATGACTGATGCAATGGTAAATGTATTATTATTATTATTATTATTATTATTATTATTAATATTAATAATAATCTTTCTCCAAATTGACTAACACTGTATATGCGACTTCACAATGATTTACTAATTTATTCAGCAGGGTAATCATTACTGGAGCAGTTCGGGGTAAGTACATTGCTCAAGAAAAATAGATAGATTATGCAAATAAGAGTGAAATATAAAACATTATATATTCAAAAAGGGTAAAAGTAAAATATAACTGTATGAACTTTCCTCCGTATGTCTTCTTAGCACCATGTACCTCAGGCCAATATGAGGAGAGTGCCTGTGGGAGTTCTTTGGAATTGAGCAGCAACAGGATAAAGGTTGAGGTCCAGGTCAAAATCTGTTATGCTCAGAATACAGGGGAGAACAGGTCATGTCAGGTTGATATGACCTGTGTGGCACCAGCCTCTGAAGAGAATGAGGCCAGGCTGCGTCTATTGTCACAGTCAAAACATCCTCCAGATCAGGCTGAGGAATACCCTGTGACCCCTGCCTATAAACAGAGAAAATTTCTGCAGATTTTGATCTCTCAGTCACAACAGACCTCAGATCAGGCAAAGAAACACCATGTGGCCCCTGTCTCTAAAAAGAGAAAGGCCATGCAGATTCTGATGTCTAGATCACAACAGACCTCAGGACAGGCTGAGGAACGCCATATGACCCCTACCTACAAAGAGAGAAGGGCCATGAGGAGTTTGATGTCTGAGTCACAGCAGACCTCTGGTCAGACTGAGGAACACCATGTGACCTCTGTCTCTAAAAAGAGAAAAGCACTGAGGATTTTGAACTCACAGTCACAGAAGACTTCAGATCAGGCTGAGGAACACCATGTGGCTCCCAACTCAAAAGAGAGAAGTGCCATGCGGAGTTTGATAACCCAGTCACAACCGACCTCAGTTCATGCCGAGGAACACCGTGTGGCCCCTGCTTCTAAAAAGAGAAAGGCCATGAGGATTTTGATGTCTCAAAGACAACAGATTTCATGTCAAGTTGAGGAACACCACGTGGCTCATAACTTAAAAGAGAGAAGGGCCATGCAGAGTTTGATATCTCAGTCACAACAGTCCTCAGGTCAAGCTGAGGAACACCACATGGTCCCAGACTCCAAAAAGAGAAAGGCTATGAGGATTTTAATCTCTAAGTTACAACAGACCTCAGGTCAGGTTGAGGAACACCTTGCAGGCCCTGCTCCTAAAGAGAGAAAAACCATGCGGATTTTGATCTTACAGTCACAACAGACCTCGGGTCAAGCTGAGGAACACCACGGAACCCCTGTCTCTAAAAAGAGAAAGGCCATGAGAATTCTGATGTCTCGGTCACAACAGACCTTACATCCGACTGAGAAACAACATGTGGCCCCTGCCCCTAAAGAGAGAAAAATCATGCAGATTTGGATCTCAAAGTTGCAGAAGACCTCAGGTCAGGCTGAGGAACATGATATGGCCTCTACCTCTGAAAAGAAAAAGACCATGAAGTTTACGAACTCACAGTCACAGCAGACTTCAGGTCAGGCTGAGGAACACTGTGTGGCTCCTACCTTTGAATACACACAGGGCCTTCGGAATCAGACTGCATTACACCCTGAAGAGGCAACTTCTGCAGTGATGGAGAACAGAAGCTTCCATGATTGTGAGTTTCAGAATGTTCAGAAGATGACAAGGACGGTGGTGTCCCACTTCCACAAACCAAAGGACAAGTACATCATACGTCCTAGCAAAGGTTTGTCTGGCATCAAGTTTCTTTATGATGATGAGTCAAAACAGCTGTCTAGAAGTTTGTTTTTAAAAAAATTCATCATTTTTTCATCCTCTTCAAAGTCATTGGTCAACATCCTGTAAAAATGACTGGTCAGATTTGTGATTCTGTAGTTATATAATTCTGCTTATATAATTCTCTAGAGAATTATTTTGCATTGACTTCTGGGCTTGCGTGCTTATGAACATAAATGCTCTGAGGAAAATCCTCTCATAGCATGATTTTGCAAAAATTTCTCACCAGCACGGGTATATTGTTAGGTGTGTTTTTTCAGAGTTTTCGTAGACCACAAGCTGCAAGAACCCTTGTTTAAAAACAATGTGTCCTTCATCGTAGAAAAGTTGCAGGAGATGTACACCCTGGGGGCACACCTTGGCAGGGGAGGCTTTGGGCTTGTCTATGAAGGGATCCGGAACACTGACGGACTCCCGGTAAAGTCCCAAATTCATCCAGTTTAACTTAATGTTCCAGAAGTTCATAAGGCAATGGGGCCATGTGACATTTTAGATACCCATACCCTACCATCACCTGGAAAAGCGTAATCCATTTAAATTTATCTTGTAGCATATCTCAAGGATTCTAAAGGATTTCCAGTCACTGTTAAGCTATCAAATGATGTTACTCTCCATAACATCTCTTTCCTTTTTTGAGGTGGCCATCAAATATGTCTCCAAACGAAAAGAAAAACTGATAAAGTTGGTAAGCACCTCCAAGTCTTTACTCCTCAAAGGTATCTTAATAGGGTGAGAGGAGGGATTGTCTAAATCGGCACCGAGCAATGCATTGCCATCGGATATTACCTTACAGTACCTCCAGAAAAACTGGATATACAAAGGATTTTATCAGACATAGAGCAAAGTAATTAGCAGTGGAATAACCTGCAGTTGATCACGTACTACATCCCCTTGTGCCTTCATCCTATTCACAGCCTCTACGAAAGAGGCGCCTCCCCATGGAAGTGGCACTCATGAGGCATGTGAACTCTGCCCCTGCCAGTCCTCATGTGCTGAACCTGATCGAGTGGTTCGACCTGCCCTCCCACTATGTCTTGGTTCTGGAAAGACCCCAGTCGAGCCAGGATTTGCATCAGTTCTGCACAGCCCAAGGGGGCACACTGACAGAACACCAGGCACGGATTGTAATGCTACAGGTGATCGAGGCACTGAGGCTCTGCCAGGACCGTGGTGTTCTGCACAGAGACCTGAAGCCACAAAACTTGTTGATCCAGCCTGAAACGTTGGAGGTCAAATTGATTGACTTCGGCTGTGCAGTATTTCTGAAGGATGCTCCTTGTGCAAAAATTTCTGGTGAGTGAAAAAGACTACACTTAAAGCAAGCCTCTGTGACACAAGCCCAGCTCCACTGCAGGTATATTATGGTCTTGAAAAGAAGTTCTACATATTAAGATAACTGTCTACAGAGGTCTGCACAGTATTAGGACTAATAACTTCTAGCCTTGGGAGTTTTGTTTCCTTTATTTCTGTCGCCTTCTCAACTCTGCGAAATGAAACCGAACTGACTTCAATCCTTCATAGGCACAAAGTTGTACTTTCCTCCAGAGGTTTTTCTTTGGAAGCAATACCTGCCAAGCCCAGCCACAGTCTGGTCATTTGGGGTGACCCTGTACACACTTCTCTTTGGCCGCCTGCCCTTCGCTACAGTGGAAGATATCATCAAATGCTATTTCATTATCCCAGTAGGGATCTCAAAAGGTGAGACACCGGGGGTGTCCTAAGCAGTCTCAATCTTTGGTTTCTCTCATCAAGTTCCTCGGATGAGGAATCCCTTCTGCTTGCTCTCCAACAGAATGCCACAGTCTAATCATGCGGTGCCTGCGACCCAGAGCAACAGAACGTCCAACCCTAGATCAGATTGTGCTCCATCCCTGGTTCCACTAGGGCTGCCAATGTCAGCCGTATTCTGCCAGCACCACAAGCTAAGATGGCTGAACTCCTGCCAAACACATTATTAGCCATTAGCCGTTATTTCATAATCACACAAAGCTGTCTACAGCTTCTGTGCTGGTAACAAAGCACACAAAACAAAGACTAGATAGCTACATTTACAGCAGAGGCCAAATCTTACTATTTTTCCACACATTTTCAATGATAATGTGCAGGTAAGTGTACTAAAAACACAAACAGTTACAGACACTGCTGGTATAGATGATTTCAAGTAAGGGTGGATTTAGATCTTCACATGAAACGAGGTGCTGCGACGACGTGCTTTCCTGTCATGTGAGTTAACAACTGAAAGATGGCTTCCACAAAGGTCAGAGAGCAATAATTATAATAACCAACTAAAAAGTACTACATTCATAACAAGAACATAAGAATGACTCTGAATACAAGTAGCATTAAGATACTGGGAATAGAACAACCAGGGTCAGCAACATGTTCACCGGTCACCATGTGGCAGGGACCATAGTGGTTAGTGACATGGAGTTGGTGGTTATCTTCCTTGCTAAAGCACAAAGCCTAAATTACTTAACTGAATCAAGAAGTTGAATAAAGGGAAGATGAACCAATGATAGCATTAATGTTGCGTATGAGTAAGATGTGAAAATGGAGAATAATTTACCAACTTTGTTCAGGTAATCTGAGACCATTTTAAATTGAAAATGATGTTAGTAATTTGTCTCCCAGTCTCAAGCAAATGATCCAGATATGACATGCATAATTGCTGGTGGAAGAGACCATCTTCAAAATCTGTTGAGATACTGCTATAATGAGGCTGCAAATGGTGGAGGTAGCTCTCATGATGCGTCGTGTTCCATTCCTGCAGGTAGTTCTATGCCATTATTGCTATGACTACAAATTATGCATCATTGCTCATTTTGAATGGGCTTTAATATGAATGGTGTGTTTTTCTTCAGAAAAAAAAAAAACTAAAAAGAAAATAAGATAAAAAATTAGAATAAGAAAAAAATGAAGGAAATAAGTATTGCTCATCTCATTAGAACATTTAAATTATACTGTTCATTCTTCTATGTATGTGTACAATAAACATTAAAAAAATTTTGTAAACCATAGATTTCAAGAAGTATGATGACTTTAATTTTGTTTTGCAGGGCATTTTCACTCTGCCTTTTTTTTAAATTAAAGCATTGCAGTTCTTAGCATTTCTGTCACTCTGTTATGTGACCTGTACCTTTCTGCAGGTGAGAAGAGTGATAGATCTGCAATTCTGCAGGAAGTATTGGGGAAGCAGTGGCTCACAGTACCGAAATGGGCCATAAATTGAACAATGAACATGAAACTCAGATAGCAGTGCTCTTAAACAAGCACCATGCTCAGAACAGAAAAATCATCTTTGCATGTGCTGGTTCTACTTCTTTCCACTTTGCTTTCAACTCCAGCTTTATTAAGGAGGGGCACCCTGGCCTGCAGCATCCAAGCAATGACATATTTCCTCCACTTCATGCTCTTCCCAATGTTCAGTCATATGTGTAATGCCTTCAGAATTCAATAAAGCATTGAAATTGTGTCTTTCAGACAAATCTTAATTCTTTGCAAACTCAAAGATCGGGCACGATGAAGCTTAAAAATGTTTTATTATTGTTTCTGTGCAGAATTTTGGCAGGTATTTTCCATCATTGTTGTATACAAACACCTGCAAAGGTTGAATGCACACACATCATTATTTTGTGTTTTTATATATCCCGAAACTTCCTTTTACTGTACTTGTACTCAGAACGAGGTCATCCCTGCTTGTTGAATTTTACTACATGGAAAGGTGCTTTCACCTACAACTTTCTGCATGCAGTAGCAAACATACACACAGTCTGAAACCCTTTGTCCCAAGCAGGGTCGCGGGGAACCGGAGCCTAAGCCAGCAACACAGGGTGCAGGGCTGGAGGGGGAGGGGACATACCCAGGACGAGATGCCAGTCCGTCGCAAGGCACCCATGCAGGACTCAAACCCCAGCCCCAGCAGAGAGTGGGACCCAGCTAAACCTACTGCACCACCACATCCCCTGCTGCACTATCAAAGTAATACATGAAATGTCATAATGGCTAATAGATGACAAAACACATAATGGTTACATAAGAGTAAATAAAGTAAATCTTAAGAATAATAGACATAAAATGAGCAAATGCCATCAGTCCTTACTTTGACTGGAAGTAAACACTCAGTTGGAATCATTATTAGACTGGACATAAGCGTAGATAATAAAACTTAAACTTATGAATGACCTGCATCATCCATAGGAGGCATCTAATTGCAGTTACAGTAAAAAGAATTTAAAGAAAAGCATTACTAAATGGTAAAATGGTAAATAGTAAATGGCAATTAAAAAGAAAGTAAATCACAAAGACTAAGAATAATAAAAACAAATATTAAAAAGTGAGTACACATGATGAAAAGGAACAGGTGATTTCACTTACAGCTAAGCAGAATCACTTGAAGTGATGTCAGGTGAAGGCAAACTGGTTAAATCTCAATGCAGTTACAACCACCATTTAAAAGAGTGTACATTTATGAAACTAAGACGGGCAGTTTTTTTAAGTATTTTTTTCCAAAAAATGCTTCTTCTGTTTTTTACTTTAATATTGTTGGTTACAGGATCATTGTGACACATCAAGACTTCTTGAGTTCGAGGAGCAAGAGAGCACAGAGCTCCTTTGGCTGAACTTCCAACTACTTTCATTACCAAGCTCCACATATACAAAGCCTAGCACGAAACTCTATCCAAATCAGCCCAAAAAAGAAAACTTTCAGCTACTTTATTATACCAAAAACAATTATCTTAACTTTTCTCAAGTCTCCATCACCTCCTTTCTATAGTTCTACAGGCTGTTTTGAGTGTCATTGTTTTCAGTGTTCTTCCACAAAGCTACAACCAGATATTGGTCATACTCAAGGCAAACTGCAATAAGGTTATGCAGACTTTTGAAATCCACTGTATGTCCTGCACATTTCTTTAGTTATTTCTATTCCACTGTCTCCCCGTCAACCTTTAGATAAGAAATTAAAGTACTCAGTGTACACTGTGGATCCAGGAGTTTGACTAGAGGGATGCTGATGCCTCTCTCCCAATATATGTGATTTTGGAGGGTGATTACCAACATTGAATCAACTCCCAGCGTAGTAAGTAACACATTGTCTTCAAGTGCCTCCAATTCAGCGTCACATATTTCACACAATAAAAGCCTGATATATTCCTCAGGTGCAGAGGTGAGACTGGAATTCACCATCTCGACCCTTGGGTCTGGTTCCATTGCAGTTTGCAATACTGTTTCCAGTACTCCATACAAACGTTGTCTCAGAGAGTCATTTTGTCGGCTGGCAGCTAAGTTTTTGAAGCTGAATTTGCACACAATTTGCTGAGGGCTGTTCAGCAACAGACTTTGCTCAAGACTTTCATGGGCCTCTGAGATACTCATTGGGGTCACACCCTTAGACTCCATAAATGTGTGCAGATGGTCCTTGTTCAGCAGAAGCCCCAGGTTCAAAGGACCCCAGTTAATGGACTGTGCAGCAAGTCCCATCCTCCTCCGGTAGTGGCAAAACAGATCCAAGAATGAATTTGCAGCGCAGTAGTTTGACTGAGCAGCACTTCCCATGCATGATGCTATTGAAGAGTAGCACACAAAATAGTCTAATTTGGATTTCCTGGTGACACGATGCAAGTTCAGGACCCCATTAACCTTTGGCTTCAGGACCTTTTCAAAGAGAGATTCATTAAGAGTGCTAATCAGCCCATCACTCAAGACTACTGCACTGTGGAAAACTCCCTTAACAGGATGAGGAAATTTCTTTCCAATGTCTGAGAATGCTTCTTCAACTTGAGAGGTAATCGAAATGTCACACTGCTGACACAGGATGGTGATTCTATAAGTACTCTGCAAACTATCAATGACCAGCTGAGTTTCATGCGTGGGTTTTCGTCTGGAAAGCGTGACAATGTAACCACCACCACGCTCAGCAATGAACTTGACAGTTTCAAACCCCAAGCCAGAAAGTCCTCCTGACACTACATACACTGCATTCCTCTGAAAACGTACTTTTTGTTTCTCAAGCATGAGGATGTCTGAAAGCTCACTTCCTGCTTTATCATTTAGAACAATTACAGGTATTCTATCTGAGTTGAAGTAAGACTGAGACGGCATTGTCTCTGAACTTTTCGGTATTACAGATTGGAATGTGTTCCACCGTAAACTGAAAGTGCTCGCATCAAAATGCATTGATTTTAGCCAATTGTCAATGTCTTTTTTGTGGTTCCTAAGGTATGCCTTTTGGAAAACTTTTTCTGCGTGAACGGTATGAATGCAAACATTGTCGTTTTCATTTTTCAGGATATTTTGAGATATAGAAGTCAGGTTCTTGCTGTCACAGACCACAATGATGTCTTTTGCAGGACACACTCTGCACACTTGATCAATGAAAGATGGATTCAGTGGAGGCAAAAGGACTAGTGCATCACACAGATCTTTATGGGGTACTGTTCCTACATCCTGGAAAGTAAGCACTGAACTCCATCCTTTCTCAAATGCAGCTGCCACCAGGACATTCATCAGAGCAGAATTAAGTTGAGATGAGATGATACCAAGCTTCATGTGATGATTTACTTCAGGCAGCTCTTTAAACAAAATTTCCCATGCCAACACAAAGTAAGACATGCAAGGGAGATCCAAGAGAAAAGGAAACTTCTTGGCGCTGTAACATGCAACTTCTGGAATCCTGAGCTTAGAGGATGCAACCACTGGGTAGCAGGAAACAACTGGATCTCCCGTTTTAAAGTCAACCACTTTGCTACCCACAGCTGTAACTATACCACTGAAGTCAAGTGCTAGGAGTGTGTGGTTCTGAGAAATGTGTTCACTCCAGTACAAAGTCTGGCCAAAGTTCAGATCAGAAGTTGTGACAGGAAAGTAGTCCATAGAATGGATGCAGACTTTGGTCAGCTCAATCTCAATCATTTGCTCTTGAATGTCTACATCTATGTCACCAATGGGAATAGCTGATAACCTGGCAACCTGGTATGGGTCAACTGTCTGCAGGGCAAAGCATTCACTCTCTGAATGACCCACTTTCTGACTGCTGTTGTCTTTGAAAGGTGTATGAGAAAGTGTAACTGAATGAATCTGACCATCACTTATTATGATCTCTGGATATTTTGTACATGGGTAAGAGCGAATCACCTGACCAAGAGCTTCAATGTCCTTGTACGAAATGGACTCAATGTCAATCAACTGAAATTTGAAAAATTCAAACTCTGCTGCACATCCTCTGGTCAGACCAGGAAGAACAAAGCCTGAGTTGATGTTGAACACTGTCTTTTCTGATGAACCATAGGTTATGATCCTCAAAGGATGTGAAAATTTTGCTTCATACAGCTTGAGAACAAGTTGTCGGAAACACTCACAGCAAGTTAGTAAGCGCTGCATAACGTTTTCTGTTTCGAGATTAGTCAGGTCAAAAACACCCCAGATGAACAAAATTTCCTCGTGATCCAAACTGGAGAAATCTAAAGCCAGCAATAAGCCAAGAACTTCTTCTTTGTCATGTTTAAAATCCATGTAAGAAGAGTCATCATGTAAGTACTGCTTCAGTGCAAGAGCTACCCCCTGTAGATCTGCAAACACCAGAGCTTTGGGTTTGTGGCTTGAGTTGTTTTCTGTAGCTGTGACATTTATTTCACTTTCAAAGAAGAACTCTCTGATGCCCAGGGGCATGCTGCTCAAATGCGTGATCTTCATGTCTTGGAGTTCAGTTAAAACTCGGCCCTCTTTGTCTGTGAAGCAACCACATATTATGATGTCGGAATCAACATATGTTGCTCGTAAGTACATGAACATTTCCTTCTGCAGAGGTTCAAAAACAGACACACTCCCTATGGACGATGGATATCCGGGTTTTGAAATTCGTGCTTTATCTGCAAACACTGCTGCAATTTGCATTAAATAATCTAGCACCACTGGGTGAATGCAGTAGTCATGTAAGTGTTCTTGCAATTCATCTGGAACCTTCACGAAGGAGAGAACTTCATTGAACTCTTTTCCATAATACAGCTCTCCAGTGTTTCGGAAAACTGAGCCATGTTCGAATCCGGACTTACTGAGCATCTTGTACAATTCCTCAGACTCCATCAGGGGCGTACATCTCTGGTGAATACTATGCATGGAGATTGTCTGCAGCTTCACTGTCTTCCCTGGCCTGCATTTGATGCTGCCTGATGCATAGATTGCTGAAGAAGATTGAATTTGGACAGCCATCTCACCCTCTCCTGGATCAAGCTGCACAGTCAGTTCAGGCGACTTGTGGTTCAAAACAAATGGGATGTGGAAATTTATTGTGAGCTGCAATGAGCTGAGAGGAACTTTTGGTTTTGAACTTGCCATGCAGGATGCCAAAGCCAGTTCAACGTAGAAGGAGCCAGGGATGATGGCAACTCCGTTGTTCTTGTGTTCACGAAGGTATGAGACCGTGTCAGAGAAGCAATTGCAGAGAAATCGGTTTGTCCCTATACTGTTGAGCAGGACATGATCGCTTCCAGTGCTCGCTTGTGTTACATAAAATGTCACATTTTTTGGGCTGTCAAACTGATATTGTGGGAAAGGTGCTGGTGGAACTTCACACCCTTTGTAAAACTGCTCCCATTTCACAGGGTGGCCGAGCTCATAGAGCTTGGGCAACACATTAAGCAGTGTCTCCTGGTCTTTCTCAGGCAGAACGGAGGGTAACACAACAGTGTCCTCCTCCAGTGTCTCCATGATATTCCTTTTTAAGGCATGTCTGGGACCTATCTCCAAAAAAACTACGTTCTTCATTCCTTTTGCTGCTGACTTTATGGCCTGCTCAAATGCCACCGGCTCTCTGATGTTCCTGGCCCAATATTTACCAGTGCAAAAATCTCCTTCGGAAAATGGCGCTCCCGTCACTGTCGAAAAAAGCTCAGTCTCGGGTTTTTTTGCGTCCAAGGTTCCTATGGACTTCTCCATTCTCGTCAGGATGGGATCCATCATGTGACTGTGATAAGCTGCAGGGACGTTCAACAAGCGCAGGAACAGATCTTTGCCTGCGGGAGAGGTTTGCAAACTCTGGTGGAGGCTATCTATTGCGTCTCCCTCTCCTGACAAGGTGCAGGAACGTGGGCTGTTGAAAGCAGCCAAGCTCACCTTCCCTGAGTAAGGGGACAGAAGCTTCAGGATTTCCGATACTGGCACATTGCTGATGACAAGCATTTTCCCTCCAGTTACCTGGTTCTGCAAAGTGCTGCGGAAATAAAGTACCTTCACTGCATCCTCCAACGACAGCAGACCAGAGCAATGGGCTGCAGCAATCTCACCCACAGAATGCCCGACAATAGCATCTGCGTTGATGCCCCAGTGTTTCAAAACACTGTGAATGGCAACCTGGATGGCAAAGAGCAGTGGCTGGATAACTTGTGGTTCAAAGGAATCGTCACTGTCGTCCTGTAACCTCTCAAAGACACCGGTGCCTTTGTAACGTTGCATTAGAGTGTCTATTTCTTTGACCTTTTCCCTAAAAACAGGTTCCTCTTTCAGTAGCTGACTACACATCCCTTTGTAGGTGACACCATTTCCACAAAACACAAATATCAGCCTGGGATTCATCCTTGATGGCACAACTTTTTTGTTTAGTGCAGACCTAAGTTGAGCTTCTAAGTTCCTTAGAGAAGATACCACAAAAGCTTTTCTATATTTGTGCTTTGCATGACTTCTCCTACATGCTGAAGTGTATGCTATATGCTGTATGTCCACTGTACTGTTCGTGCTTATCTTCTGAGCTGTGTCCTCAATCATCATCATGATGGATTTTTCAGTTTTGGCAGAGAGGATGAAAATACAGAATGAATGTCCCATTGCGGCTTGAGCAGCAGAGACTGACTTGTGCTGTTTCACAACTGCATGTGCATTTGTGCCCCCAAACCCAAAACTGCTGATGCCAGCAGCCCTTTCGAAAGGACCATTTGGCTCCCACTTCTCCACCACAGTGGGGACCTTTACATTCAGCTCTTTGGCATCAATGCTGGCACTGTCCTCAGAGTAGAATAATGAGGGAACAATGGTCCTGTGATGCATCATCAGGAGCACCTTGATGAGTCCTGCCATCCCAGCTGTCAGCTCCGTGTGTCCAATGTTACCCTTCACCGAGCCAATGAGGAGCGTGCCCATCTCGGCACTCCTGGCTTTAGCAATAACACTGGAGATACTCTTCGCCTCTGTGAGATCTCCCAGTAGCGTTCCTGTCCCATGAGCCTCTACGTACTGCACGTGTGACGGATTGATGCGCGTAGGGTAGATCATGCTCAACAGCTCCTCCTGCTGGACCAGTGAGGGCTTAATGATTGGCGTGGTGGAGCAACCATCTTGGTTAACAGCGGTCACACTTATGACCCCCCAGATGTGGTCAAAGTCATCCAGGGCCTGTTTTTAGATGAGAACAACAGCAGAGCAGTTTGAAGAAGCTATCTGATAAACGTCAGCTGACTAAATGTTTAATTTTTAATCAAAGGTATTATAACTACAAAAGAAAAACAATATCATTGTTAATATGTATTGATAATAAACGCCACTAATTCTTTAAAAAAGTGTAAGGACCAAAGCTCTACAAGTGGTCCCCGATTTACGATGGTTCCACTTGCGACTTTTCGACTTTACAATGGTGAGCCGGCGATAGACATTCAGTAGAAACTATACTTCGAATTTTGAATTTTGATATTTTCCTGGACAAGTGATATGCGGAGCGATACTCTCTCGTGATGCTGGCCAGAGGCAGTGATCTCCATCTCTCAGTCTGTCACGCAATGGTGTGTATTAGGTGTATTAAATACATTTTCGACTTCTGATATTTTCGACTTATGATGGGTTTCAGGGAACATAACCCCATTGTAAAGAGGGGATCACCTGTATTTAAAAAAAAAATGTTTGTTTTATCAAAATGATGGCATAATACTGAAGCCTTCTCGTTTTCTGCTGTTTTACCTTTTTGAGTTTCTTCAGCACAACAATCCCACAGCCTTCCCCTCTGCCGTAGCCATCTGCGTGGCGGGAGAAGGGCTTGCTGGTACCCTCGGGTGAGACCATCTTCGCTTTGCTGAGGGCGACGAAGATTCGTGGCTCAAGAATGCAGCCGACAGCGCCGCACAGAGCCATCTCACAGTCCCCTGCAGCCGGGAACAGGTGACAGTTACGATGGCATCCGACCCAAGGTCAAGGCCGCAGGTACTTCATCACTTAGCAAGTGGGCAAATTATTTTCAGTTTTAGGATCGATGCCGCTCTGTCAATAAACATTTTCCTCAACAATTTTGATCAAATTATAACATACATCCCCAGTTTTGAAATCAACTTTGAGTAGCCGAAATGCAGACCAGATTCTGATATCCTGGCAGATTTTCATATGTTACTCAAGGGAAAAGCTCACCAGGTTTCACACTGATCTTTTGGATTATTGATAACCCTAGAGAGGGCACTGCGAGAGCGCGGTGGCGCAGTGGGTTTGACCTGTGCCTGCTCTCCAGTGGGTCTGGGGTTTGAGTCCTACTTGGGATGCCTTATGATGGCCTGGTGTCCTGTCCTGGGTGTGTCCCCTCCCCCCCAGCCTTGTGCCCTGCGTTGCTGGGTTAGGCTCTGGCTCACCGTAACCCCTGCTTGGGACAAGTGGTTTCTGTCAGGGTGTGTGTGTATGATAATCCTGGATTTGTTTGTTGCACTGACCAGGCAGAATAGTGTTTAGTGTTGGTCAGTCTTTTACCGTTAATGTGTCAATTTTAGCAATTTTTCACGTGGCACAACTCAGTGATCCTCTGATGCATTCTTTATATACGACACAAATGTTCAAGATGGGCTGTTTTTGACAGGAACGCAGGACATGCATGACCGCTGTCATTTACATCATTTCATTTAGCTGACACTTTTCTTCAAAGTGACACAATTATTTACCCATTTATAAAGCTGGGTAATATTTACTGAAGCAATTTCAGGGTGATTACTTTGCTTGAGGGTATTATAAGTAAGACTTGAACATACAACATTTGGGTGCAAAAGCATCATCTCTAACCACGATGCTAACAGCTGCCCCTATCATGCTTATACATGTGAAATGATGCTATGACACAAAACAAAATCAAAGCTCACATGAAATCTCACTCTCATTGGGAAATTTACCATTTCTTATAGCCTGGCATGCCAGATGCAGGGCCACCAGAGAGGAAGAGCAGGCCGTGTCCAAAGCCAAGGAGGGCCCCGTGAAGTTGAAAACGTAGGAGAGGCGGTTAGCGGCTATCGCCATGCCTGCGCTCGTCACACTGCGGTGATTTATTTGACTTGGGCTATTATTTGTTAGTAGGTGTTCAAAATCCCGGTTCCCAATTCCTAAAAGGAAATAATTGCAAATGTACTTGAGCACTTTTTAAAAAATGATCTTATCAGCCCTAAACTGACATCTTTATCAGATCTTTTTTTATAAAATAATGAGCAAATTACCAATGTACACGCCAGTTTTGGTTTCACTGGCCTTTTCCATTGGTATCCCAGCATTCTCCAGGGCTCTATAGGAACATTGTAGCAGGATCTTCTGCTGAGGATCTAGTTGAAATGCTTCAGTCTCATCGATGCCAAAGTACTTGTGGTCAAATTCACTTAACCTGACGCGAAAATGTGCAGTTGTTAGGGGCAAATGCTCTATCAATAGTTTAAGGAATTTCTCAAGAACAAAATTATCAGTGGAGGTATCTAAAGTGTTTCTGCAAGCCATAGGTACTTTTCCCCAACTTTGAGCTTTCTTTAAGCCTTTATAAGCACCAGGTTGGTCTTACCCTTCCATTAGTGCAGCGCGCTCCGTACATGACTTCCCAGGCTTCTCATCATCTGGGTCGTACCAGGACGCACAGTCGAACCTTTCCTTTGGAATGCGTACTGTACAGTTTTTCCCCTCCAACAAAACATTCCAGAAGTTGTCAAGGCCTTCCCCTGAAGAAGGCATGTAAAAGTGATATCAGTCAAAGGGACCACTCATTGCACATTCCCCCGACCTTTGCTTTGGATACAAATAAATAAATAAATAAATAAACAAAAACTTTGAAATCAAAATTCATGCATAGACAATTGGGTCCTTGTGAAGCTGCCATAATATAGTTGAACTGCAAATTCTGCTGATCCGCTTAAGAAAACTAGTGCATAATAGATTTATTCCATAATTAATAAGAACAGCAAATAAGCACGTATTATAAGCGAAAGTGGGTTACCTCCTGGAAAATTGCAGCCAATGCCCACAATAGCAATGCCTTCGTCTGTATCATCCATGTTCACAGTGGATCAAACATCCAGAAGCTAGAATAAAGCCATAAAGTGCACATAAAGTTAATTCCCCATTGAATTTTCCATAACCTCCAACTTCCTGACTCCCTAACCATATCGATTTTCTTGTTTGTGATGTTAAGTAAGATTTTGATGGGAGAGCACTCAGAGCTGTAGATATATTTATTGTGATATTGCATGCAAATTTTGGCCCAATGCCTTCATTGACACATGTGAAACATTTAGTAAACATGCAAATATATAGAGGACAAACAATGTCAACGGACTCCAATGATCTCATATATCAAGAAACATCATTGGACAACACTCAATGACTGGGCAAGAGATCCACCTGTCTACTTTCAATGACTGCTTGTCCTGAGCAGGGTTGGGGTGATCAGAAATCTATCCCAGAAGATGGGACAGAAGTCGGATGTAGGGAGAGATACACCCTGGAAGGTAAACCGGTCCATCACAGGGTAGCCACACATACACACTAAGGGCAATTTAGTGTCACCAATTCACCTGAGCAGTATATTTTTTGACTGTGGGAGGAAACCCACACAGACACAGGGAGGACAAGCACACTCTACACAGAGTGAACAGGGATAAAACTCATATGCTCTTACATCACAACCGGTGAGGCAGCAGTGCTATTCGCTGCACCACCATGCCACCCTTTAGCAAGCAATGCCATGCATAAACAGACATGAGTGGGCAGAGGAAATGAACTTTTCACACTTATATTTGAAATCAATACTTTTTACTTTTACTGAAGCACATTTAGAACAGAAAAAGTGCACTTTTACTCCATCACTTGCTGTTACTCCTCTTTTTGTTAAGTTTGAATTTTTTACATCGAATATTTTAACATGTTTTCCTTAAAACTCATCAGTTCAGTGTTACTGTGAACCAGTATGTCTTCTGTCGAATTCATTGGCTGTCATTTGTCACTCACAGTCAATTTTGCAGTGACCCATTATAAATTCCGGTAACACTTTACTTAATGGGTAGTTAATAGGTAGTTATGCAGGAACTAATGCAGAACAAATGGGTAGTGCTGCATTAACACTGCAGTTACTACTGATAACTAATAAGGAAGAACGATTAATCAGTAGGTAGTAGCGTACTGAGGTTTGGGGTAAGTAATAATTAGATAATTATTAAATATTTAGTAGTTACTACACACACAGTCTGAAACCACTTGTCCCAAGCAGGGTCACGGCGCACGGGAGCCTAACCTGGCAACACAGGGCGCAGGGCTGGAGAGGGAGGGGACACACCCAGGACGAGACGCCAGCCCATCACAAGGTACCCCAAGCAGGACTCGAACCCCAGACCTGCCAGAGAGTGGGACCCAGCCAAACCCGCTGTACCACCACACCCTCCTTTTAGTAGTTACTAATAACTATTAAATGTTGTGTGCCTCCTACAGTATGGGGTGTGGCAGGTTTGACCAGTGCTTCGCTGTGTGGCGGGTCTGGGGTTTGAGCCCTACCTGTGGTGCATGGCGGCTCCATGTTTCTCCCCATGTTTGCCTCCCCAACATGCTGAGGAAAGACCTTACAACAGACCTCTGTTCCTCCCTTGACTTGTCTTGAAAACCACGCGAGTGGTTGCTATGGGTCCAGTTGGACTCAGCACCTTGCATGCATGCATCAGCATACTGAATTGACTAAATAACTCATTAAGATTGAATTCTCCATGTGTGGACTGTGGCTAGTTAGATAGCATCTGCGCTAGTTTGGAGGAGAAGAAGGCCAGGTGCTGCTGGTTGAGGTGCAGGTGTGGTCGTGACACATGCTATGTAAATGTGCTTGGTTATGATCTTTTGTAATTTGTGTCATGTGTTTTTTGGTATTTTTTAGTACAATAAGAAAATTGTTTAACTCTTTGAACAGGGAGTAAAACGGTATTAAACTCTGCTTCATGTCTTCTGTAGCGAAAGAAGCCAAGGTCCTCAACAAAAGAAGCCGGAGAAATTTCAGTCCCCCCCCATCAGATTGTAGAGTTTCCTTTTGCTTGCTAGTGCTCAGATATGGTTTTCCCCAACAGTGCAATTGGCTGCAGCAGTGTGGTGGTGCAGGAGTTTTGGCTGGGTCCTGCTCTCTGGCGAGTCTGGGGTTGCGATGGACTAGTGTCCCGCCCTGGGTGTGTCCCCTCCCCCTCCAGCCTTGCTCCCTGTGTTGCTGGGTTGGGCTCCGGTTCGCTGCGACCCCATTTGGGACAAGGGGTTCCAGACTGTATGCGTTTACATTTATTCATTTAGCCGAAACTTTTCTCCAAAGCAGCTTTCAATGTTATGCTGCCAGTAATTGTTTACCTGGCAATACAGCTGAGTTACTTCTTTTTTTTTATTGTTGGAGCAATTCAAGGTAAGAACCTTGCTCAAAGGTACTACAGCAGCAGGTGGCATTTGAACCTTATGCCCCCTGAGCACAAAGGCAGCATCTCTAACCACTACATGCTCTTTCAGAAGGAAGCAATTATTTTCAAAATTAATAAAACTGAACTCTTATGTTTGAAACAAGATATTGAATTGAGTGCAGCTATATCCATTGAATTATGGATTGAGTACAAATGTTTTGCTTGGATAAGGGGTGCGGTGGCGCAGTGGGTTGGACCGCAGTCCTGCTCTCTGGTGAGTCTGGGGTTCGAGTCCTGCTTGGGGTGCCTTGCGATAGACTGGCGTCCTGTCCTGGGTGTGTCCCCTCCCCCTCTGGCCTTATGCCCTGTGTTACTGGGTAGGCTCTGGTTCCCTGTATGGGACAAGCGGTTCTGAAAGTGTGTGTGTGTTTTGTTTGGAAGTCAAGATAGTATACAGCTATCTGATCCCAAGATTAAATCTTGAATTTTCCTTTGACCTTTGTATGATTTAACCCGAAGGTTACAATACTTTTTGGTTTTATGTTTTATCTATGCAGATACTTAATTTTAACTAAGTAAAATTATTATTGATATACTTATGAATCAAAGTTGTAGAAATTATATTTTACTTGTTTATTTGTTTGTCTAATAATTTTCTGCAAGGTCACTAAAATGTTAGGTTTGTATGCTAAGCTACTTACAATGATTTATACAGCAAGGTAAATTTTACTATTTCACTTCAGGGTATGTACCTCGGCTTAGGGAACTACAGTAGAATGTTGAATTCAAACCTATTATATATTAGTAATTTTTCTCTTTTTTAATTGTAATTAAATTATATATTATATTGTATTAAATATTAAGTAAAATCTGTGCTATGGTGTATGATTATGGCTTTCACCTCCTGTACCTGTACCTTTGGTGAACGTACTGTGTTTACCCTGAATTGGTACAGCTAAAATTACCCAGATGTACCCTAACATTATAAACTTGGAGAAAGGCAAGTGGTGTGACCCCTTGTGCATTTGTTAAACTTATTCCAATTCATTAAAAAACTGAAAACAATGTAATATTTTTCTAAAAAAAAATCATATGATACGATACAATAAAACATGATAATGCATTATTATTAGGTGAAGTGCTAAAGACCACTTAGGGTTTAAGACTTCAGTTAACTGGGTGAAAAACAGGTTCAATATGTAGCATGAAACTATACCTGTGACGGCGTCCTCCTGGAGAAGATATGAAAGTTCAAATGCAAACCTGGTGTCCAGCTGGAGTGGTAACTGGGAGCTGAACCGCTGCTCACCTCCTCTTTATATCCTTCAATATTGCTGGGGTGTTACGGGTGGTTCCTTGTAAAAATATTACGTTATGCAATCCACGTGCACTTGTGTGTCACTTACAAGAAATTCTGCGGTTCTTTTGCAAAGACCCCTGGTGAGGAAATCTGACAGAGGAGTGTATCGCAATATTGATTTAGTTGGTCGTAGAACTGCTTTTGTTAACAAGGACTTATGAATAAATCATGTTTGGCATACATCCTTTTCTGAATAAATTGCATTTTTTATGGATTACTGATTTTAATTGAAAATATTTTGTTTTGTGCTAACCTTTGAGTCTTTATGTATTTGCTGTGTCATCTTAATCTTCAATTGAGGAAGGATAGGCCAGATTATAATTATTGCATTTACTTTCCTTTTTTATAAAAAGCCATGTCCCTAATGAATGCCCCCACTGTTATCTTCTGTTTCTCTGTGCAAACCGGGGTGTTTTACTTGTGACGCCCCCAGTGCCTCCTGGTGCCCCCATGGCTCATTTCTGCAGCATTCGGCTCTAGGATCCTCTTCCTGAAGATGTAGGAGGCTCTGGAGACCAGGTACGAATTCACACCTTCATCTAGAAGCACTTCCCTGAGCTGGACCTGCACTTGTAGGGACGCAGCAGGTTTGGCTTCGACAACATCGTGTTCAGGACAGACAGGATGTCCAGCAAGCAAAATGCCATTGGGAGGGGGAAATGGGAAACCAGCTGTGAAAATCGTGAGATCTGTGTTGCAAAAAAGTCTGTCATGGAGACAGACTCTGGTGGGGTATAGAGTATTTTTCCATGATGAAAACTTGAGGAAGTGAAAAAGACTAGAGGGAAACAAGAGGGGGGGCACTTCAGTGGAAATCTGCTGTTTTTTCAGCAGAACCTGACCAATCTGGAATAATTTCAAGGGTCATGTCAAGGCCAGATGATAGAGTATGCAGGAATCCACTGTCAGCAGTACCCTGCCGTGCTAGAAATCATACAAAGCTGTGAAACAGCGAGATGTTTAGGAAGAGAGGGAACAAGTTTGACTCTCGATGTGATGACATGGCCTAAAAGTCGGATACAGCTGAAGATGTTTTCCCTCTTGTAACACAGCAAGTCTAACACAGTTAAGTGTCTAGAAAATTCACTCATACCTTCTAGTTAAACGTTTAAACTAACTTTGTGGGTGCAGACATTTGGTTGGCTACCTTCTCATGTCATGCACAAATACTCAACACATGTATGTATTATGCAAAATGGGTAATGGTTATATATTATTTGCTTAATATCACCCATCGGCATTTTTTACTTTTATGTCTGGCAAAAGACCTCAGTGAAATTTAGGAGGCCTTAAATATTGGCTGTTTCTGTGATGCACAGTTGGGAGGTTAATTTGGAGCTAAAATCAAAAGCTCAGTGCTGGAGATGTTTGTAATTACTTGGTTTTGATGAATATATAAATCTACTGAAATACTGTCATGTATAACTTTTTGCATATCTAAAGATGTTTTTTACTTGGTTCATGTCTGCATTGCTTCGATACAACTTGATGGTTCAGTCTTCCCTAAAGGCAGAAGGGAGGCTATTGAAAGAGTTTGCTCTTGCTCAGCTTCTTCTGAAAGAGAGTGGTACAGAACCATACTGACTGTAGCAGTTAATGATGTGAAATATTGTGGCGTGTGGCACCATGGGTTTGGATAAGGTGAAGAAAGACACAAAGGCAGCATTTATCCTGAACATTTTATTGAACACAGAGAAATAAGGCTCTTAGTCCAAGGACCCTGTTTCTACCAGGACCTCCAGGACCTCCAGGCCAAGCCAGCCTTCCCAGCCTGCTTAGCACCCCCAGGCTCTTCTCCAACACACTGGCAAACATTCACCCCATCATTTCCTCCAGAAGTGCCCCCAGTGGTTGCAGACCCACATTTCACATTTTTCCCCATAATGCAACTATTTACATTTAACAGGTTTCCTGCCTAAAACAGTAACGCGGGTTGTTACACACACACACACACACATTTTCAGAACCGCTCGTCCCTTACGGGGTCACGGGGAACCGGAGCCTACCCGGCAACACAGGGCGTAAGGCCGGAGGGGGACACACCCAGGACGGGACGCCAGTCCGCCGCAAGGCACCCCAAGCGGGACTCGAACCCCAGACCCACTGGAGAGCAGGACTGTGGTCCAACCCACTGCGCCACCGCACCCCCCGGGTTGTTACAGTATAGTTCTTTTTTTCTCACTTATATTGGCACTGATCACCAACAACGATGAGACGGCCTACAGAGAGGAGGTGAGGCTCCTGGAAGAGTGGTGCCAGGACAACAACCTGTCTCGCAATGTCAGTAAAACTAAGGAGCTGGTGATTGACTTCAGGAAACAGGATATGGTTCAGGCACCCATCTACATAGGAAGGGACATGGTAGAGAGGGTCAACAGCTTCAAATTCCTCGGGGTCACCCTCACTGCCAAACTCACATGGACTGAGCACACAGCATCAACCATCAAAAAGGCCCATGAACGCCTCCACTTCCTCAGGCGTCTGAAGAAAGCCAAGACGTCCACTAGAGTCCTCGCCACTTTCTACAGGTGTGCTGTGGAGTCCGTCCTCACAGGATGCATTACGTCCTGGGGTGGCAGCTGCTCCATACAGGACAAGAAAGCCCTACAGAGGGTGGTCAAAACGGTTCAGGAAGTCATGGGCACACAGCTACCAGCAGTCCAGGACACCTACACCACACACTGATCAGAAAGACGATGCGCATCATGAGAGACCATAGTCCCCCCGCATGGGCACTTTTCTCCTCCCTGCCATCTGCAAAACAGCTCAGGTCTATTCGAACCCACACAGCTAGGTACAGGAACAGCTTTTACCCCACTGCTGTAAGGCTATACAACTCTAACCAATGTGCCACCTGTAGTAACTAGAGTTGGTTTGCTCCACCCAAGCACATTGGTAAATTACACTGTCACTTTAAGCATTCTTATTCTCATTCTCTTATTCTGAGTTCTCTGACTGCTACCATTATTGTTACCACTGTCACCCTTATTTATTGTTTTTGCTGTCATTGCTGCTATTGTTATTTACTGTCATTGACACTGTTTTGTTTGTCATTGTTTTGTCTGTGCAGTATTTCTATTGTCCTTGCCCATAGTCAGAGGAGAAGCATTCAGGAAGATTTTCATGATACATGTACATGGTACTTGTATCTATGACAATAAACTTGAAACTTGAAACTTTAATAAACAATGTAGGAGTTAGACTTACCAAAAGATTAAAATAACGCAGAGAAAGCACTCCCCCCCCCCCCCCCCCCCCCCCCACCTAACACCAGATGTTTGACCCTCCTTTATTCTGAGGTAGTATGACTCAGAACAATAATCTGGTTTGTATGTGTTGAAACCAATGTTTCTGCAACAATTTAAAGTTCTTTCAAATAATAGTGACGCACAAATAAGTTTAAAAACTGGTTTGTTACAGTTCTACAGTCTCCCCAGATGTTACCTCATCACTATCGCTTATCTGATTGTGCCCATAAAACAGACCCTCCAAGGCCTTCAACAGAGGAGTTTGGTATTCCAGAGCAGAAAAAAAGGAAGGGAATGCATACAAGTAAGATATAATGAAACAAAAGCCTAACACCAATCTAATTTCTGGAGTTCATACTGGAAACATTTGACACAAGGCTTTAGGGGGTACACCCTGGATAGGACTCCAGTCCATCACAGGGTAGCCAAGAGTGCACGCTCATTCACCTTTTCACTCCCTAAAGGAACTTCAGCCTCCCCAATTCACCTGAGCTGCATGTCTTTTGGCTGTGGGAGAAAACCCAAGTAGACCCAGGGAGAACCTGCAAACTCCACACGGATTGAGTATGGCTCAAACCCACGTTCTGCTCTACTGTGCTGCCCAGAACAAAAATAAAAGACGTAAATGAACATCATACAGTGAATGATATGATGAAGGGTAATTAAACAATAAAACACAGTGGCTGAAGCCACTTGTCCCAAGCAGGGTTGCGGCAAGCCGGAGCCTAACCTGTTAGCACAGCACACAAGGCTAAAGGGGGAGGAGGACACACCTAGGACAGGATGTTAGTCTGGCGCAAGGCACCCCAAGTGGGACTCGAACCCCAGACCCACCAGAGAGCAGAACCCAGCCAAGCCCACTGTGCTGCTGTGCCACTATGCCCCCCACTAAACAATAACACACCACTGCAAAATTTTTCAGTTCTTAGTTGATTTTTGTGTGGATTATGATTGAAGTTTATTGATTACAAAAATACCACTAGTTAGTCTACTCTGTCAGTTTTAGTTTGGTACTTTACAACCACTGGATGATTCAAGAAGGCAACAGAACATTCTAGAAAGTTCCAAAACATTCTCGAAAGCATCCGATCCTGAAAGATATTGGAATATTTGGTGCTTGGAACCCCTGCGCCAAAATTGGTCAAAATTTGCAAATTTCAAGAACGGGGAATATTTTTCTAAAACCCAACACACAGTATGAACAAACACCATAAGTATGCTTAATCTAAGAAAACGGAAGGAAAAATGCAAAAAAAAAAAAATCGACGAATTTTTTACATTGTGTAATTATAGGGAAATTGGAATATGAAAAAGAATAAATAATAATGAAACTGTGAAAGAGAATGAGACAGAGAAAGAGATACAGGCAGACAGAAAGGGAGGAGAGCGAGAGAGAGAGAGAGAGAGAGAAAGAAAGAGAGAGGGGCGAGTTAGGGGGGAGTAGAGTATGACTGGGTGGGGGGCTGTGAATGTGTCCTGCTTGACCATCCCCTGCCCTGACAGCACTACTACAGGCACTACGATCCACACAAGAGCAGCACCCCAGCGCAATGCCTGCCCGTCCCACAGACTGCGTCCAGAAGCCACTGTGCAATGTTCTGCACGAACTGGGGCGTCTGGTTGGCCAATATCCCTGGTACTTCCTGGTGGTACCGCTGCTCATCTCAGCCGCATTCGGCACAGGGTTCCTATTCCTGAAGGAGAGGGAAGCTCTGGACATTGAGGACCAGTTCACACCGGTGGATGGACCGGCCAAGAAGGAGCGCCGCTTTGTCCAGGACCACTTCCCTCACCTGGACTCACACTTCTCACCGCTCAGGCTCCACACCGAGGGGGTATATGCATCCCTCATCGCTGTGTCACTTTCCTCCAGCATCTTTAGCCAGGAAGCCCTGGAAGAAGTCCTGCACCTGGACAGGTGGGTGCGCAGGCTCACGGTGCAAAGCACACACCACCCGGTCACCTATGCGCAGCTGTGTGTGCGGGACAATGGGAGATGTGCCTCAAACATCATCCTAGACATCCTGAATGAGACTGCGGGCCAAACTGAGCTCACCTTCCCCTTCCACCAGTTCCACTCGCACCGTGTCTTCCTGGGCTCCCGGGTAGGGGGCATGCAGGTGAATTCATCCCGGGTGCAAAGCGCGAGGGCCATTCAACTGTTTTATTACCTGACAGAGGACAACATCACGCAAAGCTTTGCTTGGCTGCATTACTTCACTGCCATGTTCTCCAATGGATCCATACCTGAGCTACACCAGGTGAGCGCTAGAGTCTCTCGCTGCAGCCCAACTTCACCATTATAGAATTTGTTCATAGCCCATGTTCCACAGCCACCCTTTTTCTGTGTCTTTTCTTTTGGCTCCTTTAACGTATACGTATCAGAGAAGATGAAGTTTCAATATTTTATTCAGGAGAATAAACTATCCCAACTATCAGCTGATTGTTCTCCAAAACTACTTACAGTGTTAGGTTTGTAAGCTGTTACACTGATTTACACATTTATACAGCAGGGTAATTTTAATTGCATTAGTTTAGGGTAAGTAGCTTGATTGATGGTATTACTCCAGGGGTTCGAACCCAGGCCTTTCTGATGTCACCGTATGCTGCTTACATTACATGTTTATTTTTCTTGTGTCATTCTACCATTTGAAGAAGCCTAACTGCACAATTCAGATATTTAATTGTTAATTTAGTACCAGTATAGAATGCTATATTGCTGAGTTTAAAGAACTTCCAAGAAATCATAAAATCTGAAAGGTGTATGGAGTTTTTAGAAATACAACAGATATGGTGTCACAGCTACTGGTCTGTGGGTCTGTATCCGTTTCAGGCTGTTTGGAGTTTGCATGTTCTCTCTGTATTCACGAGTTTCCTCCAGGTGCTCTGGTTTCTTCCCACAGTCCAAATACATGTGTTTCAGGAGATCTTGGTGACTCTAAATTGCCCTTAATGTGTGACCACATGAATGAGTGTGTGTTACACTGTTATGTTGTTTAAGTTGGTGGATAATTGTTAGTATTATATCCAGAATTCCAAGTCACCTTGGACAAAAGGTAAGGTAGAGTTAATAATTATAATGTAATGCAGCTGCTTATGATAACATGGTTTGTCTTTAAATATTTGCATGTTTAGTTTTGAAGAAGATTGCAAAAGTTGGCTTTTGAAACTGAAGGATTATTTCTCAGTTCTCCAAGGAAGTCTTGAAAGGTAGCTCTTTAAAGAACTCCCTTAATCTGAGATGTTAAGGTACGTGGTGTTTCATCGGGGACATTGTTCACATGGCTTTATGTTCACATGTTTCACTGTGGCCTACTTCTTAGTAATTACTGCATCAGGTTCCTTAATGAACAAAGACTAGATTCACCATGGTATCGCTTGAAGTAGCAGGTTTTTCACCTTTTTAAAGACCATTGTTGTTTTTTGTAGGTATCTGTCTCTCATTTCACATCGTTATCGAGACAGGATGAACTCAAAGGGAACTCAAAGTCAGTGATTCCATTTTTCTCAGTCACCTATTTCCTTGCCATCACCTTCTCCATCCTGTCCTGCTCAAGGTGAGTATGATGCTTTTTATGACATTATTTAATGAACACACTAACTTTGGGAGGGCAATGGAGCATGCAGAGCTCTACCACAAAAGATGCTGGGCGGAGCTTGGCCCAGGTTCAGAAGAGCGGTGATGGATGTGCTGCTCTAGATGTATCCTCACTAGGAGAGCTATTGAACCAACTTCCAAAGATACTTAACATTAATAAGGCAATGAAAAGTAAAGTTAAAAAGGAAATGTCTCTGCCTCTGAGATAATGACATCTTACATGAATAATTACATCTAAGATGACTTAATTTCTTAGCAACTTACATTTCAAAAACCAATCCAACATAATATGATGACTGTGCAATAAATATGTTTTCTTTCTTTCATTTTCAAACTGGGAAAAAGTTAACCTTTCACAACCCCTTTTTACAGGTTTGACTGCGTTAGGAACAAGGTGTGGGTAGCCATCTTTGGTGTCCTGTCTGCGGGTCTGGCTGTTCTCTCTAGCTTTGGGATGTTGTTGCTCTGTGGAGCTCCCTTTCCTCTGACTGTCGCTACCTCCCCTTTCCTGATACTAGGTAAGATCTTCATCCGTTGGTCCATCGCCCTATCACAGACGGATATGCTTTTTTTCTATGGCTCTCATTGGCTGTTCTTGGAGACCTTACTGGAATTTCTTTGTCCCTGAGGAATCGGCGTGGACGATATGTTCATCATGATCTCATGCTGGCAGCAGACCAGTGTTCTTGACCAAGTTGAAGCACGCTTGGCCAACACGTACAAGGAGGCAGCTGTCTCCATCAGCATCACCACACTGACTGACATCCTGGCATTCTACATCGGCATCATGATGCCCTTCCGCTCAGTGCAATCCTTCTGTCTCTACACAGGCACTGCTGTCCTCTTTTGCTACATCTACAACACCACGTTCTTCGGCGCATTTCTGGCACTGAACGGCCGACGTGAAGAACACAATCGCCACTGGCTCACCTGCATGAAGGTTCCAAAAGAGTCTGTACAGGAGCGCCCAAAAAGCTACAACATCTGCTGCGTGGGTGGGGCCTATGACAAAACGACCAACACTGAAAAAACGCAGCCAATGAATAACTTCTTTAAAAAATACTATGGGCCCTTTCTGACCAAAACTTGGACCAAAGTATTTGTAATCTTTCTTTACATTGGGTACGTGGCTGTTAGCATTTATGGCTGCTTTCACATTCAAGAGGGCATAGATCTTCGAAACTTGGCGCCTGATGATTCGTATATCGTCAATCATTATACTAACGAAGAGATGTATTTTTCCGAGTATGGACCAAACGTCATGGTGGTAGTGACAGATAAAGAATTTCCATACTGGAATGAAAGTGACCGCACCACACTTGCCTTGTGCCTCCAGGATTTTCAAAAGTTACCTTTTGTTGATTCTGAGATATTTATATCCTGGCTAGCAGCATACGAGTCTTATGCAAACCAAACTAAGATTAACCTGAGTAATGAAACCATATTCAAAACAAATCTGTTACAATTCCTCAGTTACGTGCCGGAGTTTAACCAAGATATAAATCTCACAGATGATGAAATCTTGGCCTCTAGATTCTTTATTCAGACTGTGAATGTCAGCTCTACACTTCATCAAAAGAACATGCTGAACACGTTGAGAGAGACAGCAGCCCAATGCCCAGTTCCATTACTAGTTTATCATCCTGCGTTTATTTACTATGACCAGTATGTAGTCATAGTGAGCAACACCATAAACAACATAGTGGTGGCTACCATGGTGATGCTAACCATCTCTCTCTTGTTGATACCAAACCCCATCTGCTCGTTGTGGGTGACCTTTGCCATAGCATCTGTGATTGCGGGTGTGACAGGCTTCATGGCCTTGTGGAACGTGAACCTTGACTCGGTCTCTATGATCAACCTGGTCATCTGCATTGGCTTCTCTGTGGATTTCTCTGCACACATTTCCTATGCATTTGTGTCCAGCAAACAAACTACGGCAGATGAGAAAGCTGTTGATGCTCTGTGTAACCTTGGGTACCCAGTAATGCAAGGGGCTGTCTCCACTTTGCTGGGAGTGGTGGTCCTCTCAGCCACAAAGAGCTACATCTTCAGAACCTTCTTCAAGATCATGTTCCTGGTCATATCCTTTGGGTTGCTTCATGCCATTGTCTTTATTCCTGTGTTCCTGATGGTTTCTCATGCATGGTATAACCCAGCTAAAGCTAAAATCCAAACAAATTTAGTAACAGACATGTCATTAAATGATACAATTCCAAAATTGCAGATCCAGCCTTAAACCGTGGATCAAATTCTGGCCAAACCAATAACTTAATGGTCTAAACCATAACTTTCAATATCTGCAACACTGACATATTATATTGTCCTCTGTTACATAGACGTTCATTTATTATGTATGTTGAGGTTTAAAGAGTCTTCTGTGTTTGTTTGTAGTGTGTCACTGTCTTGCCATGGAGTGGTGCCCCATGCAGGGTGTACCCTGCCTCATGCTCTATGGTTGAAGGCATGTAATGTAACTGAACTGGAAATGTATGTCGATTCAAGGTTTCAAAAATGAAGATACATTTTGTTTCTTCAGAAAAATTTGGAACAGGTAAAGAAAACTGTGGACAAACATGTTGATATTCACCAGGATTTAAATGAATGAGATGGTACTTCTTTTATGCTTATGAAACTGTATTTTGTGAAAAAAGATGCACTGGTTTTGAAAAGGGGAAATACTGGATTACAATGAAAAATAAACATGCCTGTGAATTAATTTTTGGTGTACTGTTTTGTCTCCGGGGGGCGTGGTGGTGCAGTGGGTTGGACCAGGTCCTGCTCTCCGGTGGGTCTGGGGTTCGAGTCCCGTTTGGGGTGCCTTGTGACGGACTGGCGTCCCGTCCTGGGTGTCCCCCCTCCCCCTCCAGCCTTATGCCCTGTGTTGCCAGGTTAGGCTCTGGCTCCCCGCGACCCCGAATGGGACAAGCGGTTCAGAAAGTGTGTGTGTGTGTGTGTGTGTGTGTGTTTTGCCTCTCAATTGCTACTGGAGCTGAGTTTATGAGTTGTTAAAAAATTATGAGATGTCAATAAAATAATTCCCATAACTATGCCAAAATAATGCGGAAAAAAACAGCAATAAGGGAAAACTGTAGAATACAGTGTATTTCATATGGTGAAGAGGGGGCATTTCCATAATCCACAGACTATGCGAATCCTTCACCTGTGAAATCACCTGCTCTGACTCATTGTTCATTCTTTTTACCTATGGATGCATCGCTGGTCTTTTACTGAAACCTCAGTGTCGTCAGATGGCTACCCTGCTGTGGCGGAAATGAGAGGATGACATGATTATTCGACCAGAAAATTATACATTCTAAAGAAGGGAGGAAAGTTGATCTTTTAATGGTGCACTAACAATGAAATTCTATCCATATGGAATTGCTTTCAATCTGCTCTTTGTCCCATCATGAAAAAAACTTAATTCATGAGCAGAAGAAAGTATCATTGTTCCTCATCAGGCATAATAACAGTACTTTCATCTGTGTCTCAGGGAAACAGACCATTAACAACAAAAAAAAAATCAATGGAAATAAAAGTCTTCGAGAGCCAATGATATACAAAGCATCACCTGAGAGATGATGCCTGATGCATCATTTAATTACTTAGAAAATAGTCATTTACACAGGGGGGGCAATTTTTTCTATATCAGTTCAGATTAAATACTTTGATTAAGGGCATTATAGGAGGGGATCTAAACCCAGGTCCTTCTGACTACAAGGCAGAGGCTCTAAGCACTACGCCACCTGTTGCCCCAAAGAGTGCATGGAGAATGAGCGAGTTATGCCAGGCTGCCACATGGTATAAATTTTATTCAATTTAACCAGTGTGGACTTTTTTGAATCAAGTCCTACACAAGGTCTGCAAATCACTGTGAAGCAAGGCAGTGTCAGAATATGCAAAGTGACAGTGAAAAGGAGGGAGACACCTTTCCTGCTCATAAACTTAGATTTTGAGAACATCCATGGATCTAAAACGTAAGGGTGGTTTCCCCTCCTTCTCAAGGTAATTAGCGGTTTTCATCTCCCTTGTTCTGAAAACCATGGGTGGATCTCAAAGTGCACTTTAGTGTCAGGTTTCAGACTTTGCAAAGTTTTCCAGGGAATCACTGTGCTCCTCCCCATCACCCCCAGCACATCAGTTCAAGCCTGGTAATGACGGCATAAAGGACAATATATCTTTTGTTGATCTCATACTTTTCTGGGACAAAGTTAAGCACCCGCATGCATATGGGGCATGTTCACCTCTACAATGTTCCACAGTATTTGTGCCATGGCTACTGAGAAGTCTTTTCAGACTCCTTAGTAAAAATGTTATTCATCTATCTCTCAGAGCTCCTGAGCTCTGGGTTCAGATGAGGGTTCGAATTCAGCTCAGCCTATTTAGTTTGCATGTTCTCCCTGTGTTTCATGGATGTCTTTCAGGTGCTCCAGTTGTAAGCAGCTTAGTGCAAAAACCTAACATTGTAAGGCATCCACTTTTGGTGACTGCATACCCAAGGGAACCTCATCTTCTTGTTCTGAGCTCATATATGCACCCAGAATGGTCTTTTGCTGCCGTAGCCCATCCGCTTCAAGATTCAATGAGCTTTGCTTCAATAGATGTCTTTCTACACACCGTTGGACTGCGCTATTGTTTTTACAGGGCCTGATCACTTTAATTGTCCAAGTCAGGACAGTTTTTTTCAGGCATTAACTCTAGTTAATGGCATACAGTACCTGCCAGTTTATACTTATTTTGCACCCATTTGTATTATTTCTGCATTTGTTGTGAATCTTTGTTCTACATGTTTGTGTAACATCTGTATGGGCTGCTGGATGCAACTGAATTTCTGCTGAGGCTCAATAAATATATATATAGAATCTGGCCATTCTCCTCTGACCTATCCCATTAGCAGCATGTTCTTGGCATCACAAGTGCCTCCAAGTGGATGATTAGAGCACCATTCTCTGTAAACTGTAGACACTGCAGTACAAAAAAAGTCGCAAGTATCTTTTCGAGATGGCAGAACCACCCTATGTGAAGCAACAGTTGTACATCCACATCCAGAATCACTCACACTGTGGGCCTTTCCTATTCTAATGCCTAGACCAACAGTAAGCAAACCTCTTAATCCTGTCTGAATGCTCTATCTATACTGAAACAGTGCCACAATTGGTTGCTTAGAGAAGGCTGCTTTTAAGTCTTGCAATAAAAATTCCCATCTATTGAATTCAGATTTTAGTATTTCAGTTAGCTCAACCTCATTTATTTTAGATTTCGTCAGTCAGAAGCTGCATATAAGAGACAGAATCCACACCCATGAAAACATTAAAGACTATTTAATCTTGAATGTCTGCCTGCTTGTTCTTCATTTCGGACAATGAAGTAAATTACACACACTATACAGTGCATAAGCAACCCGATGCGCTTTCAACTTATTTACAGTTCTGCTATTGTGTCCTATATGTATATACACCAAACCTGAGCACAAAAAAAATACAGCTGTGAAACCTGTAGCTACATAATAAAGCCAGAACACTTTATAAATATGAAGAGGTTCACACTAAAACTGTATGGTCCTGTGTAATGCACCTGATGAGAAACTCCATAAGCAACTGCACGCTTCAATGAGGACAGCCAAGTGGTTGCAACAGCTTTTACCACTGTTACACCTAACCAAAACTTCTGAATACTGCAAAAAATATTGAATGGAAGACTATGGTATGCTTAAAAAAAAAAAAAAAATCTGTAAGCATCATTCTTATAACTATGCTGAGACCTTTGGCCTAATGAATCAATTTGAATGAATATTAAGAATGATGTACAACCATCTATGACTACACAGAGGGTGAATGTTGAAGAAAGGACTGTTGCCATGGTGATAACTGCCATCCTAAACCCACAGATATGGCTTCTTGCAATATACAAATATCAGTCTTTTTTTTGAAGCAATCAACAAATCTTTTACACAGTTACAAGTCAACAGACCTGAAAAATTCCCAGGTCTACAGAAAGAAAAAGGTAATGGCTTCCCTAAGCAGCCAAGCATCTTCAGCACAAGTGTTTTTCTTCCTCTGAAAATGAAAAAATATAAATACATAAAATTTTCCCTCCCACATAAAGTGCTATATGTAGTCACAGCTGTACTTAAGTTTAAAGCGGCTGTATTTTCTGTACAGGCAAGTATTCCGGTCCTGAAGGGTCACCTCAGGACACACCCCTGAAAACCACATGGCAAGCTGATTTCCACTTTGGTCAAACAGGAGACACCTGCATTCAAAAAAAAAAAAAAAGGGGGGGGGGGGGGGGGGGGGTGCATTAGCGTAAATTCTCTGCAGTGTCATTTTTTTTTTTTTTTTTTACACCCAAGAGTTATTTTTTTCCAGCACCCCCTGGTGGCCGAGGCCACATAAATATAAATATAAATATAAATATATATATGCTGCCGATGGTTTCATGCAAAGAAGCTAAAGGAAACTAAACTTACAGGTCATGAAGGGAACAGTGAAGGATGACTTCAGATGAAAGTAATCTGACTTTGAGATGATGACTGACTTTGAAGAGGAGATTATGCTACTAGCAGGTGAAGGAAATGGGACACAAGCACAAGTCTATATGTTTGCAGTTTCTCCTCTCAGGGGTGCCCAGTTCTTACTTTCAGTGCATCATCTGGTGTCCAGTGTCTTCCCCTCCAGGACCATCTGGATCTCTTTGGCATCCAGTGTCTCGTACATCAGCAGAGCCTCTGCCAGGTTTTTGTGCTCCTTGCTGTGTGTCTTGAGGATGTGTTTAGCGCGCTCATAGGACTCCTTCAGAGAAAAGCCGAAGAAGCACGAACACTCAGGATGCACCAAAACAGACCAAGATCTTCACGCCCTTTTCCGGGATTTATGTCTTACACTTACTTTGAGCAGCGTTCTCACTTCCTGTTCGACAGCCGCCTGCGTCTCTGGACTCTGCTTTGACACGTCACTGTATGTCATAACACCCAGCTAAAAGAAAACACACAGACACAAATAGTGAGGCATTCGCATTTATGGATTAAAATCAAGAAGAAAAAGTTTAAAAAAGGGAAAAAAAGCCGAAGACTTACCTTATCACTCATTCCAAACCGAGTCACCATCATTCTTGCTATTTTTGTAGCATCATCAAAATCGCTTGAAGCACCTACAAAAACCATACATCGGTTTCAGACAAAAGGACTCCACTCACTCCTTCAACCCAACACAGTGGACTGACCAGTGGTGATGTTCTCGCTCCCGAAAACGAGCTCCTCGGCAACCCTGCCACCCATGCTGACGTCCATCTGTGCCAGAAGCTGAGAGCGCGTCTCGCTCCAGCGGTCATTCTCGGGGAGCATGGACACCTGGGACAGGGACACTTGTGGGTCAACAGGTGAGGACTTCACTTGCCAGAGACTGATCTACTGGTGCCAGCATTGACATCTCATAAAAATAAATTTATTTAGCACATTTCATGTAAACTGTACAGCTCAAAAGTGCTTTACAAAAGGACCAAATGAATCATAATAAAAAAAACAAACAGTAAATATTGAGATAAGAAAAATTAAAAAAAGAATGTAAAAAGGGGAGGGGTGCGGTGGCACAGTGGGTTGGACCGGGTCCTGCTCTCCAGTGGGTCTAGGGTTTGAGTCCTGCTTGGGGTGCCTTGCGACAGACTGGCGTCCCGTCCTGGGTGTGTCCCCTCCCCCTCACGCCCTGTGTTGCTGGGTAGGCTCCAGTTCCCCATGACCCCGTATGGGACAAGCGGTTCTGAAAGTGTGTGTGTGTGTGTGTGTGTGTAAAGGAAAAAAAATTATAAATGGGGACAGCTGATGGCAGTAGGTCTAACCACAGCACTTTTGAACCCAAAGGTTGGAGGTTTGATCCTCACCACTGGCTGTAGTGCCCTTGAGCAAGATACTTACCCTAAAATTGCTCCAGTAAAATTACCCAGCTGTATAAATGGGTAAATAGTTCTAAGTAACTTCAGAATCTGTCTCCCATATACAGTGGGATTTTGTTCCATAATTTCCATGCACAGTAACAAATCTGCCTCAGTAAAAGAAATCACTATCCATCTTGTGTGTCATTTTTGCACTATGCAGGTTTGTGCTTGAAGGCCCAACAACACAGCTCAGAATGTGGTGGTGTGAGGATGTGTGTCAACATGCAGCTCCCTCACATGGCCCAAGGTGGGTCCCCTCGGCATGATGGTAGCCTTGTTGATGGGCATGGCATCTCTGGTGTAAAATGCCACGATGGCATGCCCAGACTCGTGGTATGCTGTGATAGTTTTGTTCTTCTGGTCAATTTCTGCACTCCTGCGTTCGGGGCCTATAGAGGGCAGAGTAGTGTTTGTAGTGAGCTCTGCTAAATGAACATGTGCAGATGTTCAGTTATGCCTCTAACACCAGCTGCTTCTGAGCAATTCTCACCCATGAGGATCTTGTCCTTGGCAAACTCCAGCTCCTTCATGGTGACCATGTCCTTGCCATCAACTGCAGCCTTCAAAGCAGCCTGATTCACCAGGTTCTCTAGGTCGGCTCCTGAGAAGCCCACCGTTCCCCTGGCAATGACTTCTGCCTCGATGGCTGCACACAGAGGAAGTACCATGACAGCTGGTTAACTCGAGAACAACACACCTGATCACACTGCCTGTATGCAAACCACTTTCTCCAAGAGTAAACTTTAAAAATGGAATTCACCAGAATCTACTTTAATTTTCCGGAGGTACCACTTCAGGATCTCTGTGCGCCCCTTCACATCTGGTTTGGGCACCGTGACTTGCATGTCGAACCTTCCTGGTCGGATCAGAGCACTAAGAACAAAAGTTACCGCGACCTTAAACAGCAGCTGTGAAGGTCAACAAGTCACAGAAAACTGTCAAGCACGTCCAACTATGAATATTCAAGGATGGAAGCGTTTATTCATTTAATTTATTACTCATTTTCAATTATTTTATACATAGCTTTTTTCTTCTGGAACACCTAAAATACCCATCTAGGACAGTGAATAGAACCTGTATTTACGTGCTGAACTGACAGACGGCAGTAAGGAACCCCTGAACAGGTGTTGCTGTGGAGAAAAGCATCTGTCACCTTGACTCGCTTTCACAGTGTTTACAACTCACATTTTTCTTTGTCAATTTTAATGTAGATGAAAGCTAAAAAAAAAAAAATTAAGTCGAGTATTTTTTTTAGTTACACCAGATATTTTACAGAACCTAACCTATAAACTGAGGTCTGTTTCATTAAGCATTTATTGATTGAGGTTTTTTTTTTTTTTTTTTTTTAAAGTATTTAAATATTCACAGCACATCTGAGCCACAAATATTTTTATATATACACACACACACACACACACACACTACAGTTGCATAAACACGCCAGTCAAGGATACATATAAAAATGACCGTACTTATCCAGGGCTTCTGGAAAATTAGTGGCTCCAATGACAATGACTCCCTCATTTGGTTTAAACCTGGAAATTTGAACATATATACATTATATTCAGACAAATTTAAAGCATAAAAAGATTACAACAGATCACACGAGTCACCACAGGGGGATCCTTGGTAGAAGTCCTTACCCATCCATCTCTGCCAGCAGCTGGTTTATGGTTTGTCTGGAGTAGGGGTGCATGGGGGACTCTATCCTCTTGCCGCCCACGCTGTCCAGCTCGTCAATAAAAATCACACAAGGAGAGTTGGCTTTTGCTTCCCCTGAGAAATTGGAGCAAAAGGATGGAAGGCAGTTCATCAATGAACAGAGAAGGATGATACTGAGAACAGAAGATTCTTAAGAATTGTCCAGAAACTCACTAAAAAGGTTTCTGATGCGGCTAGCTCCGACACCCACAAACATCTCGTCGAACTCCGACCCCGAGGCATAGTAGAACGGCACATCCGCTTCCCCAGCAACAGCCCGTGCCAGCAGGGTCTTCCCTGTGCCTGGGGGGCCCACAAGCAGTATACCTGTGAGGAACACATGACAGTAGTTAAAATCTTCCTGCAATTAAACCCACTCAGACACGGGGAGAACATGCAAATTTCACATAGACTGAGCGGGAAATCAAACCCACATCCTCTCGCACCACCCAGGCGCTGTGAGACAGCAGCGCTACTCGCTATGCCACTGTGCCACCCTTCTTGCCTTTAGGCAGCTTTCCGCCCAGCACCGTGAACTTCTGCGGGTTCCTGAGGAACTCCACTACTTCCTGCAGCTCCTGTTTGGCCTCCTCCACGCCCTTTACATGCTCGAATGTGACGTTCTTCAAGTGGACCGGGTCCACGCCAGCATCCAGGCCTGATGTGGTTCGGAATCGCACTGTCAGGAACAGCAAGGTCAAAGTTCACACTCCTACAGCACCACGCACATTGAGAACAGATGCAATTGACCACTTACATAAAACATAACAGCAGCTCATATTATATACTGAAACTTTTTAAATATAAATGGATAAGACACACTGACTGATGTTGCAATTAGAATAAAGCATTTGTAACTCATTTTGTTTGTAACTCAAAAGATCACATCAATAAGTCATGATCTGTAAAAATGTTAATTCCATTAGTAAGTCCCTCTGTTTTTGGTTTATATTCTGTAACAGTTTGATAGCTATTAACAATAACATTTTATTAACTTAGTTCTATTAATTGTTGTTTGCTGTATTACTTGTATTAAACTAATTTAAAATACTCGTATTCAAAGCCAACTGTTGATAAATTCACCTCATACACATTCTTATCTTGTTATTGATCAACACTCATGAATACCAAAGACTGTGATAGTATAGACTGTAGGAGTAAGTATAATTATGATAGTTCTACAGTCCTATTCATTCTGGGTTCTTTGCTGCCATTTATCAACTCAAAGTAACAGCCTACAGACAAATTAGAAAGCTAAAGAAAACGTAATTTAAAATGAACTGGGGAAAAAAAATTTAAAACAGTCATTTGCAAGGAGCCAAGGTACTAATTTTTTAATTACAGTATTAGCAAATATTTTGTTGGAGAAGGGATTTCTAACTGACCTGCCAATGTCATTTGTGAACAGACAGAATCTAACAATTTTTTACATAATCATGTAATCTGGACCCAAACAGCATGATCCAAATCAATATGGAAAGGTCCCCCCCCCCCAAAAAAAGTGGAATATTTGCAGGGCAGCACACCCTGACGCAGACATTACTGCAATATTGTCAATCATTACATCCTAGCCTGTCTTTTAATTCAGGCTGCATGTGAATGCCAACAGGACTTATCCACATATTTGATGAGGTGAGAAGCAGAACCAGCAGTGGACAGAGAGGGAGGGGAGTCAGATCAGTTGCCTTTACCTGATAAAAAGGGTGTTCTGGACAGGCCGTATATTCCCAGCAGAAGCAGGACCAACAAAATGAGCCGTGTCCGTCTCAATGAGTCTTATCAATGCATACAAATGAAAAAGTGACGGAAAATCCAAGAAAAATCCTCACAGGTCAGTCTTATCAAAATGGCAGCCGTTTTTGCCTCTCAAACACAACGTTCGCAATATATAAATCATCCGGCTACAACACAGTAATTCTTTTATTACAATGTGATACTGCCAAGATCTAGGATAAGCATTTTATTTTTAATGCAGCACTTCTTTTAAGTATCACTGCACAAATGTGTTAATAACATAGAATTATACAGCAAGTAATGAATGAATGGCCCAGTCAACATTTTACTGAATTTGGGCCTTTGATCATAAATCAACATATGGGTATAAAAATAAGAGATCAGTCATATTTGTTCTCGAGGTGTGCCAGTATAGTATCCCCCTTCCAAAGGTCATTGTGGACTCTTGCCTTGTGTTCGCTGGGTGAGTGCCTGAGCCTTCAGGAATCCCTCTGCAAACCCTGTCTTGAAGGCATCATGGTGGGCTTCAGGGACGTTCTTGCTCTTCAGCAGCTTGTCCAGACTGTCCACATCCAGCCCTTTGTCCCTCATGAGGATACCCTGGGAGATAGGACATCATAAAGCAGGGCAACATGGATCCAGTTAGACAAAATCTCATTACTCTGCCATGACAATCACAGAGCAACATACAGGTGCTAAGTGGTCATCTCAGGACAAATTTTATTGTTTCTAAACTTTGCAAAAAAAAAAAAAAGTTGTAATAATTTGTCTAAATTGCATCCTGCATGCACACTCCTTTTAGACATCAGTGTATACACCGACAGCTCAACTTTTTAACAAAACACAACTGAGACTTGAAGTCTATTACTCACATCACACAAGTTACTTCCAGGTTAGGTTATATTAAAATCTTAGCAATAGCCATAATAAACAATTCGTAATACTATACATTTCAAAAAAAATTTAACTCAAAGCTAGACTACAATTAAAGCTAAACAACAGAAAATACAGTGTCTCTGCAAACTCCTATTCAATGCAGACTGCTGACCGATTCATTCAAAAACATTTGGCACATTCCTCATCTCAGGACTGACCAACATCTTGGAAGATAAACACACATGACATTCACTTGGCTAGAGACAGACATTTCAGAAAAAAACATTAAGGCAAGAAAATGCTATTAAAATTAAACCAGAAAATGTTTACCTTCGAAAATTCACAACCCGACCATCCTCAATACAATAAGCCAGTAGCTAAGTGTCAATCACAGAAACAGATTTGACTATGTTAACAGGAGAAACAGCACAAATGCTGCATTCTCTGCCAGGTAAGTGTCTCTTCCGGGTCAGTTAAGCACACATCCTTCTCCATTTGATAGAACTGCAGATGAACATAAGCCCATGAATTAATTTTTCAGCATTAACAAACAACATGTATGGCTGTTGGATGATTGTGACCAACCTTCATGAAGGATGGAGTGAAGCTCTCTGTGTCCGCAGCACGTTCGTAGCCAGACTGCAGGCGCTTGGTTTTAGACTTCAATGTCTTAAACCCTCGACTTTGGATGCAAACTAAAGACAACACAGACGTCCATTTAACAAGTCATGCTGTTGCTCAGTTAGTGTTGCAGACTTCATGTTTCCTGGCCTTACCCGGCCAGTGGTGAAATCCTGTAGACACCATCTGGAGAGGTGTGGGACTTTGTCTGCAGAGACCAAGAGAGGCCAAAACACCCCCTGGTGCACCAGAGAACCCTGTTTTTTTTTTAAAAAAAAAAAAAAAAAAGGCATCCATCATTGTAGGAAAGAACAGGAATCTGCAAAGCATCTGTAACAGATGCCATCTTTCAAAACTTCCATCTTAGTCCATCCCATCATATCCTCTGACCGAGGAGGAGAAAGAACTGGGCTGTGCCTCCTCTTACCATGCTTGTTGTGAAAAAAGGAGTCTGTGGAGATATGGGAGATCCTCCAGCCAGTGTTCCGGGGGGATGGAGAAGGGCCAGAGGACTCTCTGGACAGGACCAAACCGGGCAGTAGCTGGTCCACAAGGTCATGCAATCTATCCTCCTTGAGGTCTGCTAGGCCCAGGTCTTTGAGGTTCAGAGTGGGCTGTAGACACATACAGACATTTACATTTATTCATTTAGCAAATGCTTTTGTCCAAAGCAATGTACATCTCAGCACTGATGGTCACAGGTTGTCACCACACCTCCAGAGCCTGGAAGCTACTGCTGAAGCCCACCAGGCCGCATGTCTCACCTCACAGCTTGGAAGGTCACTCTCCAGAACAGGCTCCTTCTGCTGTCTGCTGGAGGTCCCCTTGGGACTCTTCAGGGAGTGGAAGGCATTGATGAGGTGGCTCAGTGGAACAGTAACCTGGGAGAGAAGAAGAGTAAATTACCACACAGAAATACATTGTCATTAACAAAGTATTTTAGAAGTTAAAAGGTTCAGGTTTGGTTTCTTACTGTCAAGAACCCTGTTAACATCAACACCCCTTCACAGTGTGCTCATAGCAGTATCAACTGAACCTTCCCCATATTTTCCCCACTATGGAAGGGTACAAACCATTTTTACACTGTTTAACACCATTTCATTTAACACTACTGTCACTTTACGGTATCGCAATATGTTTTGTATACAACACAGCATTTTGTATTAGTATGGTTGTTTCACGTAAAACAGTATTCCAAATGCTACAACAAAGGCAGAAAAAGCTACTTTTTTTCTGCTCTATAGTGTTTATTATTTTGTACACAACAGTAATTATTTGTTGCTTTAGCTTTATTTACTGGGTGGACTAGTTATGGGTGTTATAGTGCGTGTAGCTGTATATGGCAACGTTAATGTTGTGTTAATTATTTAATCTGATTTTCAATATCACACATTATTTTTGTGTTGTGTCTCTCCAGGCCTGCAGGCCTCTCTCTCCTGTTGAAGCAGCGGCCAGGCGGACTGAGTTTAAGAAACACAGCAGTACTAACTATTACTATAACTAGAAGTGGTTTGGGTACCGTACGGCTGACCGGAGCCCGGGCTTTACAATCCGGTGAAGAAGCCTGACAGAACCGATACGGTCCACAGCGGCTTCGTGGCAACGGAAAGAAACGAAAGGAAAACAAACCGAGTAAAAACTAGAAACCGACCCGAACAACGTCGCTGACGGGGGACAAACAAAACAAAACAGACAAACAAATGCCCATGGGGCCATTTCATCTGGCATGATGATGCGTGTCTGATATAAAATGACGGGTCAGAAAACCGTGTGATGCGACGCTTTTTTAGCGCCTTTCGGCCGTTTCTGTAACGGACACCTCGCCTCGCGCCTTAAGCCTTGACTCGTTCTTACACACTGACTTCGCTAGGAGAAGCGGAAATAGCGACAGCCCCGTGCGTGCGCACACACGGTTACCGTGGTCCTTTACCCTGCTTAACACGTATTAGGGTCTTTTGGCGTGCATAACACGTGTTACGCGGTCCTCTAACGCATTCGACGTGAATAAAATGGGCGTTTTGACGTGTTTAAAGCGGTTCTTTCACTCGTCCCACTTGACCGCGAGCGTTTCTCCGCCATGGCGGCGCGTCCCACGTCCCACGCACGCAGCCCAACCTGCGGTTGCACCACAGTGGACACGGAGAACATGGTGTCCTCCTCCGGCTGCTGCTGCTGCTTCTCCTGCTCCTCAGGCTCTGCTCCTTCACACACACACGGTGACACTGTGTCCTTCGTCTCTGGCGCTTCGCCACACGACACGGCCTCGAGCGCAGCTCTCACCGAGACGTACCACTATCGGGGTAAAACAGGGTATTCGTTACCACAGTCCCTATACGTCTCTTATTGCTGCAATTCAATTGTACTCACGCTTTTCCAGGGTAAACAGTTTTAACCCTTCTCCTTACTCCTACCGGTGTACACAGGGTATTACCACACTCCCCAAACCTCTCGCTGCGCCTGCACCAACTTACCGGCGTAAAACAGGGTAGTACCACACTAATTACACACCTGACTGCACCGGTGATCACAGTCACACTTTACCGACGTCAAACAGGGCATTACATTACATTTATTATTCATTTAGCAGACGCTTTTCTCCAAAAAGCGACGTACATCTCAGAGAAAATACAATGACTCAATGAGTACATTAGGAGAAAGAGACATAGTTGTACACATGTGATTAAGTAAAGTTAGTTTCTTTCCCCTTAGTTGATGCACCGATGTTCATCGCTCGAGTTGGTGCAAAAAAAACTCAGGATGAATCCTGATCACCTTCCTACAGCCGCATGAACGTTTACACCATATATGAGCTTGAGAGATCATGGGCGAAGTGAGACCGGAAAAGGTGACTTTTGAGACCCTTCTTCAACGTAGACAAAGTTTCAGCAGTTCTGAGGGAGGTGAGGAGGTCATTCCACCATAACCAAGCCAGAACAGAGAACCTCCAATGCTTTACTTTTCGTGTGCGGGACCGCCAAGTGAGCATTACTACAGGCCTGTCACTAAACCTGTAGTCACACTTTACCAGGATAAACAGTATTAACCCTTTTTACACACCTCTCTAAACACAAAAAACTGACTTTTCCTGCATGCACACGTCTTAAAATGTAGGCATTTTTAAATGCAAGAAAATACCCAGAAATATTCAGAAAACCTTTATTTCTCTTTTCTAAAACTACAGTAGATGTGACAAAGAGAAAAGCTGAACTAGACAATGAGTCCAACTGCCTAAAATAATACATGGACATTCTCAAATAATCTTCAGCTCTTATCTGTACAGCTGGGAACATTTTTCAGCAAAATGGAAAATTATCCTTTACATATTAATTTTTCCCCATTTCAAACTATATGATTTAATACAGCCAATATTGCACAAAACAATACTTAATTTTACAAAACTGTAAATATATTTTACTATATATTATAATTATACAAAATTGCAATATACACAATACTACACAAGACTTGTTCTATTCCAGTTCTATTTTGCTTCTGTTTATTTTTATGGATAAGGACATAGCAACAATTGTAAATAAACATCCCCCCCCCCCCCCAACATCAACATGTCCAGTAGCTCTTCAAATTAATATATTCCTTTGCCAAAACAAACAGCTGACAAAATGTAATTTTCTTTTAATAATTAAACTTGCCAATGCTCTGTGGTTTTCAGTGAAACACAAAAAGCTGAAATTCAATAATTTCAATAGTTAACACCTGACCAACACATTCTGTGTTTATAAATGCAAAACAAATTATTTCCTTTAATGGTTTGCCCATCGTTCAAAAATTTAAATATTGTAAAATTTATACAGAATTCTTTGAGGATAGTTGGTATAATTTACAGTACATAAATTAATAAATCAATTTAAATAATTTCTAATGCAGGAGAGATGATCTTGGAAGCAGGCAGTGAAGTGATACAAGGAGCTCGCAGTATGGTGACGTTAAGAGAAAGGCCATCTTGTTCTCAACTCAGTTTTCTGTAAGAGAAATAGAAATAATTCACACAAACACACATACACACACTAAAGGTCATTTGGAGTTACCAATCCAGCTGAAACACATGACTTTGGACTGTGGAAGGAAAGCAAAACACCTTGAGGAAACCCACATAAACATGGGGAGAACATGCCAACTCCACACAGACTGAAGTGGATTTGAACCCACAACCAATGACACAGCTTAAGAGATATGAGACTCCAGACCTACAGGTTGAGGGTGGAATCACACTCCCTCCAAAGCGTATGATGTCACTTTGTGTCATACAGTGTAAATGAGAGCGATCGAGAACCAGACACTAATTCAGCTGGTGACCACGGTGCCTGTGAAATATGGAGCAGCAGGTGGCCTAGTGGTTACAACCACCATCTTCCACTCACAATGTCTAGGAATCAGCCTAATAAATTCCCATTGGGTCACAATGTGATGGGAATATTAACTAATTGCCTTTTTCCAGTTTACAGTGTTAGGCAGTAAACTTTAACATGATTCACTCATTTATACAGCTGGGAAATTTTTACTGTACCATTTCAAAGCAAGTACATTCATCAAGCATACCACAGCACAAGGCAAAAGCCTTGAATTCATGGCATGATACCAATTTTACTCATTTAATTGTAATAAATACAAATTTTTAACAATATATACAGTAAAAATTACCCTGCTGTATTACCCTGCTATATAAATGGGTAAATCACTGTAAGTATCTTCACATTTTGCAGTAAATCACTTTGGGGGAAAAGTGTCAAAAAAATGTAAATATAACAATACTGCATATTCCCTCCTTCTTCGCCACTTTGGGGAGGATTTGTCCCACCTGCTCCGTCGGTGGTGGTACATCTGCAACAGCCAGTGCACTATGAAGGGCCAGGCCACCGCAAAGACCACTGTGCACAGGGAGATGTCGAAAGGCCACCGCGTGGTGTCCTGGAAAACCAAAGCACAATCGCACACGGCATGGTCATCATACTCATAAAATATTGAGATACGCAGGAAGCGACTATAAACAAGTTAAATTCCATCATCATCAGTATTATGATGGACACGTTCTGGTTCCAGCAAGCATATCAAAATATCAGTAAAAAAAAGTGCTATAAAAGTACAATTTAAAGGATCCAATAATTATAATGTAAAAACACAATGGGATATCACTGAGTTTTCATGCTGTACCTTGTGTCGTGGAAAAGTTGGGTAATTCTGTACTGCAGCAATGGATCGAGCCTGAAGTAGAGAAAGAAACATCAGCATCTCAGCAGGTTCTAATATAACTTTGATTGTTACAACAGTGAAAATTTCTTAATGCTGTGCTGGGAAGGTGACCAAGAACCGTATGTGGTCAAAACAACCCTAACCCTAACTGTGCGCAACTTCTCCTCCTAACCTGCTCTTCAGAAAGGGTCTCCAGATTATGCAGCTTCTGCAGTATGTGCTGCATGTCCTCCTCCAGTCGGAGGAGTACCGTGGCTATCTGCTTGTCCACACCACCCACAGCCCTTCCCTCTTTGCCTCTGTGGTCCCCATCTCTTCCTGGACTCCGGAGTCCCAACTGGGCTTCAGATTGTGAGCTCGAGCCAGACAACATGGAGCCTTGAACAAAAGACTGAGAGGTAAAGGTCTCTTGCAGACACAAGGCTGTTCTAATTACAACTTGAAAAAAAGCCATCTGTCACCCACAGACAGCATTTATACCACTTCATTTTTAAATGACCAATATGAAATACAAATTATGTATTCATGTAGCTTCACATTTTCTCTAAATAATGTTTTTTTAAAAATTATCCTGTTAGAAATGGGTAAACTATTAAAATACCTTGCAAATGATTAGTACCTGTTGTAACTGTACATTGTTACTTATAATTTACTAATATACACCTGGGTAATTTTTACAGCATCAGTTCAAGGTAAGCACCTTACTCAAGGGTACTACAACCTGGGTCCCTTAAGTGTAAGATCAATGCTTTAACCACTACGCTGCCTGTAGCCGACATATAATATCAGAACCAGTCAGAATCGAAGGGGTCCTAAAGTTTATAGTATCCTTTCATGGTAAATTCACTATGAGCACCAATCATCATGCCCCACTCCATCCAATCATGCTGTCTATTAATACAGAACATTTTGAGCTGTACCCCTTCTCCTAGCTGGGATGCTCTCCTCTTCACCAGTTGAAAACCTGTCACTCTGTGACCTATTCCTCCTCATCTCTCCATTGCCTCTGTCTCCTTCTTGAAGACCCTTCACCACGACCATCTTCTCCACCCTGCTGAGCTCTGCTGAGGACTCCGGTGGACACTGGGTCTCCCCAGTCAACTGCAATGGTTGGTTAAAGAACTCTACTGAGTCCTGGAGGAGAGAGGATACTAATAAATTCATCTGAATACACTAACATTTATTTACATTTATTAATTTAGCTGATGCTTTTCTCCAAAGAAAAAATATTAAACTACTTAGTGATTTACCAATTCATACAGCTGGATAATTTTTACTGTATCAATTTAGGGTATATACCTCGATCAAGTGTACTACAATAGGAGGTGGGATTTTAACCCAGGCAACGCTAACCAATATGACACCTGCTGTAAACACTGTTTTATCATCTTCCAATTAACACAGTTTCTTGTGGAGCAGGGGGTGAAAACCCAGACCTGAAGTACTTGTGCTGTACAGTTGTTGGGTTCTGCTGAAGGTTCTAGTTTTCTACAACAAGAAAGTGGACTGGGCAGCTCTATAATGTAGGAACAAAGTGTCTGATTAAGAGACCTGAATGATTTAACATTAACGACTTTCTGAGACCCATCACAGTCATTTTCTCAATCAACAGCAGTCATGTGGTCCTGATGGTCCATAAAAGCCTGGGGAAGAGTTGTGACCTCTGAGGTTAGGAATGAAAAATGAGATGTTTGACCAGCTGTGACCTGTGATTGAACACACTGGTGTTTCTAACACACCATCTGAGATTGGACCCCTACCAACACCGTGCCAAAGTGCTCTATGGAGTCACAGTACACCTCGCTGTCCGAGTCGCTGGTCAAGTGGAAGGCACCAGAGGCATCTTCACAGTGAACTGGACAATGAAAATCATGAGAGAAATCACAGATGAGTGTGTGACCAGCAAGAGTTAACCAGCTTACCACACCTTCCCTCCCAGCCAACACCATTTTTGAAGAGAAGTACAGTAAAAGCTTAACAGTACTGTTCAGAGATCCCTCGATTTATTTGCTGGTTAGGTTCTAGAAAAATCTCAGATATAGATACAGTAAATACTTAAAATATTTACAAAATTGTGTTGTCTACATTTACACACATACACACATATTTTCAGAACCGCTTGTCCCATACGGGGTCACGGGGAACCGGAGCCTACCCGGTAACACGGTCCTGCTGTCCGGTGGGTCTGGGGTTCGAGTCCCGCTTGGGGTGCCTTGCGACGGACTGGCGTCCCGTCCTGGGTGTGTCCCCTCCCCCTCCGGCCTTACGCCCTGTGTTACCGGGTCTACATTTACATGAACACTAATTTACTGTAAAATGAAAAAAATAATCTGAAGCTCCTATTAAATGCCAATTGTTAACCAGTTCATCTGCTAAACAAGGTAAATCTTCCCATCTTTTTATTGATCAGGAACAACAGACACAAGCTAGAAACATTATGGATTTAAATTAAGGTGGTCCCACAAATCTATTTTTTGGGTGCTTTCTCCTGTAACTCAGAGGGGAAACACTTGGCACATTTGCTGTCTTGCAGACAAATTTTCAGGACAATAGGTAAGTGAAGAAAATGCAAGTGGAAAATTTGTTTTCTTCGAAAGTGCATAAATGAACTGTTCATAACATGAAGAGCCAGTGTAAAGAGTATCCTAAAAACTAACATATTTTGATCACTGAATAGGGAAAGTAAAAATCATCGGCTCCAAGGAGAATGAGGAACTTCACTTGTTAGTGACTGCAGATTGCCAAGATACCACAATTAACAATTCAGCTACTCCAATATTCTTGAACCCTTCATACATAATGAAAAACTCATATGAGAAGCTGTTTGTACCGCAGAGGTTGTCCTCCTGAGCCGGAGCGATGCGAGTCAGCTCCTCCTCCATATTTTCACCGTCCAGGGAGCTGTGGGCACGGCTAGAGGCCGAGGACACGCTGAAAGGAGCCCTGTGGTCTGAGGAGAGACCAGTCGTGGTGTCCTCTGCTGTACAGACATATCCTTTAGAGAGAAGCATATTAAATACAACACAAAACCCAGATGTAGAGCAGAAGCAGGTAAATTTCATTTATAGAACTACTTCTCTTCCTCTCTGCAGCTGCAGGAGAAGATAAGGAGATTTCAGATGTTAAGTTTGCTTTGGACCTTCCTCCGCCTTCTTTTCCTCCTGCTGTTCATCATCTCCTTCTTCCTCATCATCTTCCTCTTCTTCACTCTCACTTATGTCAGACTCAAAGTCAGTGTCACTGCTCGCCACGTTGCCGTTCCTCTCCTCATCCCCCAAAATCCCATCACTGCCCTTTGTGGCCTTTGGGAAACCTGATCATATAGAACAAGGCTGTTATTTATTTTACCTTAATTTCCATCAGGTAGAGTGGAAATTTTGCTGCATGCCAGTCAACATGAAAAGCTTAAAACTGTCAAGATCTTTATCATTAAAAACTTAAACACGCAGAATATTCATTATTAAAAGACTGCTGCGGTGATGTCAAGCCACCGATGAACCCCTTACTCTCATCATCTGGCATCGCCTCCTCTTCTTCGACCTCGTAGAATGGTCCCAGAACATCCAGCAGCTCCTCCACCTCATCCGTTATCGGAAGACTTTCCAGAATCTGCAAGAACGCCCAAGACCTTCAATGTAAAGAAACACAATGGCGGCACCGATCTGAAATGGGTTCTCGGAGCTTTGTGCCCACGGTGCAAAGCACATACAGTCTTCATCTCCTCAACGTACGCCATCATCGCCTCCTCTTTCGACATGTCTCCAAGGGAACTCCACGCTTCCCTGGAAGCCAAGGGAGATGTTTGGGCTCATGAATCCCTTTTCAAATACCAAAGATTCTTCACACACCACTAATACTTGAATTTGGAACCAATTTAAATTTCACTAACTCCTTACAGGGGCTTTTCAAAGGAATTATCAGTGCAACAAACAGGTTATTGTCACTTATTATTTATATGCTTGTCTTGTACTGTTGTCCAAGAGGCTTTTTTATGTTTACATTTATTAATTTCTCTGACACTTTTCTCCAAAGTGACTACAGTATTAAACTAAACTACTTACAGTCATTTACCCATTTATACAGCAGAGTAAATTTTACCATATCAGTTCAGGGTAAGTACCTTAATCAAGGATCTGGGATCCAAATTCTGACAGTTCCAGTAGAAGCTGAACCTCTGAACACAACAGCCCTTGCTGCCCCATTGCCATGTCCCAACTCCACACAGGAGAACCTAAGTCGAGCTTAACGTGACTCCTTACCACTTGGCGTTCTGCTCAGAGACCCAGAAGCCAGGTTTGGGAATGTTGCAGGGCCCTGTTGTTGCCTGCTTGAAGAAGCCATAGAACCTCAACTTCAAGTCATCCGACAGCTGAACAGGACCTTTAAAATCGGAACACAAAAAAATATAAACATACTCAAAAAATGATACAGCTCATCAGCGGGCTGCCAAGATGGATGATGAGCTGTGATTATTCCTTGGTTTATAACCATTGACAGCAAGTATGACAGAAATGTACTGTAGCACTTAATGAACTCTTTAATGACATCTCCTGGCAGAAGGCCATCTGGAGGTTCTCCACTACAAAGAACACCGTTAAGCCGTGCAGAATGTAGGTCAGCCTCGCGTGTTGCCTGCTTTAAGCCACCCTAGACACATAAATTACCATGTTCAGAGAAATAGCCTGCTTCTTCCCAACTGTTTTCCAACAGCATGCTAATCTCAGTTCTCAAAAATGTATAGACATCAAGCAACATGATATCATTACTCCACATATCAGCATTAATATCCACCCTAAAGCCATTTGGAGATGCACCAGTTTTCTCCTGTGTTTAAAAGAAGATTAGGACCGCTATGGAATCTCATGGTCTTTTTACAGGGGAATCAAACTTACAAATGCACGGGTTGACATATTATTTAAAGCTCATTATTGAGATGAATTAGAGCCCACTGGGACTAGAGGGAATAAAAGAATGAATCAGAATGAATGGTCTTTACCATCATCAGGTAAATTCCGCCAAACTTTCAGTGCAGCATCAAACCTGCACTCATGCACCGAATTCCCCTCCGCCATCAACCAGGTGGACGAGGTGGACCATAGAACATGTGGAAGGTGACGCAGATGGACCAAGTGGCAAATGGTCCACGCAGATCATCAGCCTCAGGTGAAGTGTGAGCAGCCCTAGTAGGATTAAAGACAAGATCTGCGGTCACGTATATTAAAACACGCAGATAGACTACAGTGTAAAATAAATCAAATTTAAAAAAAACCCTAAAGAAAGTTTAACCAACTTTTTTGCTATTATTATTAAAACTATCCGACAATTAATTATCGATCTGCATCTCTTAAATTATATCGCATACGCACGCAAATGATTTTACAAAGGCAAAGCGTAAATTCTCAGAAAAGTTAAATATGGTGACCTGACAAAGTTTTATACAAAATGGAGTTGAATCGATTTAAATCGCCATAACCTCACCATTATAATCTGCAGGGGGAGTAGACCTCGCTGATAAATTGCAATCACGCACCATATGACTGTGCCCCAGAAAGAACGTAGGGAACTGTAGTTTATGTACAGGGGCTTGAATCGTTTTTAAGGATGTTTACTTCAAGAGCCACAATGCACCGCAGCAAAAATGTGGGAGCTGTAGTTTTTAACAACAACTGTAGAGGACATATACTTTCGATTTTGTTAACGCTCAAAGACAGTTCCTTCTCATATTTATATACAGCGATCAAGTACTACTCGAGTCTGCAATGTAAATATTTTACGTTTTTAATAATCACCTATTATACTGCGTTTTTTCTACATCGTATTGCTATAGCAGTACCCCCAGCTCATTCCCTTTATAAAACTACACGACCCAGCATGTGTTTCGCTCCTTTCATTGTGAGGGTTGCGCTGTTCTCACGGCACGAAGGGACGCGCTCGCTTGTGATTGGCCCATATGGCTCTCACGGGGTGTTTTGGCCAATCGCCTGCGAGCGCGCTGTATGCGCTGAAAAAAGAAACGGCAGACGTTCTGACGGTGGGCTCTGAGCCGTCGCTGTGGTGAAAGCGAGGCCGGGATTCCCACAATACCAGGCGGAGGGGCTCGCTTTCGGTCGGAGCCTTGTGGTCGCGATCAAAGGCGAAGAAGGAGAAGAAATGCGGAGGGATGTAAGATGGCAGAGCTGCAAATGCTGCTAGAGGAAGAAATTCCAGTCGGGAAAAGAGCACTGCTGGAGAGCTACCAGAACTTGACGAGGGTAGCGGATTACTGTGAAAACAATTATGTGCAGGTAAGGAGGAGATGAGGAATCGTGGAAGACTGAAGAGCAACGAGCCTTACGAGGAGGAGGATCGCAGAGGAGAGAACAAGAGGAGCGGTTGGGGTGGCAGTGCATACTAGTGATGGCAGAGCTGGAAAGATGAAAAGGATTTAAAGCAGGGCTGAGAGGAAGATCATGGGAGAAGAGGGACGGAGAAGAACCTGAGATGGGAGAGGAGGGATGCAGGCAGAGAGGACGGAGGGAGAGATGAGGGGAGAGGAGGGATGGAGGAAGACAGGATGGATGGGAGAGGAGGGATGAAGAGAAGATGAGGGGGGAGAGGAGGGATGGAAGAAGAGAGGATCAAAGAGGAGAGACTGGGGATCAAGAAGGGATGAAGGGAGAGGAGGGATGGAGGAGAAGGTGATGGGAGGTGGTCTTTGCAGGAGGTGACGAGAGAGGCGAAGATGGATGTAGAAGAAGATGATGTGAGAGGGGAGGATGAAGGAGGAGAGGAAAGATGACAGCTCTGCGTTCTCTCGTGCAGACTGAAGTCAGCCTTTTATTCCCCATTTGATCACTTTGTCCCCTTTTTCACGGTTGAACCGAGTTCCCAGTTTCTGTTCACAGCGCTGATAGTGATTCAGAGAGAGTGCATTCAGAGGGTGTGTCTCTACCTCTGTTTATCTGTTATAATTATGTAGAATTAGTCTCTTTTCACAATACTGAATTAAAACAGTAGAGACAAGACAGGATTAGTTGTTTGAGCTAATGTAAAGGGACAAAGTCATAAAATTCTAATGCTATTTAAGTGGTCATTTATATATTTATTTTTTTTTTTATCAGTCTATGTAATTATAATCAAAAAATTAAGTTCAGGTATGTGCAAACCCTTATTTCTACTGCTTGTAATGAACACATTTTCATGTCTTTCCTTAGAAATAGCAATGACTTGAGGGAGTGCTCATTTTGCAGATATTATACATAATCATTATTTTAATTTTATAAGGTGTGTATTGCCTGTTTTCACTGATTGTACTGAATCAATCATTTTGAGAACTGCATATATTTTGGAATGCATACCACTCATTATTTTTACCAAAAAATACAAAATTAGATTAATTACTGACTCACGTAATAAATTTGTGTGAAGACTTCATATGGTTCAGAAATCTTATGACATATTCTTATGAAATACTACAATGTTCACAATCACACTTGAGTTTGCTCCTTGATAATCTTTGTTGAACAGTTGAACCTTGAGCATCTGAGTCTCTGTGTCTGCTGTCATTCATCACTGGTGATTGATGGCATTTGTGTTTCTCCCGGTTTGTCCCATAATGAAATTCACTGCAGTTTGAATGAAGCGCTGTTTCTAGGCAGGAACAGTTTAACGAAACGTGTGAAATGGGGAGTACAGGAATGCACGGTGAATTTCTCCATATGTTTCCAATTTCACGCCTCCAGGCAGTTCTTTGAAACTGCTGCAAACTGCTTCCAGACAGATATCGTGTTAACTAATGAACATGGTCAGTTTTCATCAAAACTGATATCACGATCACACTTCTTCCTCCCTTCAGACTACAGGAACGTGTCCACAGGTCCTTTAGGAAGCACTCAATTTGACCCCAGCATTGTTCATAGTGTTGAAGGATCCTCCTCCTTTAAATTACACTGATGGGTCCCCAGATAATTGCATATCCTGCAAACATTTGAAATGAAATGTTTCAGAAAAACAAATGATCGGACCAAACTTATCAAAAATCAGTTATTAAACTATATCAAGAGTACAAAATTAAGTTATTATAAAGACGAGTGAAAAGGACATGTCGGGTAAAGTCCACTGAATGACGCAGCAGAGGCTGTACAGCCCTAAGTTGTTTTGAGAAGAGGTGGGTCTTTACTAGGATCCAGAACATGAGGAGACTTGCTGCAGGTCTGATGTGGAGAGGAAACTCATCCGCAGCTCGGACACCGGGAGAGAGACCACAGTCCTCAATCTGAGACACTCAACAGTCTTTGCATTTTCAGAGAGTGGGCAGCCTTGGTTTTGTGGTGGATGGTGGGGAGAGATGAAGACTTCAAGGTGGTGAGGCATAAAGCCGTGCCGGGATCTCTAAAACAAGACAAGAGTCTCGAAATGAATCCTGGGAGGAAGTAGAGGAATCTGAGCTGAGGCCCAGCAAGTGAGCGGACAGGAGTGTGACACACCACACTAGCAGCAGTGTTTTGGGTGATCTGGAGGAGATGGCTTCTAGAATACCTGTAGGTAGGCTTCTACTGAAGGCCAGTCTGGAGAGAACATTGGTCAGAACATTGGGTTGGGTAACATAACCAGTGAAGAAGAGGTGCATTTCGTGGATGTTGTACAGGGAGAAGCAAGCAGTCTGGTCAGTGAAGAGATGTGCTGATTGTAGGTGATGGGGTCATCCCAGGTCATGCCGAGGTTCTTCACAGTGAGTCAGGGAGAGGTGACCTTCTCCAGAGCAACACGCTGAGGATGATCCGCGTAGGGAGAAGCAGAGGGTGGGTCGAGGATCTCGGAATGAGGTTAATGGTTATGTTACATTCCTCTGCAGAACAATTATTTTTAGTGATTGATTTGCTGCAGCTGTTCCAAATTAAAATTAAATTTCAAATCAAAGACTGAGTTACATTTGACTGCACAGTTGCCCTGGAAATTTAACTGCAGTCCATGGATTAATGTGAGTATTTAAGAACTATAAAAATGTATATTTTAAATTATTTTATATTTATAAAATGAATATGGGTGTAAAAGGGATGGGTCCAGTAGGTGGCGTAATGGTTAGAGCAGTCACCTTGCAGTTAGAAGATCCTAGTTTTGAATCTTTACTCGTTCTCTAGTACCCTTGATCAGGGTGTGTACCCTGAATCGATACAGTAATAGTTACCCATCTGTATGAATGGGTAAATCGGTGCAAGTTGTTAACCTCGCACTGTCATTTATAAATGTCCCACTGTATGTTGTCTTTGAAGGAAGCATCAGCTGAATTTTGGCAAAAATAAAATAAGAAATTGTGCTCATGGAGAGGCGGTTTGCGTCACTGTCTCAGTTCCGCTGAGCGTGTCGTGTTGAATCGCACAGCAGGGGTCTGCGCTGTTACTTGGATGCTGGGAAAGTTTTCCTGTTGCATGTCTTTGTATTTCAGCGGTAGAGTGAATATTTTGCTTTTCAGCTCAGTCAAAGTGTACAAATCCTGGTACCTGAAATGTGAAGAGCTGCTTTCTGAGCTCAGTGACTCAAACCCAATGAATGCCACCCATGACTAATAACCCATAGCAGTGAGGCACACCCCTGTCCTGCACCTGCAACCAGGTGCTGGTTGGCCTTCATTCAAGAGCATGGAGGGAAAATGTGCTCCTTGATCCCAACTTGGTGTAAGAAGCCATGCTTTCTCTGGGGAAACGTGCTATCTGGAAATGTGCTTTGTGCAACCAGGATGAGAGTAATAACAGGTTAGTTATTAGGTTAATAGGCTATGCTGTTTACACTGATTTGACAATTTATGTAGCTTGTTCATTTTTACGGTATTGAATAAGCGTACGTCCCTTGATCAAGGGTACTAGAACAGAGGTGGGTTTCGAACCCTTGATTGCAAGGCACATTGACCACCGTGCCTGCTGAGAATCGGTCGCCACATATTAATGTCATCCAGAAAGGACCCTTATTTTAAGAGGAAATGTAATTAAAGCAGGTATAGGTGTGTCCCTCTAAACCTCCCTGGACACTGGCTGTGAGAGTGGAGAGAGGATGGGGGTTAAGTGGTTTCTTTTAGTAGACAGAAGGTAGATGCTGCACTTCGAGGGCTTCCCTGGACTGGAGTCCGGCCTGCATTCCCCTCCCCCCTTTCCTCTCCCACCTCCTGTTTCCTCTCCATCCCCCTCTGGGAAGTGAGGTAAGATGCGGTAAACATGGTGATGTCCTGCATTCTGACTCCGTCCCTCGATTGCTGTCCCGCTCCCCCGTGTCCTTATGAGCCCACCAGTGCCGAATTTGTCGTAGAGGTCTTGATGTCCCTCAGAAAGGAGAACTTGAGCAATAGTCTGGTGGCTTTTGTAAATAAATGGCTAGTGAAAAAGTGCTGAGAGGACCCAAAGAGGGGAGACAGGTAAAGGGATGCTTCCGGACACCGTTCCCGAGCTGCGCTGCATCCTGCTGTGATGCTGACACACCGAGGTGCCTCCCGGATTTGATATGTTTTGACATATTCAATCAGAAGGCTGGACAACAGGCCTTGAAAACAGCCTCCTGAGAACTTCCCAGCTGCTGAATAGACTGTGTGTGTGTGTGTGTGTGTGTGTGTGTATATATACATTACAGGGCTGCAGGGTGTGTACCTTTTACTTCCACTGTAGTATCGGGACACTCAGCTCAGCTGATTTGTTTTCCTAACTGAGGGTCTTTGCTGTTGAAAGTGATACAACAGCATTCCTCACACTCCTGCACCAGGGTTCGAATCCTGCTGTTGGAGGCTGTTCCTGAGCAGGGGTGTGTCTAATGGGATGGCATGGGGGTGGCACCCCCAGTGCCCCCCCAATGCCATTGGGCTATAGCTGCTTGTTTTGCGATGCGGAAGCACAGTACCGCATTTTTAAAATAGGAGGAGAGGCACGACTTGACCGCAGACCACATCTGTGTTCGTGGTATGAACACAGTTAGTTACATATTTTGAAATATGTGGACTGGGGTTTTGTCATTCTCTGCTGCAATAATATGCAGAGGTGAACTCCAGATAACAGCAACAGTAGTGAGTGATGTAGCCTACTGATGGCAGAAGGCGACTGAAACCTCTATTGCCTTCGTAATGAGTTTGGAGGAGTTTGCATTTCTCCCCGTGTCTGTGTGGGTTTCATCTGGGTGCTCTGGTTTCCTCCCACAGTCCAATGGCATGCTCGTTATGCTACCCCATAGTGTGTGAGTGACACAGAGAGTGTGTTCCACTGATGTGTGGACGAGTGGTCCATTATAAGTAGTGTATCTAGCAGTGTAAGTCACCACGGTGAATAAGGTGTGTCGGCTGATAACACTACATAGTATCCATTGGAAGTCACTTTAGAGAAAGGCGTCTGCTAAATAAAAAAAAAAAAATGTAAATGTAAAGACGACCCTTACGGGTATAACGGCTTCAAAAGCTCCCAGGAGTCCCATTATAATGTTACGTAGCTAGTCAGTTAGCTTAGCTAACGTAACTTGGACAGACTAGTGAATAGCTATGACTTTCCCGTGTTATTAAGCAGCGGTGCACCAGCACATAGAAAATAGACAAATATTACTTTCTTCCCGTTGTTTTAAAGATTAAAAGCACTTTTCCCAAATAGGCTACGATAAAATGGTAAACACTGAAATGTGGGGTTCTGTGAAATGCAAAATGGGGCCCTCCTTACTGGTTCTTGGTCGTCCGTCCATCCCCCCCCCCCCGTGCCACCTCATTTAAAAAATCGTGGAATCGCCCCTGTTCCTGAGCCCCGGCAGAGTCTTCCCCAGGGCCTCATTCTTATCTTTCAGAGGGCCTTTAAAAACACACTGTTAATCTGCCTGTGTTTTTGGACGGGCGTGCTCCGTACTTGGGCGCTTCATGTTTGACGGAAAAGAGCTTCGCTTACTCGCGATGTAATCGCCGAGATGCCGGCGGCTAAGTTGCCCACATTGACTTTTTTTCCTGCAATTTTTAAATTCCCTCTATAATCTGCGTGCCGCAACTGGGAGTAAAAATAATCTCGATAGAAGATGAAGCGGTTAATCTAGGTGAAGTGGGTGATGGCTGAAAGACGACAAGATTTCTGGGCGTTGATGTCCAATTTGGGGCCCATTGATACACGGCCCTGCGGAGCAGCCGTGAAATCAGTCCCTTGGTTTTATTCCTATTCGTCAGGTTGGCCAGTCTTCCGTGGAGACACAAGACAATCGCACATCTCATCGACACCCGTCTTCCATTCCTCGCCCTCCTCACTGGGCACATATCATCAAAATTACGAGTCTCACGGTGGAGCTAAATTATTAGAGGACATTTTTCTTAGCTGTTAAGTACCTAATGAGAGGCAAAATCAGAATAAATGCGGGTGAAGAAGTTGTATAATTAGGCTAACTGAGTCCATGAGGACCATTCTAAAAATGCTGCATGTAGGTGATGTCATCTGTCACTCTGGGAGTGTTCCGGAATTAGGGAGGTGCTTGATTGTCATTGTGATGGTTGTGTGTGTGTGTGTGTGTGTGTGTGTGTGTGTGTGTGTGTGGGTGGGGGGGGGGGGGGGGGGGGGGGATATGGCTAGTGGCAGAGGGCTCACTTTTTATATATAAAGTCCAAGGTTTGATCCTCAGCATCTCTACCTGACTTGGACTGTTGATTTATCCATTTAAACATCTGAATAATTTTAGGGTAAGCACCTTGATCAAGGATACAATGGCAGGAGGTGGGAGGGATTGAAACCCAGGTGCTTTGTGTATAAGGCAGCAGCTCAAAGCACTACATAACCCATAGTGAAAACTCAGCATAGATATGCATATTGTATGGAAATAGGGATCCTTTTGGCTCCACGTAGCATTTTTCCTTGTTATATGGATTATTTTTACTATGACACTCAACATTTATTTATTTAGCACACGCTTTTGTCCAAAGCGACTTCCAATAAACTCTATGTAGTGTTACCAGCCCACATACCTTATTCACCAAGGTGACTTACACTGCTAGATACACTACTTACACTGGCTCACTCATCCATACATCAGTGAAACACACTCTCTCTGTGTCACTCACACACTATGGAGGAACCTCAACAGCATGTCTTTGGACTGTGGGAGGAAACCAGAGCACCCAAAGACTTACACTGCTGGATACACTACTTACACTGGGTCACTCATCCATACATCAGTGGAACACACTCTCTCTCTCTGTCACTCACACACTATGGGTGAAGCTGAATAGCATGTCTTTGGACTGTGGGAGGAAACCAGAGCACCCAGAGGAAACCCACAGAGACACAGGGAGAATATGAAAACTCCACACAGACTAAGCAGGGGATCAAACCCATGTCCTTTCGCACCACCCAGGTTCTGTGAGACAGCAGCACTACTCGCTGTGCCGCCATGCTGCCCTTGCCACTGTTGACATTCCATCTATGTCAGTGTTCATGCATCGTTAATATGCACCCAATACCTGTGTGTAACTCCTTTGTTAGCAATACAGTGCTGACTAGTTTGACCAAAAATGAATGAAAACCGCTATAGGACTGTATGGAAAGAACCCTTCTATACACCGTGTTTGTTCAGAGAACAATGTACGTTTGCTCGTATTAGGAATTTGGACATCCTGAATCTCATTATGAAATTATTGGGTTTGTTTGCATGGCTAAAGGGAGCACGTTTTTGCTCTTTAAATAGCTCAGCGCACTTGTCCAGCTGTGGTCACTGAGAGTAGATGTGACATTTGTGGGCTTCTGTGACACCACTGGAGCTCGGTCAGCCTAGTTAAGAGTCGTCGGATATCCAGGAGGACGCTGTGTGACTTTGCTTCGTCTTGGTGGTGAAACCAGCTTCTACAGATTGTGTCTTGTCACATTATGAGTGGGCCTTGTGCGCTGATCTTCGTGTTTTCTTTTTTTTTTTTTTTTTTTAAAAAGATTTGGATCTTTTGTTTAGATGTCTGGCTTTTTCGGAGGCTGAAATGTTTCCTGTTTATGTTGAATATGGCTGTTTATTTGCAAAGATCCCAGTCAAGGTTTTATTTGGTCTTCCATTCCCCCGCTGTCAGTAGCACCTGCCCTTAGTCATTTTTTTAAAAACTATAATATAAAAACAGGATAAATCTTGCCACACATGTGTTTGCTGCAGCTGCATTCAGAATAAAATCTGGCCTAGAACTACGCAGATTTGCTGGGAATCTGTTCATAACTTGCTCTGTAACTCCAAAATCACTTTTACAGTAAAAGTACAAGTATCAGTACAAGGTTAGCAATAAAAAATGCCTCTTAATATATTCACAATATATTATTAATATTTAAATATTATTGATATATTAATAATGGGGGGTGCGGTGGCGCAGTGGGTTGGACCACAGTCCTGCTCTCTGGTGGGTCTGGGGTTCAAGTCCCGCTTGGGATGCCTTGTGACGGACTGGCGTCCCGTCCTGGGTGTGTCCCCTCCCCCTCCCCCTCCCCCTCCCCCTCCCCCTCCCCCTCCCCCTCCGGCCTTACGCCCTGTGTTGCCGGGTAGGCTCCGGTTCCCCGTGACCCCGTATGGGACAAGCGGTTCTGAAGATGTGTGTGTGTGTGATATATTAATATTATATATATACACACACACACACATTTTCAGAACCGCTTGTCCCATACGGGGTCACGGGGAACCGGAGCCTACCCGGCAACACAGGGCGTAAGGCCGGAGGGGGAGGGGACACACCCAGGATGGGACGCCAGTCCGTCACAAGGCACCCCAAGCGGGACTCGAACCCCAGACCCACCGGAGAGCAGGACTGTGGTCCAACCCACTGCGCCACCTCACCCCCCTATATATAGACAATATATTGAAAATAATATTAACATGTTAATTGGTGAAAATCTCAAATGTATTTATAATGAATAAAAAATAAATAGTAAGACTTTTATGAATAATATGTAAGACGTGTAGTGCTTTTAATATTTTTTGTTAAGTTTGGGCTTCATGAGAATAAAACTAATTTGTTTCTCTTTAAACGCTGGTCCCTCATCAAAATATTTTTTAGAAAATAGATAAGTTAAGAAAATAAAAATTGTCTTTGAAAATTCATAATTTTACCACTTATCTGGTACACTATACTGTATTTTGCTAATACTTTTAATCCCTGGGGCATAATTATAAGCTATAGATGAATTGTGAATGTTTATGTTCGCTTCAAAAAAGGCATTATTTGTGGAGGTAGCAGATTCAGTTTTTTTTTGTTGTTTATTTGGTGTATTTCACTAAACTCCTTACACTGATTTACCCATTTATACTGTATTTACAGGAGAGTACCACAGACAGTGTAGTGCTTAACGCTGCTGCCTTTGGACCCAAAGGTCACAGGTTTAAATCCCACCTTCAACTGTAATACTGTTGAGTAAAGTACTTACCCTAAATTGCTCCAGTAAACTTACCCAGCTGTACAAATGGGTAAATATTTCTAGGTAGTTCAACATTTTAAGTCGCTTTGGAAAAAAGTGTCATATAAATGTAATTTTTTTCCAAGTTAGGGTTAGTACCTTGATCAAGCATGCTGAAGCAAAAGGTGGGATTCAAACCTGGCAGCCCTGACCACTATGCCTTCTGTTGCTCCAGATAATCTCCACCTGCTTATATGAAACATACAAAATACTTATGAATGCTCATGTTTTGTCAAATAAGCTGTTATGAAGGTCTTATGTAACTAGAGAGATGTAAATGTATTCACGTTGACCTCTCACCCTAGCTGCTGTCCTTGTGTGCCTGTCCCCAGGCCCAGGACAAGGGCAAGGCCCTGGAGGAGACCAAGGCGTACACAACCCAGTCGCTGGCCAGCGTCGCCTACCAGATCAACGCCCTGGCTAACAATGTGCTGCAGCTGCTGGACATCCAGGCGTCGCAGCTGCGCAGGATGGAGTCGTCCATCAACCACATCTCCCAGGTGAGTGCTGCTTGAACCCCAGCAGGATATGGGCCTGCCCCGCCGTTACTCTGTGTCTCACAGTGTTTCCATGTGGAGCGATAACGTGCTACAATATGTGGGTGCAGTGATCGAACGTGATTCGAGATTCACAAACGGCCCCGTAAACAGGGTTCGCGTCCCCATGTGGGTTCCGACCCCGTGTCTTCTTTTCACTCGATGTTCTCACCTGTGCGATGAGTCCCAGAGCGCTCGAGGACACTGGGGGCCATTCTAGGTCTCCGTTCCCAGGCCTATGTGTGTGCATGCCCTGTTACCATGGCAACCCCTCCTAAAAGCAGCCAGGGACGTGGGGACAGACGCGTAGCTGTTGACTGTGGGCCTAGGAGCTGCGCAGGCGCTCGTCCCCACAGCTCACCATTGCTTCCTCACTCTGGCTAGTAGCTCGAAATTGCTGCAGGACAGAAGATGCGAGTGAATTGTTTATTGATGATGTTTTTTAAATTATTTTCATTTTTTAGTACACGGCAGACCTGAATTGGTTTCAACTCTTTAGTCTTGGCTTATAGGTTTAATTTTCCAAGCACTCTTCTTTATTTTCACGTCTTTGAAAAGCCTTCAGATGTGAAGTTGCTGCATTTATAGAAGTCTCCGGAATCGGATGGTGACCTTAACTGCGGAGTGTAAATCAGTTGGTTCTTCTACAGTGGACACGAGGATGTCCACAGAGGGTCCCACATTACAACCTGAGAGCTTTCTGTGAGCTTCATCTTCTCCATCTTCTAGAATCTTCCATCCATTCAATATCAATAACCGTTTGTCAAGATCATGGTGGTCCAGAGCCACCATGAAAGCATAGGGCACAAGGCAGGGGACATGCTGGACGGGACCCCTCTCCATCACACACACACAAATGGCAATTTAGAGTCAGCAATCCACCTGAAACATGCTTTGGGCTGCGGGAGGAAACCAGAGCATCTGGAGAAAACAAGAACATGCAAACTCGGCACAGACTGAACAAGATTCAAACCCACTTCCAAAGTCATCGCCTAAGAGCTGTGAGGCACCAGCGCTACCTCCTGAGCCACTGAGCGCATCTTATTTCATTTAAACCTGAGTGTCAGCGAGCTGTCAGGTCCTTGCTGCCATGGAGAAGGATGCTACTGCAGATTGGACAGTCCGCCCCCCACGCAGCACGTGGTCTGGCTGCAGAGGAGCATCCGACAGCGAGGGCTTTGTTCCCTCTGCTCAAGGGTCCTCCACAGAGGCGGCTCAGCTGCGGACCGCCTTCCCCGAGGGGTCTTCAGCAACTGCTTAATAAAGTGCGAAAGCTCATCAGGGTCCCCCTCCCACCCTCAGCCCCACCCCCAGCCTGCAGGATGCTTCTCGAGACTGGACAGTAATACCTACATCCCAGCAATCTCAGATTCAAACGGCGGAAACACTTTACTTCGATTTTTACCACCACGTATGTGACGTTCACGGAACTGAAATAACTGCAGAACTGGGTGTGAATTTATGTTTATGAATGTTTCTTCATTTTTCTGATTCCTTTCTCCACCATGTTTCACAATGTTGAGTCTATACACTGAGCTACTTACCCTGATTTACCCTTTTTCACAGCAGACTAAATTTTATTCTATGGTTTCAGGGTACATAACTTAATCAAAGGTACTACAGCAGGGGATGGGATTCGTTCAGGCTGTGTCTAACCACTGCGCCACCTGCTGTTGCAGTTTAATGGAACGCATGTGTGTTGCTGTGCCTTTTTGTGGCGCAACTTCATTGTTCCAGTGCAGTTTTTTGATAGAAATATGAGCTTCTTAATTGCTAATTGCTGATTGATTGCTGCTGGGACCCCGGCAGGAGGGCGCCCACACTGGGACGTCGAACAATCAGAAGCATTAACCTAAGGAGATGTTCGCAGATTTCCAGTGGAACGTTTGAATTCCGGAAAGTTCTGTCCTACCTTTGTGTGCTTAGTGCTGGAAGGGGTCTGTTCATTCTCACTGTGGTTGAGTCCATTCATCTAGTTTCTTCTTGTCTTCTTCTTCCTCCAAATTTTCCCATCATCACTATCTTTTTGAGAAAATCCAACCTTCCCATGATGTGTCCAAAGTGGGACAACTTTAGCCTCATCATCTATGCTGCGGGGTGTTGAAGTATGACACGCTCCTCAAAGAATTTTCAGGCGTTTCTGCGGACCCCGTGATACCTGGACCGGTTCTGGTGCTAACCCTGAACTTATGTGGCACGTGAACCAGTAACCTTTTCAATCCAGAGACCACATCCACCACCTCTACGACTTTTTTTTTTTTTTTTTACTGATCGGGTTGAGTAGGAGCCCGCGGTGCTGCACCATCACTGGGACTAAACACCCTTTTTATTATTCATCGAAGTTGTCCCAGCACAGCAGGGAAGGGAGAATTATTAATTACTGTGGAAAAGGAAGTAATTTCCTCATGTTGTGGAGTTAATTTCTCACTTGAAGTGAGGGGAGCGATAATTTGAGCTCCCGGCACACGTATCTCGTCCGTGGACCTGTTCTGGAAGGAAAGATACTCCTTTACTATACTCTTTGAAAGAGGGTGAACCTTCTAGAAGGAACACCCCAAATCCGGTGTCTACATACCCAGGAGGGATGATGTGTGGGGAAGCAGACCTCACTGAAGCACAAATGATGAGACTGAGGTTGTCACACTTCGGACACATCGCGAGAAGGTTGGCGTCTCAATGGGGACACCCCTTTTAGCAGCGAGGACGCAAGTGGAGGACAGAACTTTCTGGAAGAACTCAATATATGTGGTCAATGGGATCTGACATGGACTTGATGGCTCTTAACAGCAATGTTTGCAAAGCAGCAGCGACAGTCAGTGTCTGGGCTTAAATGACAATAAGTGTCTGTAGCAGAAGGTCTATATATTTCAAACACTCCAGCAACACACACCTGCTTGCACCTATTGATCCTGTTTTCCTCTGTCGATTGATCTGCTGTGTTACTGAGCAGGTCTTGACAGCGGGGATGTCATGTGACTAACGCATGGTTTGGAAATAAGAAACTTAGATGTTCTTGTTTCATTAGTAACTTCTGGAAATGACAGATATTATCTGCGGTTTTATATTAGTTTTAATGTTATTTGAAGTGGGGAGCGCGATGGCGCAGCAAATTTGGCCGGGTCTTGCTCTCTGGCAGGTCTGGGGTTCAAGTCCCGCTTGTGGCGCCTTGTGATGGACTGGCATCCCATCCTGGGAGTGTCCCCTCCAACCCTGTGCCCTGTGTTGCCGGGTTAGGCTCCAGCTTGCCGCAACCCCGCTTGGGATGAGCAGCTTCAGCCAGTGTGTGTGTGTGTGTGTGTGTGTGTGTGTGTGTGTGTGTGTGTGTGTGTGTGTTATTTGAAGATTGTGCACCGAGATACTTACTGTAATTTACCCATTTACACAGTAGGGTCAGGATCAGTTCAGGGTTAATACCATGATACCAATTAGAAGTACCAGTTTCTATTTCTTTTTTTTTTTCTGTCCAATTGCACCAATGTATGTTCTAAACATGTTGTAAAAGTGACAATAAAGTTGACTTTAACTTTGACGAAGGGTACTACAGCAGCAGGAGGGTCTTTCAATTGTAAGGAGACGGCGCTAAGCACTGCGCCACCCGAGGGGTCCTTCTCGTCCCCTTTGGGTTAATCTAGGCATCCTGGATGCAGACATATACGTGTAATGTGACATGGAACATTCATACATATGGTATGTTTATTCCTTCACACACCACAATCTGCTTTCCTCACGCATTCTCACACACGCTCCCTGTACGCCGAAACTTACCGAAACGCACATTCCCCGTGCGTCCCTGGGGAACGTGGATCCAAGGAGCTGTTCTGTCTTTCACTAGGGCTGTGTGTGTGTGTGTGTGTGTTGCTGTCAACCTGACAGACCTGTGAAGGGGAGATAAAGCAGCACTTTGTTTCCACTCTGTGAAAGGAGCTCCTCATTCGGGGGCAATGTGAAAGACCCGTCCAGGAGGTTTGTAAATCGAGCGGAAGTCCTTTTATCCCCTTTTGCTGAGCCGGAGGTCCTTGTGAACCGGAATCTGCTGAATGCTCCTGGAGTACAGATCGGCAGCCTATCCACAGGGTGTGTGTGTGTGTGTGTGTGTGTGTGTGTGTGTGTGTGTGTGTGTGTGTGTGTGTGTTGCTGTATAATATAGTAAATGTCATTTTGATATACCTGCAAATACTTGTAGGGGCAGTGGGTGGCGTAGTGGTTAGAGCCATCTCTTTGCCATCAAAGAGACCTGCTGTAGTACCCTGAACAGATGCAGTAAAAATTACTTTGCTGTATAATTGGTAAATAATTAAGTACATTAACACTGTAAGTTGCTTTTCAGAAAAGCATCGCACACACAGCAGTTAACAAATACTGTAGCAAATCTGTGATTTATGAGCTCTCACTGCTTGTACAAATTTGAATGTGAATTTTTTTTGTTTTTGTTACGTTTTCTGTATTTGAATGATGGTTCCACTTGACCGGTAACAGTACGATGCTACCCCCTCAGTCGGCGTGGGTCAGGGTTGCGAGCGTGACAATTGCAGACTTGGCACAATTGCCCAGTCACTGCTGATGGGGGGTTTCTGTACAAATTGTCCCTGATTGTTTCCCGAAATTGGCTTTACCGCGCAGCATGTCACCTGTAATGCGTCCAGTGGGCCTGATTATCTGTAGATGAACCTTGTGATGTAACTCCACTTTAAGGTGTATAATGCGGTAAAACGCACCCCTCGGCTAACCTCGTCCTTCTCTCCGCCCGCCGACCCCAGACCGTGGACATCCACAAGGAGAAGGTGGCCAGGCGGGAGATTGGCATCCTGACCACCAACAAGAATACGTCAAGGACGCACAAGATCATTGCCCCAGCCAACATGGAGCGGCCCGTGAGGTACATCCGCAAGCCAATCGACTACACGGTGCTGGACGACGTGGGCCATGGGGTGAAGGTAAGCAGCCGGGAACCATGGCCTGGTCCAGCAGAGGAAAAGTTCTCCTTCTAGAGTGTTCCTTCTGAGCTGCTCTTTAGGATTCGGCTGCTCTGTAATAAAGGACACTACCTCCCCAGCTTAGGACTCGGACTGTTCCTGCTGCATATATCAGTTCCCGAAAGACGTTTCTCGAGTCCCCTAGTCCAAGTCTTGCCTCCAAGCCCCACCTCCAGACCCGAACTCACCCCATAAATCACAGAGTCAATTTGCGTTGTCGGTCAGATTGAATTCAGCAAAATTTATTTCTCTCGCTTTGTCATCCTGGGGGATGATATGGAGAATTAATGCAGAAAAATGGAGGATAAAAGCCTTTCCTACCCCCACCCCCCTCTTCCAATCTAATAGACCACAAATCATAGAGCCACTGCATTATATTATATTCTCAAATTGCATGGGCTGCAAACAGTAATGTGTCCTGTAGATGCCTGAAGTGTGTGAAGAGTTTCCGTTCTTCTCGGCGACCCTTCTTTGCATGGCCAGTCCTCCCCTGTCTCATCAGGCTCGGGACGCTTTCTGACGTTGCTCAGGTGTGAAATCCGCTGGATTTGATCTTTTTCAGACACTTCCAGATTCTATGGCGTCTCAACAATGAGGTACAAATAAAATGGTCAAAAATGGTTTATTGCAGTTCTGAAGAGTCTCCCCAGATGTCACCCCATCGCAGGCAGTGTCCCCTGCGCATCTCCTCGCTATCCTTATATACCCCGACTCTCCCTTATCTACTTGAAATCATAAGACAGACCATCAGTGGCCTCCTGAACAGAGAAACTTGGTATTCCACAAATTTCCTTGGCAGGGAAAGGTCAGGGAAGGCATACAAGTTGGATGTAATGAAGTAAAAATAAAGGACAAAGATGAATACCATACACACACACACACATTTTCAGAACCGCTTGTCCCATACGGGGTCGCGGGGAACCGGAGCCTACCCGGTAACACAGGACATATGGCCAGAGGGGGAGGGGACACACCCAGGACGGGACGCCAGTCCGTCGCAAGGCACCCCAAGCGGGACTCGAACCCCAGACCCACCGGAGAGCAGGACTGCGGTCCAACCCACTGCGCCACCGCACCCCCGAATACCATACAGTGACTGAAATAAATAAAATACAGTAAATGTAAATAGGAACAAGTAAGTATGCTCCAGAAGATCGGATCGCCTTCTCACGAGGTCTGGACCCAGTGTCCGTTTGGGTGCGGATCTGGATTATGATGTAGCCTTCAGATGTTGATCTGAGACACGACGTAAGCAGAAAATGTGTATTTCTTGCCTTATTATTTGGGTCCTTATTGCTCTGTACAGTAATATTTCCAGAAGGGAGGGACTGGAACATGTCACGGCCAGGGTGGGAAGGCTCTGCGATGATCTTGCCTGCACGCTTCCTGGTCCTGGAATTGTCTCATTTCTGCCAACATTGCTGTGATTTATTGGCCTTGAGTTATATGGCCAGCGGGGCCTGCGATCAGCTTCAATGCCTGGAAGTCCTGGCCTTGTGACCGGGGCGGGTTCATAATTGTGTTGAGCCAGGATGACTTTTCTGTGATGTCATTGTTTAATATAGCCACTTGGAAGTGGTCCAGTTTCTTCCGGAACCTATTTGGTCAGTTTTTTTTTTTTTTTCTTTTCTATATTTGTGTGCCATTACCAAATTTCAAAGTTATGAACATTCTCCAGTTTGTTTTTTTCTTCTCCCCCCTGTCATGTGACCTGTGTATAAATTGCACTCAAACATAATAGATGTGTTGGATCACCTTGATTCAACTCATTTCCACAGTGTTTACAGCTTGTGTCTAGTGTTCCTGAGTGTTGGTGATCAGTAACAAGATTAGCAACGTTGCAGGTTTTTATGGGATTAAGCTCTCAACAGTCAGCATTAAATAGGAGTTTGTATTGAAAATGTTTTAATTAAGTCATTTTAAATTTAAGGTTTTTTTTATTTTTACATTTATTCATTTAGCTGATGTTTTCTCCAAAGCGACTTACAAACCTAAGTTCGTAAAAAAATATTAAACTAATTAATTAAAATTGTTTTTCTAAAATATTTATTTATATGTATATCCAAGGTTTCTATAGAACCTAAATCATAAATAAACTGAGATGTCAGTATTATTAAGCTTTTGTTCATTGTGACTGTGCAGAAAAAATGACTTTCAGGGTAAGTCACTCAATGAACAGACTTCCAGTGCAAACTGTGTTCGTAAGAAGAGCCTGTGTTCTCGTATCTTAGCAATTTTTTTTTTTTTTTTTTAAAACCTTTCCATACAACATTGCAACAGTTCCTGATCTCAGGATACTTCCATGGCCACGAAACTACCAACCTCAACTGCAGTGTGGGAACTTTATTGCAAATATTAATGGCAATGAAATATTAGCCCTAAGGTATTACAGGCTTGTCAGGCCGACATTAGTTTTCATCCGGATGCAGTTCTTGATGAATGAGTCCGGTGTGTCGGTGTGTTTTACCGCCTGCGTGGCATAGACCCTCCTATTCCCTTTCACCCTGCTTAGAGGAGCTGCTTTCCTTCCATCTATGGCCAAGCGTCCAAGCGAAGCATTTCGTGAGTAATTGACAGTTTGACGAGTCTACATCAGTGTTACTTTGGCGGCGATCCCAGAAGACGGTCACGCTCCTCTCGGGTGTACAGTACAAATGTGCCGATGGACCACGTACCTCCGGGTGCTCTTCCTGCAGTGGCCGTTACGAGGCGTAACCCTACGGGGTGCTCCTTTAGACACCTGGACGCCGCTGGCTGAAGGGGTCACTTCCATTCTGATGAATCTGGAGACTTGGTTTCCGTCGATCTGCTCCTTCCTCAGGGTCCATGACACACTTGGGGTTGGAGGGAATCAAGACTCAGACCCCTTTGTATCTCTCCAATCGCCGGAGGGTGGGATGAACATTTGACTCCCTCTTTTTTGGCAGCAACTCCAATGTCTGTGTGAAAAAAAGCTCTGCCGGTCCAGCGCCGATGTCCTGGGTAGGCAGAATGCAGTTTATGAGCACTAGGGAGTTGCCCTTAAGTAGCAGCAGGTGGCGCGGTGGTCAGAGCTTCTGTCTTGCACCCTAAGACTCAGGTTTAAATCTCACCTCCTGCATCAAGGTACTTACGCAGTATTAATACACTTTCCTCGCTGTGTAATTGGGTAAATCGTTGTAAGTCATTTTGGAGAAAACTGTCAGATAAACAAATAAATATGCATGCGTGAATGCGACCCTGTCAGACTGTTCACTTTTGACATGTGCCTTTTCTCTTTTTCTCTGCTCCCTCCCTTCTGCACCCACCCTTCTGTAAAGTGGCTGAAAGCCAAGGTAAGGGTCCTTCTTACCCTATTTCACACTGTATCTGTAACAGTTGCCACATCATCCTGTTGCCCAGTCATCCTGATTTAAACCATTGAATGTGTGTGTGTGTGTGTGTGTGTGTGTGTGTGTGTGTGTGTGTGTGTGTGTGTGTGTGTGTGTGTGTGGGGAAACTAAAACACACTGGTCATATAACTCAGAGTGCTTCTATCTGCTGTTGTCGTGTCTCCAGGAATATGCTATCAATTAGGGCAATGACCACCCACACAAATATGAATAGCACAGCGTCGTCCAAGTTTTTGGGTTTCCAAGAAGAAAAAAAATGTAAAAAAAAAAAAAAAGCGTATAATTTTTTTACTTGGCTTTCTGAGAGACGTCGTTGTCTCGTCCCTTTCATAAAGCACTGATGTGTGTTTACGAAATAATTGCCTTGCAGCAGGGGAGCAGCCAGCCCCCCAGGGGTGCGGGGACCCTCTCCAGGAGCAATCCACCCACACAGAAGCCTCCCAGCCCCCCCATGGCAGGGCGGGGCACTCTCGGGTAACACGGCATGTGTATATGCTCACATGAGAGTGTGTGTATGTTTAGACTGCGTCTGTCCTCTGTGATTGCATTGTTTGAAAAACATTTGCGATCCAACAAGCCCTTTACTCTGTACCTCCCTGACCCGTTAGACGCAACACGCCATATAAGACTTTGGAGCCCGTGAAGCCGCCCACCGTACCCAGCGACTACATGACGAGCCCTGCCCGTCTGGGCAGCCAGCACAGCCCGGCTCGAACCGCCTCACTCAACCAGAGGCCTAGGACACACAGGTACCTTCTACTGCGGCTCACATCGCTGCTGGTCTCGGTTGTACCAGGTTGTACTGGGTGGGCAGCATGGTGGCGCAGCAGGCAGCACTGATGCTTCGTAGGTCCGGGGCTGTACCTTTGGATGTGGGTTTGAGTCCATATTAGTCTCTGTGGAGTTTGAATGTTCTCCCGGTGTTTCTGTTGGTTTCATCCAGGCGCTCTGGTTTCCTCCCACATGTGTTTCAGGAGAATTGGTGACTAAATTGCCCTCATTTTGTCTGTAAATTGTGTGTGTGCGCGCGTGTGTGTTGCATTGCTCTGCTGTATAAATGTGTGAATAACTGTAAGTACTTTACTGTAGTATATCTAACGTTGGAAGTCGCTTTGGACAAATCTCTTGGCCATTTATTCCTGTTGAACAGATGAATTGGGATCAGTGTCCACCTCCCCAGTTCTACAACTGTCTACTTACATCCAAATGAGCGAGCAGGTTGAGTCCCATTTGCAAAGTCAGTAAAGAGCCAACAACCCACTTTCTCCATCTGCCAGACGCTCGTTAATCCATTGTTCACACGGCTAGATTCTGGCACGTTCTGTGACCTCCGGGGGTTTCTCAGCTGCAGCTCTGTCCCAAGCTTTGGTCCTTCTCTCCTTTTTTTTTTTTAAATTGCTAAGCCATTTATGATGGAAAACTGTTACTATTATTATTTATTTATCCATCTGTCTATTTATTTATTAGTTTGGCTGACACTTTTCTCCAAGGTGACTAATCCATTTATAGAACAGGCAAATTTTTGCTGTATCAATTCAGGGTAAGTACTTTGCTCAAGCACAGTGGGTTGGATCAGGTCCTGCTCTCCGGTGGGTCTGGGGTTCAAGTCCCGCTTGGGGTGCCTTGCGACAGACTGGCGTCCCGTCCCCGGGTGTGTCCCCTCCCCCTCCGGCCCTACGCCCTGTGTTGCCAGGTTAAGCTCCGGCTCCCTGTGACCCTGTATGGGACAAGCGGTTCAGACAATGTGTGTGTGTGTGTGTACTTTGCTCAAGGGCACTACAGCAGCAGCAGGGGGAGGAGGAGTTTGAATACAGGTCCTTAACCACTACCCACCTGGTACTGCACCTCGGTTTGTGCACGGTAGTGATAGCAGTCCTCAGCACGGTTATTTTTGTGCTTTATGTTTTGCCTGTACAACTAATCAGTGAAATTGTGCTAAATGTGGCACGGTGGCACAGCGAGTAGTGCTGCTGTCTCACAGTGCCTGGGTGGTGCGAGAGAACATGGGTTTGATCCCCGTGCAGTCTGTGTGGAGTTTGCATGGGTTTCCTGCGGGTGCTCTGGTTTCCTCCCACAGTCCAAAGACATGCTGTTCAGGTTCCCCCAGTGTGTGAGTGACACAGAGTGTGTGTGTGTGTGTGTGTGTGTGTGTGTGTGTGTGTGTGTGTGTGTGTGTGTTCCACTGATGTATGGATGGGTGACCCAGTGTAAGCAGTGTATCTAGCAGTGTAATTCACCTTGGTGAATAAGGTGTGTGGGCTCATAACACTACATAGAGTTCATTGGAAGTCGCTTTGGAGAAAAGCATCTGCTAAGTGATTAAATTTAAATGCAAACACACACATTGGCGGAAACCCCTTGTCCCAAGAGAGGTCGCGGCGAACCGGAGCCTAACCCGGCAACACAGGGCTCAAGGCCGGAGGGGGAGGGAACACACCCAGGGCGGGACACCAGTCCACTGCAAGGCACTCCAAGGTGGACTCAAACTCCAGACCCACCAGAGAGCAGGACCCGGCCAAACCTGCTGCACCACTGTGCCCCCCGTTTTGTGCTAAATGAATGAATGTTATTGCAGTTTTATCACACTATTGCTGAACTGATTTTAGCCTTTAAACAGTGTACTAATTTTTTTGAAGAATTATGATTACATTAATAATGTTTTATTACAGGATAGAAATCAATAAAATCAAATCGCTTAGTGAAATGAAGAGGTGGTTTGGTGGTCCAGGGTTCAGTTGTCCACCTGCACCTTCTGTGTGTGGACCTGCTGAGGCTGCAGCCTGTCAGATTATGTGGACCCTGTTTCAGAGTGGCGCCCCCTACTGGTGCGGTGTGTGCTTGCATGCGCTTGCCCATTCGCACCCATCTCTCCTCAGTGGCAGCAGTGGGGGAAGTGGCAGCCGGGAGAACAGCGGAGGCAGCAGCAACATAGGTCAACCCATCGCTGTGCCGACACCCTCCCCTCCCAGCATAGCTCCAGGTAAACCCCGCCCCTGTGAGGGCCCCTCCCACTCCGATCGCTTTGACATCTGGCTGTACAATGCAAAGCCAAAAATAGTTTGCTACGCAACAGACAATACTGTTAAGCAAACGTATAAAGTAAAGGTGAAGATGTCACATTGAACTATGGGATGCTTGGCACCTATTATCTCTTACACAATCTATATTCGAGCCAATAGGATTTAATCAGATTACTGCGGATAAACACAGTATACAGGCGGCTCTGAACGGAAGCCTGACTGAATTTATCATGTTGATACAGTTCATCCACATATGAACAGATGTCTAGTGACCGGTTATTGAAATAATCAGACATTCCAGTGTATCACAGTTACTTTGTAAATTTTTTCCCTGAATTATAAAAACAGAAAATATTGGGATCACTTTATTAAGTGTTTGAAGTGATTTAGTTGCATAAAACTGTTAATAAAAACATTTTATATGCAGTATAACTGAAGGAAGTAATATAACTGACTATACAAATGTCTATTTTATTGTCTATTTTTTCATGTTATACTATGTGTTGTTAAAACATTTTATTTAACTATAGAAAGGCTGCTATCCTGTTAAAATTATTATTATTATTTTTTTTTTTGAAAATCATGCTTTTGATGCGTAGGAACGAGTGGTGAGTTGCATGGCTGGACCCTCCTGGAGTTTCATGGTAACACTGGTGTACTTTAAGTCGTACCACATGCTGCATTTTGCAAGCTCTCGAGGCAGAAGTAAAGCGGTAGGCTGAAGGTCCTTGTTGTGGGCAAACTGGGCCACACCGTCCTTGTGGTGAGGGGCCGGACGTGGAGATGCATCAACCTTAACCCACCGCTGACAGGATCAGACCCTGAGAATAGAACTGTCGCTTTGAGGAACCTGTCACCATAGCAACACATCGAGGTCATCCACAGGGAGGGTTTGGTTTGCAGATGGGTGGCTGGACCCAGGTGGGAGTGCGATGGCGCAGGTGTTTGATGGAGAACAGGAGGCAGGAAAGCACCGATACAGAAATTTGAACAGAAACCTGTCTGGGCGGTTTCAGCGTTTCTGACTTTGGCCATATGGGGGCGCTGCCAGTCGGTTTGTAACATCTTCCTGTTACGACAGTTTTTTTCTCAGTTCTGAATACTGGTTAAGAGAGTCTCTGATTTTATACGACAGAGGTGAATAAAATCTTACTTCTGGGCTGTTCAGAAACTGCAGTAGGAGTGTCATTCATACTGAGAAGGAAGAAACTCAGACAGAGTAAATGTTTGTTGCCATGAAGCTGTATCAGTGAAGTGTGGTGAACTCCGGTGTCTATGATGTCCATCCCACCAAGATCTCAGGACAGGTTTCTCACCCAGGGTGCAACCCCCTGCTGTTTATTGCTGTGTTGTCCTCTCACCGTGTGTTTTCGTCCTGCCTCCATTGCCGTCCTGACGCCAGCGGTTCCTCAGGGACCAGGCCTCGGTCCCATCCCAATGTCGCAGTTCGGCACCGTCTCCCGGCAGATCTCGCGTCACGGCTCTGGCTCCGCATCCATTTCCACGGTGTCGGCCACGGGCACGTACCGCCGCGCACCCTCGGTCACGTCACAGTTCACGGTGCCGCAACCGCACATTAACGGTGGACCTGCCTACCCGCAGAATTCAAGTAAGACCCCGTCACCATTCTCGTCATTTCTTCCTTCCATGCAGCAGCAAATTCCATGGCAGCTGTAGAAATCAACACAAAAATTACACCACTAAATCTCACTTGTTGTTAAGTATGCAGTCCTTCAATAGTCGGGACAGCTGGTATTGTAGTAGTAAGAGCTCCTGGCTTCCCATCCAAAGGTTGCTGGTTCAAATCTCACGTACTGCTGTAGTTCCCTTGAACAAGGTACTTACCCTAAAATTGCTCCGGTTGAAATTACCCAGCTGCGTAAATAATTGTAAGTTGGTTTGGAGAAAAAGCATCAGCTAAATGAATAAATTTAAGTATTCCTGACTTTTTTGTGGTTTGTTTTGAATGCATGCTATGAATTTTGTACCCGAGATGTTAATTTTCCCCCACAGCAGGAGTTAAGTGGAGCCAGTTATTCGAGCCCTATGTTTCGTTCCTAAATACATATTTCTAAGTGGTGTGCAAGCTTTACTTAATTTTGTGTGACTTTCGCCTCAGTCTGTGGATTTCGTGCATCTGTGTCATTCTCGGACTGCAGCTCGGCTGAAGGAAAGATCGCTTTTCCCCCAGGGGAAAAAAAAACTGTAAAATACTGCCTGAAGCCTGAATTTGAAATTTTTTGACCAAGGCTTGTTTTTTTTTTTTTTTTTTTTTTTTTTTTGTAGCTGCAGAGTGTTTTTTAAAAACTTTGACGTTTCGGCTACAGATGCGGAGAAGATGGAATTTTTTTCTTTTCTTTGAGTCACGAATCCTTGGCACGCCAGTTTAAAATTAAACCTCAGATAATTGTCTGCTTTGGACGTGTGACTGGAAACCTGACGGAGGTAAAGGATGAGCATCACAGGAATGTTCCGGAACAGTTATTTGTTTAGCTCACGGCTTTCTCCAAAGTGCCTTATTTATTTATACAGTGGAGTACTGTACTGTTCCCTGGAACCCGATGCTGATTCTGTATCTTTACTTATCAGCTCAGGGTAAGTACCTTGATCAAGGGTACTACAGCAGGAGGTGGGATTCGAACCCTGGTCCTTTGATTACAAGACATGAGCACTAAACACAACGCCGCCTGCTGCCACTGAACTCTCTAGCTGACAACGTGAGCAAGTCCTCGTAACCTGTATTCTGCCATTCAGCAGATCGCTACGCAGGCAGAGCTTGTGTCATGCAGACTTTGGGGTCCAGAGAAAAAGAAGCGGGGCTTCGGCGGCCGGTCGGTGCAGTAGAGTGCAGAGCAGTGATTTGGCCGAAGCACCACTTTCGCCGGGTGCATCTAGAGCTCTAAGGATTTTCACAAGTTTGCTCACGTCAGAATGGATTAGCCTGGCTGCCTGTCCGAGCAGCTCTTCCCGGACGGCTCGGGTCACCAGGGGGCGTCGTTTCGAAACTCTTCAATGCTGGAGCTTTGAATACGCACTTGCCCTGCAAATCATAAACAGAAAAGAGTAACTGTGAAGGTTTGCTTAAATTTATGTGAGCTGGACGTATTCGGGCCGTGTTCTTTGTTCGCCGCCAACAGCCTGGGTTTCTTTTAAAAATCTTCCTTTGTTTGAGACACTCGCACCTGACATGTACCCCCGAGGGTGTGGGGGGGGTTCTGTTGTGTTTCAATTCTGCTTTGTGCTCTACTGATTTATGTCCGCTTCTCCACCCCCGCCCCCCCCAACTGTGGCTCCCGCCAACATCTTTTATTTACCACCCTTCCTGTCCCCCGTACCTCCAATCTGTCCCTTGATCCAGTGTCTGTAGCCCCCCCTCCACCTCCTATGCCACAGATGACTCCCCAGATACCTCTCACAGGCTTTGTGGCCCGGGTGCAGGAGAACAGTAAGTTCACAACGAGAGCAGCATGTTGCATGTAGCGCCACCCGGTGGTCACTGGTAGTTGGGCGCTGTGTAATACCATCTGGAGTTCTTTGATAGTGGTTCCTGCCATGCAGCACCTCCTAGTGGTCCTGGGCAGCAGTGCACGGCATGCAACGCCTTATACTCATCTTTCGCCACGATGCACAGCCTGCAGCACCTCCTGTTTCGGAGAGTATTGCGCTGTGTGCCTTTCTCATCTGTGAATGTAGTCTGTAAACGTCCACATCTTTCTGTGTGCTGGGTCACATCTGAGACTTAGATATCGCTGTTTCCCCTCACGTACATCATCCCCCCATAGAAAGAATTCTCAGAAACACGCAGCCTGCTGCAGAACGGGAAATAACCATCTCGGAGAGGAGCGCTTCAAACTGCAGAATCGAAAGAGTCCGCTTTAGCATGAAAAACCTGATGCATCATCGCGTAGTGTGATAATTTTATTGCGGACGATTTCGACTTCTGAATTTAGCTACAGATGGTGAAGCACAAAATAACATTCGGGTGCCTTCCACTTCCTATAAAGGTCTCATTGTATATAATTAGATTTTTTCATGATCTGGCACCAAAAAACATTTTGCAAACACATTCTGAACCCCACAGAAAACCAATGGAAATTTTAAATGTTACGTATAGTTACGGTTAAAATTATTGAAATTAAACAAATAACCTACATTTAATTGCTAACCGACAGTTGTTGCCCCAAACATGTAGAGACATTTGCATATATTTATTGATAATTCTGTTACTGAACGTAAACGAAATACAAGGCATTCAATGTGCATACATAATAACAAAAAAAAAACTGAAATTCGGTGGCAATACTGAATTGGTAAATGAGTGAAATAAAATAATTAGTTGTAAATATACTGGGAAGCAGTTTATTTGCGCCGTAAAACTGCATTAGTGTTTGACCGTTCCGATGTTCAACATTATGTAGTGTGTTCTTCGTTCGTGCGTGCATGCATGCATGCATATGCAGTCTTATGAGGGACTGTTTAGCGCTACGCATCCATCTGGATGCACTGCTCAGCTTCACTCTTGCATGTCTGCATGGCGCCGCAATGCACACGCCCACCTGCCCTATTGTTGTGACATGTCCGTCAGGCCCTGGCCAGGGGCGGGTCATAAGGGGGCGTGGTTCTGATCGCCGTGATTCCCCACACGCTGTTCCAGTAGCAGACAGCCCCACGCCCCCTCCCCCGCCTCCCCCCGACGACGTGCCGATGTTTGACGACTCTCCGCCGCCGCCCCCGCCGCCGGTCGACTACGAAGACGAGGAGGCCACCTTGGTGCACTACAGCGATCCCTATGCTGACGGAGACCCGCACTGGGCCCCCAAGAACTATCTGGAGAAAGGTAGGCCCCACCCACAAAGCGCCAGCCGCCAAGAGATCCGGCACACGATTACGCGGCAGCCGTACCAAACCTCTGTGGCCTGCTGTTTCGGACAGTTTTAAAAAAAATCGACTCGAATGGAGATGTTGCTTCTTAAAGCGCTTAATTTCGGGAAATTTTACCAACTGATTGACTCGGCGCTAACCTGCTTCTTGACCTATGACAAGCTGAACAACTTTGCGTTGTTTTACGTAGCACCGTGGTCTTGGAAGAACCACTGCTTCGTTTCGCTGTGTACTGTACCAGCTGTATATGGTTGAAACGACAATAAAGCCACTTGACTTGAAAAGTCCCTTGTCTCTCTTGCCTTTTAGTGGTGGCTATTTACGACTACACGAAGGACAAGGACGACGAGCTGTCCTTCATGGAGGGCGCCATCATTTATATCATCAAGAAGAACGACGACGGCTGGTTTGAGGGCGTCTGCAACGGCGTCACCGGCCTCTTCCCCGGCAACTATGTGGAGTCCATCATGCACTACGCCGACTGACGAGGAAAGCGCGTAGGCCGCGGAAGGGGAGGCGTGCCGAGATGTACGGCGGCGTCGCCGCGAATGAAAACATGCGTAACCTTCGGTCTTCTGTTCAGTTCCGAAACCTGTATATATAGCGTGAGGTCGTGGCTAGTGCCGTGTGTCCGTTGATATCTCGCACCGTTCGCACCAGACATGAACTCGTCCTGTAAGATTGCGTTAAAATCGGGTTTTAAAGTGCGCCTGAGTCACCCCGCTACAATCCCTTCTGAAAAGGCCAGACTTTTGGGCGCGAAGCACACATCCAGCTGATTTTCATTCAGCCCCGAATCTGAAATGTTTCGCTCCACTGCGGCATGCGTTAAACCATTTAAATGGCCCTTTTAATCCACTACGCTTCCATTATTTTGTAATATTTACAGTGGGAACTCGGATTTTTACTGAACGTGCTGAAGACGTCGATGGTCTCATTTTATAAATTCTATCGTTTCCTGAAATGCGTTATTATATAATAAAATTTGCGTGGATTTTGACTTTCGTGTCGCATTCTGATAAAGCAAGGCCGGTATTGCACTGGCTTTTCTCAGTGCTCGCCGTCCCTTGGCCACGTAAATGTGCCATTGATGTCTCTAACAAAGGAAAGCATCGGCATTGGACGTTTCAGTGTGTAAAATATCGAGTTAGCTCTGCTAAAACCGGTTTATCGTCCGGCTGAAATCATGTAGATATAACCCATACCGTTGAGTCCTCTAAATGGTCGTAGTTTACTCTGATGTAATATTTAAGCATGCTGTCCGAACGCGCTGCCGTATCGAGACGTTCCATACCAAACACATGTGGACCATGCTAACATGCTGTGTGTGTCGCTGTGTGTGCAAGGGGGGGGGGGCGGGGGGTGCTGGTGGGATATTTCACAGTTCAGTCCCATTGATGGGTTAGGTTCATAACTCAGGTTCAGTTATTTTGTACTCTATTATTTTTAACTTTTGTACACCATGCCATTACACATATCAGTGTATTTTACTGTAGTGATTACATTAGAATTGATGTAGTCACTTATTGTTTAGATTTTTTTTTGTTCTTTTGCCAAATTTTAAGCATCTTTACATTTCAGACATTTAGAAACATGTCTCACTTTGTTCGTAGCTGCTTTAGATCTTCCGTTCTCTTGCTGAAGGCAATCTGTCCAAGACACTAACAGTAGCATCTTCACCTCTACTGTCAAAATGTCACCATATTACAGCTAACTGCGCCTTGATACTTTTGTCTGTTTTGTTTGTTAATATTGAGCGTTAAAGGTATTCTTGTATCTTAAATGTCCTTTGAACGACACCTGAACCCTGTCGCTTATCTTTAATTTGTATATATAATATGGTAATTGAAATGTATGTACAGTCTTTTATAATAAACATTCGCCTCTATATATGAAATGATGCAGCGGTGATTGAAATGGGAAAGGATAAGTTTTACTGAAAATAACTTTGGGGAATTTTAAAACTTTCACTTCTTGAGAACTCTGAGCATTGTCCAGTGTTGCAGTTTATGAATGTTTTTAAACATTTGCAGATGCATTTATTAATTTTGTAGACACTTTTCCAATGTAATGTGCACTGCAGGGTTAAAAAAAGTTACATTCAATATTACTGTCTTTATTTAAAAAAAGGTTTTTCCCAAACATCAAAAGGATTATTTAAACTGTTTAAAGCAATATAACTGTAGTAAAATTAGAATTTTTTATTTATTGAATATGAAGTATGAAGTATTTTATGTAAAGCATTGTAATGCAGACCTCCGTGTGGTTATCAATACAGAAATAATGTTACCATGGTCAAGAATACTCTGAAATGGTCACATAGCCTCTTGATTGTGACAGTTTTTTTTTTTTATTTAATTTTTTAATCAAATTTTTAGTTTATACATTATGTACAAGCAGTCCCATTCTAAATTCCAACATGAGTTAAAACGATACATTTGAAAGTTGTCATTTCTGATTCATGGGGGAAGTGTGAACGCATTTCATCGTGTCTGACGCCACCATTTCCTGCTTCAAGCTCTTTACCAGTTTTTTTTTTTTTTTTTTTTTCTTGTTTTTCCCCCTGTTTGATGCAGTCCTCCAAGATTGGAGAAACTCTACTATTTTCTATTCATTATTTCACTATCAATAAGTTATTAAGCCAACGGTGTGGCTGTTGCTCTGTCTAGACATCACTGGCCTGCTTTCTTCTGCATGGCCTTCATGAGTTCTGACATCATATCTCCATCAGTAGGTGCTGTAGCCACAGGTGTGGTCCTCTTTGGCGGGGGAGGAGCCACTTTTTTCTGTCCCGGGACAGGATTCGTTCCCGGAGAACGGGGGGCCTTCATGTGTGCTGGAGGTGGAGGCGGGATGAAGTCAGGGGGTGGTTCCAGGAAGTCGTCTGGAGGAGGTGGCAGCCATCTGTCCTCAACTGTTGAAGGTGGGGGCAGTTTCAGTGGCTGGACAGAAGGGTGAGACTTGGTGGGGGATGGCAGTGGGGGAGGCAGTGTGGGTTCTGGTGGTGGTGGGGGTAGGGTGGGATCAGGTGGTGGTGGGGGCAAGAAGGGATCAGGTGGTGGTGGGGGCAGGAAGGGATCAGGTGGTGGAGGTGGCAGGATTTCATCTGTGGTTGAAGGGGGTGGCAGGCAGGATCCGCCATTGTTAACCTGCGGAAACGGTGAGAATTATTATTAGCTTTCGTCACAGTGTCCTTTTCTCATTCCTAAAAGTAAGATTTTTTTCTACTTGAACTGAAATGACATTTTGGAAAGATTGTTTCTGGGAACACGGACACTGCGGCAGCTGCTCGGTGTTTCGCTGACAGCTGTGAGGTTGCCCATGTTTGCACACAAGGTTGGCCACACCACATGCCTCGCTCAGCGCCGCCGGCTGCCGTGGCAACAACAATGGACCGCTTGCTCACACTCTGATGCTCTAGGATCTCAGCCAACCACAGCCAGAGATGTAGTACTGCTGCTATTGACACACACTCCCTGGCTCACAGGTGCAGGAATTGTGGGGAACAGTAAAGAAGGCTGCGGGGGGGTGGCTGCTGGTAACATCCACATGGCTATATTTCACTGTTGTGTTCTAGTGGTGACCGTACATCAGCAAAAGATTACAGCCCAATCTAATGCAAGTTTTTGATTGGAAAGCTTTTCTCCAAAGTGACTGATGGTGTCAAGCTACTTACACTGATTTACCCATTTATAGAGCAGGGTAATTTTTACTGTCACTTCAGAATAAGTACCTCGATTAGGGCTGCAACAGCTCGAAGTTGGATTCAAACCCAGATCCTTTGAGCAGAAGGCAGCAGCTCTAATCACTACACCTCCTGCTAAGCTGCACAACATCCTACCCCTGAGGAGACCTGCTGTAACATATCTGTCTCAAACCCTTTGAACTGATTTGAGTACATGAAAGAATCACACGCGTACCTTGATTTCACACTGTTTAGGAAATTTTGAGATGGCCGGTTTTGGGGGTGTGGCTTGGGAAGGAGCCCGAGGGGTGTGGCCATTGGCCTTTGGAGCAGTTTCACCTTGGGATGCGGCTGAGGAGGGGATAGCACATTAGTTAGTTATAACCACATTATAGCACACTTCCTAAATGTTGGTAATTTAGCTTGGCATTTTTGTCAGTAAGGGGTGGATTCTCACTTTTGAGGGCAGTGGATGACACTGACGTATTGGAGCCAGACACCCGGTTTGTCCAGCAGCTAGACAAGGCAGTGCTTCTTTTCAAGGCAGTCATGTAGTTGTTATAAAGAGTCACTCCGTACTGAGAACGAGAAACCCAACACACGCTTCATACCACACAAGCTGGACATAGAGCTCAGCCACGTGGTGTCAAGTTTGTGTCATTCCTCGCATTTGCTTCTGATACAAATTTGGGATGTTCGAATACCTTTGCAACCCGAATTGAGGTTACCCAGAGGGCCATCGTCGCCTCATCATCGCAGCAGAGGTACTTGATGTACTGGGACTCCTTCTGGAGCTGTGGATGCTGAACCAAAATGGATAAAAGGGTAAAAACAGTTTTAAATTCCTAATTGAAGGGTTGAGGTTGAGTAGATTAAGAATGTTCAGGGTTTAGTATCTGTTCTTTAGTAGATGGGATCTGATTCAAGGACTGAGTCCTACCCATAGTCATCCCTTTTGCACCATGAGATGGCAGTGTGGGGGACAAGACTGCTAAGGCAAAAATCCCAATTTTTTACCGTTATAGCCTTTACTGCTCAACTTCTGCAAAGATGTGGTCACAGAAACAAGGAAGCTCATTTTTACTGAAAGGGCCTCAACATTTAAATTTCCCAGAGCTGTTAATATAAGCATTTTTCAAGAAGAACAGAGTCAGTTTCACATCTCAAAAATATCTGACAAATATTCATTAGTCCATTGTTGACAATGAAGCAGCGCTGCAGAAACTGCAGTAAAGAAAACCTCTAGGGTACTATAAAGTATTTTGGAAGGATGTGTTCAATCAGGGGGGCGTGGTGGCGCAGTGGGTTGGACCACAGTTCTGCTCTCCGGTGGGTCTGGGGTTCAAGTCCCGCTTGGGGTGCCTTGCGACGGACTGGCATCCCGTCCTGGGTGTGTCCCCTCCCCCTCCGGCCTTACGCCCTGTGTTACCGGGTAGGCTCCGGTTCCCCGTGACCCCATATGGGACAAGCGGTTCTGAAAATGTGTGTGTGTGTGTGTGTGTGTGTGTGTGTGTGTGTGTTCAATCATTATTTTACCTGAAGGTTATACATTTCTTGGATAAAAAAAGTTGACTTAAAATCTGAGTTAAAATCTTTGCTATCTTTTCAGCTTCTTTTCAGAGTGGATGTTGTCCTTGGACCACTGAATTTGCTCCCTTATTTGCTCTCTTATTAAACTAAATATACAGTAATCCTGCAGTTTATAGTCAACTGTATCTACTTCCTGAAATTCATAAGGAAATCTCTCGGGTCAAAATGCTCAACAGAGCACAGATGGATGTAGCTAGTTATATGTAAAAGTCCAATGAAACTGCCCAGTGTAGCTCTCCACAGTATCTGATAACCAGGAGGTTGTGTGAAGTCAAAACTGTTGCTTGGGGGGATGAGTTGAGTAACTGATGACTTTACTATACTTTGCAAAGTTGTAGCAATGCCAGGTTGGGCAGGTGAGACTGATGCACCACAATGGTGAAGCCTGATGTCTCCACAGCTTGGTAATTATAGTTCTGCACAGTCTTGAAGAGCTGCATTGATGGTCACATTGATGTGACTCAAGTACAGGCGCTTTAGTGAGTCATGGAAGAGGGTGCCAGTGAGTTGCAATAGATGAAGAGTGATCACACAGCATGAGGTAGGTGCCCTAAATTTGTGTGTTGTTCAACCACAACATCACCTGCTGCCCTGGGTAAATTAGGATTGAAATGTCTATGTAATGAACAGCCCAAACCAATAATGAATGAGCATGTGGGATTTGTCAGATGGAGCACCCAGTGGCCAAGGAGCTTTAAGCTTATTTGAATACATCAAGTGGCACTAACAATATGAATGCCGAGGACATTCGTATGTGTATATTTAATGCTAGTGGTAACAGAGTGTGAAGGGGTCTGTGATGTACCTTGAGGATAAAGCAGAAGTCCGTCGGTGCCTTGAACTTGTTTTTATAATCTATACCATGGTAGATGTTCACGTTGTCAAACTGTATGAAGTTCGCCAGGTCTCTTGATGTCTGTTAAAGAATATTAAATTACTTAAACCGTACAATATAAAAAAAAATAACAGACAAGTGATCCTGGAAGGCCATGTAAAACCTTTTCCTTTCAAAGAATTTTGCAAGTTTAGTCACCTTGGTCTTGCCTTTGGGGACATAATAAATCCCCGATGCTCGGAGAAGAAAGTAGCGCCGTCTCCAGGACTTCTTTCCATCTTCTTTCAGATACAGGATTCCCTCAAGGTCAGGAACAATGACTGAGGCCCCACAGAAGTTCTCCTGGGGTTAAAGGTGCCAAATAGGTAGGAACGCTGAATGAGTCATGATAAAAATTCTTGATACTTATTTTGTGCCTTCAGCTGGCTGTCACTCAATGTCTTTGACCATCGACGATACAATAAAAGTATCGGACTTGACTACAAGCATTGTGAAGTCATTCTATTGAAATAACTCATGATTGCCTGTTTGCATGTGTGTGAAACTCACTTCAATAAGGTTTTCTTTGTCTTTTTCTCTCACATTCTGCAAAAAGTCCTTGTCCTTCTTCCAAAGGTAGAAGGTCTGTGAGGGTTCAAGCAGAAGTGAAGAGCATGAGAGCTTAACACTCTGCTTTCATCTATCGCTGTAAGGTTTGAAACAGCCACAGTTACACGTCTCTGGACAATTCTATATTTGTTCTTCCGTTAGAGTGTTTTTTTTTCTTTGCATGAGTGCTTACAGCAAAATTTGAACAAATACAACATCTTTTCATTCTCTTACTTTAAAAAAGTTTATACCTCAGGGTTTTTGAAAACTGCATACTTGTCCTTTCTCTCAAGGAACTGAATTTTGTTTTCACTGTCTCGTGTCCATGCGGACAGAGGCTCCACGAGAAATTCGTGATCTTCCAGTATCCGCTCTGTCAGGAGAAAAAGCATCATATTGCTTGGCTTGAATGTTACGCTTATCTGGGAAGCTGATAGCATAATGGTTAGAGCCGCTGCTTTTGGACCCAACGGTTGCAGTTTTGAATCTCACTCTTCAGCTGTAGTACTCTTGAGCAAAGTACTTACCTTAAATTGCTCCTGTAAAATTACCCAGGATATATAAATAGGTGAATAATTGTAAGTTGCTTTAGAGAAAAGTGCCAGCTGAATGAATGAATATTAAGTCTCTGGTTTTCCACAGCACTCTGACCTACAGGACTCACCAATCTGCAGGCTGGGGTTGCTTTCGTAGAGGCACCAATCCACATTACTATCGCAGTACGTCTTTTCAAAGAGACTGTCCAGCACATCACGGACCGTCTGCCGCTCATCCACCATGAGGGTTTTGGAGCTGCCATCGTTCATGAGCACCTTGACAACCAGCTATTAGAAGCATGGAGGACACGAGTCATATCATGCCCACAGCAGCAGGCTGTGTAGGGTTTAACAGGATGAAAAGAGCCCATTGCTACATTTCCTTTATTCTGAGTCATGTACCACATCACATTACCTTCTTCACTTTGGCCTCCTTCAGCTTTTCCAAAGCGAGCTTGATTTTGTCAGCTTTAGCCTGAGCTTCCAGATCTTCCTGAGATGAATGAAGCAGAAGTGTGAAGCAAAGAATAAACAATCAATCGGGGCAATAAAAGGGAGTGGGAATGCAAGTATGAAGGGTGTATAAGAGGGTCATCAAGACAATTTGTGCTGATTTCATAAAGAGAATACCTGTGACATCGGTTTGGAAGGTTGTGCAGGAGGCAGGGATTGTGCCTGAGGTGTGAGAGTGGGAGGAATGGCATCGGTGACTTTGCTGTTTAAGGGTGTTGGGCTTGGACTCCTGGTAAATTCCTGCGGGGGTGGTGGCAAGTGGGCAGGGATCTCATCAATATCGCCTGCGAGCTCTGACATTAGCGCATCCAAGTCTTTGTCCTCCAGCTCATTAAGGGATGCTTACAGAAGCAGAGACACTTAAATCAGTGAACATTGGCCTAAATGCTGTCAAAATACCTTCAATCAGTTTTCAACAAAAGTGTTGTTATGGTTACTGATGCAATCCATGTGTGATTTACACTATAGATTTTTCCAGTTGTGATCGTTAAAAACACATTTAACAGATTATGAGACATTCAATACAAAATTATTAAAGCAATTTGCAGCAAACCAGTTAAAGAGATCTCGAAAAATTGTTAAGAAGTAGTAAGAAGTACAATTGTCAAGAAGGACCCTTTTGTTTTACCATTCAGATTGTTGAACAAAAAGTTTTCCTCTCTTTCTAAACTTTCCATGCTGGGTGCACTTGCTGGAGTGATGGATTCCACCTCTAAACTCTGTACATGTCAAAAACAAAAGAATGAACTCTCAACCTCAAGCTCAAAATGCTACTTGCAGAGATAGACAACACACCATTATATTAGCTCTATGTAAAGTTGTACAGATTTCAATGTTATTGTTAATCCAATCCTAAACCAAACATGGCCTGATACCATAGAGAGGTGATCTTTGTTGAATGATCTCTTCCCAGTATTGATCTAATGCTAGTTTGGTCTTGTTAGGTGTATTGACTTTTGAAACATAAAACACTATGAAGAAACATCTTAAAGACTGTGAAGGAACTAACGTGTAATTTAAGGACTTACTTGTGTTAAGAGGTCCATCTCCCCCAGGAGATTAGAGAACATGGCATCTATTTCATCCATCTGGAAAGGAAACAATGCTCAGCGTACTGCATTTTGTTTCTGGTAGTCACCAGCTGCCGTGACATTAACATTCATCATGTAATAGAGATAAATCTTACTCTTTCGTACCAGTTTCAGATGAGAGCTATCCCTCATGCTCAGCACAATTATTAACCTCAATCTTAAGACTGACAATAACCCTCAGTCATCTTGAGTCTTCCACAAAAGACTGTCATTAAAAAGTTGTGCAGTGACAGAGCTTTGGTGCACATCCAGTTTGAATGAAGTGGAGATTGTCATCCCTCCAAAATGTATGTCTACACCCCCATACCTTTCTCTCATCTAAACCCTAGTGGGTCATTATCTCTTCGCGATGCCATAACTGTGGATCTCGCTTTAACTTCTGACAGTTTTTAGAAACCCCAGCACAGTGGCCCATGACCCCTAACCTCTTGGGCAACTTCACTTCACCAGAACTTCTTTTAGCCTGGTTCCTCTTTTTTGCTGTTCTGGTCTTTGCAGCCATTGCCATTGTTGTTTCTGCTCCTCAAGCAATTTCAAAAAAGGTTTTCTTTTTCCTGTTTTTTTTTTTTTTTTTTTTTTTTTTAAATACATGCACAGGAAAACAAATGAGCAGATGCTGACTCTTGTAATTCATTGAAATACAGGCATTCTTTTAATGACAAGAAGTGGGATGGTGTGGTGGCATGGCGAGTAGCACTGCTGTCTCACAGCACCTGGGTGGTGCGGGAGCATGAGGTTCCATCCCTGCTCAGTCTGTGTGGAGTTTGCATGTTCTCCCCGTGTCTGCGTGGATTTCCTCCCACAGTCCAAAGACATGCTGTTCAGGTTCACCCACATTGTGTGAGTCACAGCGAGAGTGTTTTCCACTGGTGTGTGGACGAGTGACCCAGTGTAAGTAGTGTATCTAGCAGTGTAAGTCACCTTGGTGAATAAGGTGTGTGGGCTCATAACACTACATAGAGTTCATCGGAAGTCACTTTGGAGAAAAGCCTCTGCTAAGTAAATGTAAGTGGTTACACATTCAAGGTGTTTGTGCACAAAGTATTAACCCACTGTAGTAGTGCACCTCTAATCAATATCTAGACAGAGCCACAGTGTGAGAAAATATCTGACCTTCGTATGAATGCTGTTCAGACATTAGTGCATTGTCTTTCTCCAGTCAGGCTTCGGCATGGCTAGCCAACGAAAATGATTTCCACGCTAAGGTGAAACAAATAGATGCGCAAAGTTGTGTGCAGTCTGTCCAGAATGTGGGTCTGATAACACTAATGTTCTTTTGTGCGGTCAAGACATTAATGTGTCATCAGCGAATTTCCGGGAATGGACTAATCGTAGTGGTGAGCCACAGCTGTCTGTTACGGCTGGTTGTTTCGCTGATTTGTGTTTTGTCTTTGGCTTGTTAATTTCATACTCTTTTTATCTATTGATGCTGATTGTTTGAATATTATTTCTTCAAACCTGTGCAGATGTGTGTCACAGTAAAAAGTACAGAATAGAAGAAAGGCAGCAGTTTTTCGCTTTTTTGAATTGTTTTCCTTAGTTTTAAAATGCTATTTTATGTCATGCAGGAAGACTAGAGCCCTTCAAAGTGTATACTGTTTGCTTTGCTCTTTCTTTCACAAGAGTCATGGAGCTGACGTTCATCTTCGTATTCGGCCACGGGGTGTTGGTTAACTACGAGTGTGGCACCACTCAGTCCGAAGAGTAGTACCAGACAACCGTAAAGGCAGTTGGATCTCAGGTTCAGCTATATGGCAGAAAAATGAAATAGAAGTAGTTCCCAACAGCTCACACAATGTACAGAGTGGAATTACATTAGTCACTGTTTCCCTCAGCAGTGTGCAACAGTGGTCACAGACTTGTGGTGGAAACCATGGCAACAGAGTAGGCCTCACTATCTCACTATTGTTGTAAAATAGCCACCTGGCATTGGGTTCTTGCAGAAACATTTGATATGATCCTATCATGCTTCATTCAAGAGGATCCTGTCCACAAAAGTGATTGTGAAATCTAAACAAGTCTCTGAATTATCTTATTCAGATAATTGTCTTGCAGTTCACACTAGTAATTCACAGGCTGCAGAGGTCTGGAAGCTGAAAGCATTATTCATGAACACATGGATATAGGATCAAATCAGCCTGGAAATCTCATTTGAAGCACTAACTCATTAACAGACTGAGGCTATCCTACTTTAGAGAGCTCATGAAAAGAATGGATTTTCTGAAAATGACAGTGATTATGTGTCAAACTGGAGAAAAGAGGAGCAGCAGCCTAACGGATGAACTCAGTCACACTGAAAATGTACACATCCCTTTCAACATTGTGGGGGAACTCTCTCCCCCATATAGCATCGACAGATTGACACTTAGCAACACTCTTGACCAGCAGTTTTAATTATAACTGTGTGAGTATATCTGTGAACTGCAAAGGAAATGATTAATCTTTCTGACAAACAAAAATAAACCTAATTTTACAGAACAGGAAACGCCAGAAACTCTGTTCACCCATCAAATAACTGTTGAATATTTATTTTAAGAATGGTCTTTTGCGGAACTTAGTCATATATGCTTGCCTGCTGCAGAATTTTGCCTTTTACACTTTGTCTATACCTCCTTATTGAAGAATGGTACGCATGTAATGTTGCTCAGAATGGAAACATCCAGAGCTGCTCTAATGCATTGCTAGGTACAGGCATTACATTTATCTGGTGGAGGGATCGCTTTAGCTTCTTATTTGTAGTATATGATGTGGTAAAGCAAGAAAAGTGGATACAGTCTGAAATGGCACATAACATAAAGCAGGCAGTTATGTCTCAGTGAAACAGCCCTTGTCTGGATTGCCGTTATAACTGAGCACCAAATGTTTTAACGTCTGTCTCCCGGGGCTGGCTGAACGTAATAGTTAAAGCCCTCACCCACCCATCCAAGGACGTGGGTTTGAATCCTGGTCCCTGTGTAATCCTATTGATCAAAGTACTTACCCTGAAGTGAAACAGTAAAAATAACCCTGCTGTATAAAAGGGTAAATCATTAAGACAAATAAGGTGCAAAGCAGTTTACACCTCTAATAAACTGATTTTAAGAGCTTTAGATTATTTAACTCTGTGAACTCTGGTATAAGCATGTATATTCTGCATTCATTTGTTTTTTTAGTATTTTTTTAAAAATGGTAGTGTTGGCTGGATACATGTATATCAGCGAATGGTTTTCATTTTATATGAATGGATATTTATTAATTAATAACAGGGTTATTTTTACATTATTTATCAATCCAGGGTAAATGCCTTGATCAAGGGTACTACAGCGTGAGCAAGGAATAAAAAGAGGGTCTTTCGACTACAAGGCAATGACAGATACCACTACACCACCTGCTGGTCTTAATTCAAAAGATTAGTTCAAGCTGTTCTTTATTAATGAAGTAACTCTCAGACCTTTTGGTGTTTTACTAAACGTTCAAAAAACTTAGACCACTTATTCTAAAACACAAACTTCTTCTACAAGCTGAAACACACACACACACACACACACACACACACACACACACACACACACACACACACACACTGTCTGAACCGCTTGTCCCGTACGGGGTCGAGGGGAGCAGGAGCCCAACCCGGCAACACAGGGCATAAGGCTGGAGGGGGAGGGGACACACCCAGGACGGGACGCCAGTCCGTCGCAAGGCACCCCAAGCGGGACTTGAACCCCAGAGCCACCGAAGAGCAGGACCCAGTCCAACCCACTGCACCACCATGCCCCCCCCAGGATGAAACAATATATAGCAAAATAAAATTAATTAAAGAATAAAATTGTACAGAGACAAATTACCTGATTTTTACCAGACTGAATTGTTTTAAATCTATATTCATGTGCAACTTATTATTAGTCTGTTATTTAGTATATATAATATATATATATATATATATATATATATATATAATAGTGGGGGCGTGGTGGTGCAGCAGGTTTGGCTGGGTCCTGCTCTTGGGTGGGTCTTGGGTTCAACTCCCGCTTGGGGTGCCTTGTGACGGACTGCCGTCCCCGTCCTGGGTGTGTCCCCTCCTCCTCCAGCCTTATGCTCTGTGTTGCCGCGTTAGGCTCTGGCTTGCCGCGACCCTGCTTGGGACAAGCGACTTTAGATGCTTAGTGCGTGTGTGTATTTTAATAGCTACTGGCAGCCCACTTAAAAGGTACGCAGACCACACATAGCCCACATACTGCGCCTTGAGAACCTCTGTGCTAACTATGGATGATTCAGAGCAAAGAAATCAATACTCATTAATGCTACTACTATTAATATTACTTTGTACAGCTTCAAAATGATAGATAGATGGATCTTCACAAAAATATGAGAACATCTACAGTACCTGTAATATCTGTTTATAGATTTAAAGACCAGTTATTTCCTCTGTCCAACAGGTTGATTGGGTTAGATAAGCATATTTACATTTTTCTCACTCATACGGCAGGATAATTTTTACTGTATCAGTTCAGGATAAGTAAACTGATCAAGGGTTGTTCAGTTGGGTGTGGAGATTCAAACTGGGAACCTGGTTGATCTGCATCCAAACCACTATTGAAACTTCCTCGCATCTCCAAAGCAAAACTGATCAGTCGTACCTTTTCAGTGTCATCTGCCCAAAGATTTGAGTATAAAAACAAGAATAATTAAGAAAATGCACAAAGTACTGTACCTTAGGCTGGTCTTTGTGGTTATTCTCGGAAGAATGTGTCACTGTGATCACTGCGTGCGTCTCTGTTTGCGACACTCATGGGTACCTCTCACACACTGCGGTGTGTTCATAAAGGCTGCTCAGAGTTTCGCAGTTTCCTGAGTTTTGCGGAAGTGCCAGCCCCGTAGTACAACGCTGTTTCATACAAAGGGCCTTGACTGCGCAACGGCGATGAGCTGCTGCGGCTGTTATGGTTTATCTCCTTCCAGAATGATCTGAATACTTAGAGATTTGCAGTTGCATGTGCTAAATAGTAAAATATGTTTTATTTTAGTGTTAGTGAAGATGTATTTAGCAGCACCACACTGGCTCATCACAGCAGGCCACTGGCACTCACTTCTTCCCGGGGAACGAAATAAAGGAACAAGGTGATGCAGTCACCGAAGAAGTGAACTTTAGGACAGTTCGGACGCTTTTTCAGTATCAAAAGCTCTTGGTGGAGTGCCTCTGTTGGACCCTAGAGCAGATCATTAGCCTGAATTGCTTTGGAAATATGGACACGCTGGTGAGTATGGTGAATATGGTAAACAGCTGGACTGGACTACAGGCTTTGTGAATTACTTCAGGAGAATGACTGCTGTACAGAAAAATAAACAAACCTTGTTTAGAGGCCCTTTAATGCAGAGTCTTGTTCAATTTTCAGGAAGGAAAAAAAAGAGGAACAAACAATGACCTGAAAAAAGAATGCAGTTTCAGTACTAGTGCATTAGCTAATTAAAGCTAAATTGACACCTGTCTGAGGATGGGTGTTTGTGTTTGGGTGTTGGTTTCATCAGGGGAAATAAACTGTTACAGTGCTGCACCCGGACTCCTGAAATCTTCAGCAGACCCTAACTATTAACATTAGACAGGTTTGCATTACCAGGGTGAACTGTACTACGGTTATTACCACTGCTATCACTACGGTCACTGTTAACAGGAACACAAAAACTCACAGGAGAGAAAAACAAAAGCATCGTAGGCCAGTCTGGAAATGTTATTATAATACTAATGTTTGGTACTGAGTGGAAGTCCTGCCTGATTTTGTCTTATGTGTAGAGTTGGCCCTCCAAACTCGCGAGTTTCATATTCGCAAATTTCACTGAAGATCACAGAGAATATTGGTGGTCTTCGTAGCTCGGGTTGATGGTTGAGGTGTTCGGTTGTTTCCCAAGCTTGGCATTTAGGTTGCAAACATTTCATCACCAGTCAAGGTGACATCATCAGTGCACAAGTTGTGAGAGTTGTGTTGGATGCTTCCTCCCTTATATGTAGTTTGATGGGTGGGACTACCTGAAGATTGGATGTAATTGGTTGGTTTCATGCGACCTTGAGCATGAGCGGTTCTTTTGATTTCTGATTGGTCGGTTGCCGGTTTCAAACCGGAACTGGTTCAGCCCTCGTTGGTCCTTGCATTGTATTGGCTCGTAGATGCGGTCCAGATCAATATGTTTGTTTATGGAATTGACTGAAGAGTACCAGGCCTCAAGGAACTCCTTTGAATGTTTTGTATCTGCCTAGGATGAGATTTCTGCATTGTCCATATTGAATGTATGTCCTTCTTGATCCTGGTGTACAGATATCATGGACAATGGGTATGCCTCCTGGTGGCCAGCTTGTGTTCATGGAGCTGAGTTGATAATTTTCTTCTAGTTTGGCCGACGTAGTATTTGTTGCAGTTATTGCAGTTGATTTTGTAGATCGCCTTCATTCTATCTTCGTTCTTGAGTTGTTCCTTTGGTTTTGAAATGATGCTTCGCAGAGTGGCTGTTGGCTTGTATACTACTGTAATTCCATGTGGCTGGAGTAATCTGGCTGTCAATTCCGAAATGTTTCTTATATACGGGAGAGCTACTCTTTTGCTGGGCTGTTTGTTGGAGCTTGTTTGCTTGTCTTGGTGAAATAAGCATCTTCCAATAAAGTTTCATGGATAGCCGTTGCGAGTGAATAACTTGAAGAGGTAATCTTCTTCTTTGGTTCTGAGGGCGTTGATACTGCAGTGTGTTTTTGCTCTTTGAAACAGGGTTCGGATGCAACTTCTTGTGACAATTTGGGTGGTTGCTGTGGAAGCGTGTGTTTGTTTCTGGTAGACTGACGTTTCCAAAGTTCCTCCAATTGTCCATCTGACTAGTACGTTGAGAAAAGCCAGATTGTTGTTATTTTCTTTCTCTATTGTGAACTTTATGTCCTCAAAGATGTTGTTGATTGTAAGCTTTGTCTATCTCAGATTTTCTTAGAATTACGAAAGTGTTGTCGACATATCGTACCCATAGCTTCGGTTTGATCTTCGGTATGGCAGTTTTCTCCAGTTTTTGCATGACGGCTTCTGCGATGACTCCAGATATAGGTGATCCGATTGGCGTTCCTTTCAGTTGTTTGTAAATCTGTCCATTGAATTTGAAATATGTGCGTAGACATAGGCACAGACGTTCGTATATACTCTTGGTTTGCAAATTCTGAATTGGTCCCGTCTGTTCCAGAAGGTCTTTCAATGTTTCTTTGGCTAGATCTAGATGGATGTGAAAAGCACTATTACCGTCCTGTTCGACTCCTGATAGTGGACGACTGGAAATGTTTTAATCCATGCATGATTTCTGTTAACTTTATTGTCGTTGATGAGTTTGTCCAGTTTCTTGGACAATGCAGTCCTCTTCTTGTGTTTGATATTTGCGACTCTTCGTTCAATTGCTGCTTGAAGTTGCTCCGCCATTGGTTCACCGATTGATTGAATGCACTTGGTTCATTCTTCCGATAGAATTTCCATACTTCTGTAGGCAGTTGTGTGCATCAGTGATCATCATGCGTACCATACGTCTTCCATTTTGTCTAGCAGAAGATCATGATGAGTAGCTTTGGATTGTAAGTCGCTTTGAAGAAAGCTGTGAGCTGTGAATAAATGTATGTCCCTTTGGGGAAAAGGATTAGCTAAATTATTATAAATATGTGTGTAAAATGAATTAAAAGGAAAAACATAACATGCCAAAAATAAATGAAATATCGCTCCCTATTAGTCATCCATTCTTGCTGGTGTATCTGTTTAATGTATATATAAAGTTTGCAGTCAAAAGTTCTCGATCCAAATATCACACCCAAGAACACAAGAGTACTTACCAACTCACTGGAAAATTGTCCAGATGTTTCACCACAGCGCCACGTGGTGTATGAAGGTGTGACATCACTTCAGATTAAACAGTACATACTGTTGAAAAAATGTATCACGTAAAAGCTGTGAGACTGGGTATAAAATAAATAAATAAATAAATGTAAATGTATTGTAAACACTGCAACCCTAGAGAGTGCCGAAACAGCATTTTCAGCTTGCAATGTTAGATACAGAGAATTTTTTACTCTTACAAGTTGAACTGTGATTTTGTTGTGTTCAGACTCATTCCAAGTGGGACCCAACTGAGAAAAACGGCACTGTAACAACAATCATTAACTGTTCGTATGTAGCACAGTACTTAAAAATATTACAAATGTTTCTGCAGTGCTTTTGGAAAAGGGGCCCCGAGAGCTATCCAGACAGAGACCATACTCGCTGTACGCACAGTGGGCAAAAGAGTACAAGTAAACAGTTTTGTTTGTACATCCAAAGCCATTTTTTTCCATTAAGGCACAATTAGCGAAGTGTTAATAATAGACATCCCTCAATTTATCTTTTAGTTTCTATAAGAACCTCAGCTATAAGCATTTAAAAAAATCCCCAAACTTATTTTAATATTTTTATTATCTTGGATAACATTAAAATTCCTCATCTTGTTACTATCACCAGCACCTGGCAACACAAGACACAAGCTGTAAATGCTATGGATGTTGAGTAGAATTAAGGTGGTCCCATAGTGCTATGCTCCTCACTGCCACCTGTTGGCTTGATGGGAAGACAAATCACCTTTGCTCCAGAAAGAACATGAAATTCCAGAAGACAGATCAATTAAGAAAATGTAATTAAAAATAAGTAAATAAACTGGAAAATGTTTGTATATTAGAATATTCGCAATTCAGTAGTTTGTAAATCGAGGAAATCAGTGTATGTCAGATTGCAGCAAATGGTTATAGGTTTACTCGTCATGAAGGTAAACATAGGTTGCGTTCGATCCAGAAAAAGCTAAAAATTGTTCAAAATAAGTGAGTGAAGAATATGGAATCAAAAATAAACAGGAAAATGCTTGTGCCTTTTAAAATCCGCAACTGTCTTTTGCAACCCACGGAGTCAGTTTACTGTGGAATGATATGAATTTCATTTGCAATTGTTACCTACTAAATCCAGTGTGCTTTCCTTTGTACAGTGTTTCTTTCGTTGGGTCTGTAAAGCCCGCATGCACTTGCGATGCATGCCAAGGGTTTGTCAAGCCACCGAAAATGGTTTATCTTGATATTCAGAACAAGATGATGCAACCCAGACATACTCATATGATCTTAAAGCACCAACACAGCACCCAGAGATACATCACAGACAGACACGTTCACGACATTTCAGCAGAAGCATCCGCAGTGGTCTGTTGCAGGTGTCTACAGGTCCTGTCCGAGCCGCTCGATCTCCTCGATGAGGAAGTTGATATCTTCGAAGGTGGCCGCAGGGTTTGAAATTACCATGCGGAAGAAGTTGACCTTGTTACCTTGCGGCTGGTAGCTCACCATGGTTGTACCGTATTCCATCATCCTTGCTTTGATTATGGGGGCGACCTGAGAGGGAGAAAGTAGAGAGAGAAGGTCAGGATGAGGACATTTCAGCATCGACCCAACAAGAGGCATCAGCTCACTGGTGTCTTCTATAAGAAGAATGTGACCACTTGGTGCCAGGTGTTGGCATGAGGAGGGGCCACTGCTGTTGGCAAGCTGCCCCAAGCGGTCCGATCGAAACCTGCTTTCACTTCTTGCCCTTCATTTCATACACATTACACCTGCATCTTCATCTCCTTTCGGCACCCAGTGGGAGGCTGGAAGCTGAAAAATCTTTATTAATAGAAAGTGAATGGGATACCTGGACTAGTCAATGGCGTGAGGGGATGGGTGGAGTGATGGGTGGAGTTACCAGGTTACCTTGTGCAGCCGCCTCCTCCGCTCCTCTCCATCCTCCATGCAGCGGATGGCGGGAGGCAGGTACCAGAAGCACACGTTGGTGTGTTGGGGCTGGAGAGGAAGCAGAAGGACAGCGGTGGGAGAAGGAAACAGTCTGCATCTCTCACCATGCAACACACACACACACACACACACACTAGCCCTGAAGAGAAAGTCTGCTGAGTAATTCACCTTTCCATTGAAGACCATCTCATAGCCCTCCCGGTCCTTTATCTTGTCATACAGGTACTCTGAGAGCTCCAGGCACTTGTCAATTTGAGCCTCGAACCCAACGGTTCCCTGAGAGAGAGGAGGAAACACCTGTGTCCTCAAGACGACTGCGACACTGTGGCAGTAAAAACACTTGAGGCCAAAGCAACCTCTTGCCAACTGAACCGTTTCGACTGCGAATACCAAGTCTGCAAATGAAAGGCGGCTTAGAGATTTTGTCGGTGATCCTGTTTTAAACGTGTGCAACGTGTACTGTGTGCATGGAATAATTCCTAATAAATGCATGCAAGTCATAAAAGTGAAGCCAATGAGTTTGTTCCTTTGATGGAAGTTTCCGGAATGTAGTTGAACCTTGGCTCTCCACATGAGCCACAGTTTGAAGATGTCGACATGGCGGCCGCACTGGATGGCCTTGTCACCCGTGTCGTAAGACACATCATACTGCTTGTCCTCCTGGAACAGGTAGCTCGCCTGCATCTGGTTGCACTTCTGCATCAGGCCCTGCGACAGCACAACAAGAGACATACATAACACTTCCTGGGGAATTTCATATTTACAAAAGTACTTTTTCAAAAAAAAACCCTCTCTTTTGCTGTGTTTCATGGGAATGAACTGTGATGTACATATGAACCTGGGGGCCCTCTTTTTTTACCCTAGAGGAGAGTATTTAGACTGAATTGCTCCAGTAAGTCTCATTATCAATAATTGCTTGTCTAGTGCAGGGTTGTGGAGGTCTGGAAGCTATCCGGAAGTATAGGACATGAGGCAGGGTAGAGCCTGGACTCCAACACAGGGCACACACACACACACATACACAAACACACAAGGGGTAATTTACAGTCCAATCCATCTGAAACAAATGCCTTTGGACTGTGGGCGGAAACCAGAGCACTTGGAGGAAATCCATGCAATGACGTGGAGAACCTGTAAACTCCGCACAGACAGTGCTTCATTCTTACTGCTGTCCTTCTTACCTCCTCTCTGACCAAGAGCGCAGAGCACTGCAGGGGAACAGACATCATTTTATGGGGGTTCCAGGTCATTGAATTTGCCCTGAAACATTAAAACTGTTTTAAACAAACATTTCAACTAAGACAACATGACATGAGGTAACAATCTCAAAATTCAGGACAGTTGAGGTCCAGCATCATTGGGGTCAATGTTTTGTCCCCCTCCCTCCCTCCCCCAGTAAATAAATAAATACAAACAAAAAGGACAGTAACCTCTCGACTCCATTGAGCTTCCATCTGTGTTTCCTGGACATGAGCAGGCTTCCACCCCACGCGCCCTGACGAGACAAATACACACAATATTTGCAATGTGTAGATATCTCATAGCCTTTGGCTCCATTACAGACCCATCTCTGTTTCCTTTTTCCTGATTAGTTTTTTGCGTGTATTTTTGAGGATTCGTTTCAAAATTAGATGTCCCTTGTAAGGCTGACAGATTTACGATCCATATTTCCAGCTAAAGATTTAGTTATGGAGGGACAGGCAAGGGGGTGTGGCCTTGTGGGAGGTAAACAGGGGAGAACACTGACATCCACATGCATCCAGACACCGTGCTTCCTGCAGATGTCGGCGATGGCGATGAGGGGGTCGAAGGCGCCGTACACCGTTGTCCCGGCGGTAGCGCTCACGAAGAACGGCACCAGACCCTGCAGAGAGAGCAAGGAAGGAGTGTTACACACCGGAATCAAAGAGCTGGAAAAAATCCTCAAATGTGCTGACAGATGCACAAGAACAAAGATGATTGTTGTTCAGACAATATTATTTTCTATACAAGCGAATGGTTGTGAAAGGTGGATGGTGAAGAAGTAGGACAGGAGAAAACTGGATTCCTTTGAACTTTGGTGCTGGAGGAGACTTCTAAGGACACCATTGACAGGCAAGAAAACAAACAGATGGAGGCTGGATCAGATCAAACCAGAAGAAATAGAACATGAGGACGAGCAACAAGCAGGTGGATGGACGCAGTCACAGTGACAATGAACACATCCCTTTGAGACACAATTGGAAGACAGAACTTTCTGGAATGACCCTATAAACAGTATGTGGTCAACAAGTATCAACAGTATTTAAAATATTGCTTATGACACGATGGCAGATGATTCCATGCCAGGTGAAACCTGTGAACAGACAGTGAGACAGCACAGTATCCCAGCACTGGCAGCGTCATTGACGTGTGTCACCACACGACACAGCTTTCAGATCAGCTCAATAAGCTGTCCTCGGATGACCTCTCACGGTGTCCACCAAAGGCAGCAGAACAAAGACAGGTGTCTGCTGACATTACCCTCTGCTTGGCATCAACGATTCTCCTCTCCAGATCTGATGGTATCATCTTCCCCCTGGAGGAGGAAAGCAGGTTTAACATCTTTCATAGACCTTTGTCTTCCATTGTTGGCCAGCGCTGTTTCCTACTCGCCTCTCATCCACTTTGACACAGATGACACTTTCTGTGCCAATCCCAAGGGCTGCTGCTCCCTTCTTGATGGAGAAGTGACTCTGAAAAAAGAGGAGCGTTGAAGGGTGTGAGAAACCCGGACACAAGTTTTACAGTGATCTTCCCATACGCTGGATCCTTAACTTACAAACACAATCGGACTAGAAGACTGTAACTCTAAAGTCGCTTTGACCACCAAGTCCCAGTCAATCAGTGTTTGATAATAGAAATGTTCCTTAGCTTATTCATTGATTAGGTTCTCTAAAAATCTTCAATATAACTATATTCACTAAAAGTACCTTGTATGCCTTTAGTATTTTTAGTATATTAGTATTAGTATCTTCCTCAGAGTTACTACAGCAGGAGGTGGGATTCAAACGTAGATCCTCCAAGCACAAGGCAGAAGATCTAACCACAACTTCCCCTGCCGCCCCCGTATTTGCACATAACTGTAATGTATGAATGGAATCGAAACCAACAAGCTGGAGAAAACAGCAGCAGCGTTTCCCAGAATGCAACTGCAGGAGGCCGAAATGAGTTCCTATTGGTCATGTGGGAGGCTGCAGCAGCCAGGAGGCACCTACGTGTTCAGAAGTAAAAGCCGCCAATCTGGGAAGAGAGGCCATCCCTCTCTCCTTCACCTCCGGGAACATTTTGAATCGCGCCAACAGCATCGCATACATGTTTGAGATGGCGCCACCTAGAGAACAAAAGGGGAGCAACACAACAGTAAAACTGAACAAGTTCAAGTTTAAGTTTCAAGTTTATTGTCATAGATACAAGTACCATGTACATGTATTATGAAAATCTTCCTGAATGCTTCTCCACAGACTATGGGCAAGGACAATAGAAATACTGCACAGACAAAACAGTGTCAATGACAGTAAATAATAATAGCAGCAATGACAGCAAAAACAATAAATAAGGGTGACAGCGGTAACAATAATGGTAGCAGTCAGAGAACTCAGAATAAGAGAATGAGAATAAGAATGCTTAAAGTGACAGTGTAATTTACCAATGTGCTTGGGTGGAGCAAACCAACTCTAGTTACTACAGGTGGCACATTGGTTAGAGTTGTATAGCCTTACAGCAGTGGGGTAAAAGCTGTTCCTGTACCTAGCTGTGCGGGTTCGAATAGACCTGAGCCGCTTTGCAGATGGCAGGGAAGAGAAAAGTGCCCGTGCGGGGTGAATATGGTCTCTCATGATGCGCATCGTCTTTCTGATCAGTGTGTGGTGTAGGTGTCCTGGACTGCTGGTAGCTGTGTGCCCATGACTTCCTGAGCCGTTTTGACCACCCTCTGTAGGGCTTTCTTGTCCTGTACGGAGCAGCTGCCACCCCAGGAAGTAATGCACCCTGTGAGGACGGACTCCACACCACACCTGTAGAAAGTGGCGAGGACTGTAGTGGACATCCTGGCTTTCTTCAGACGCCTGAGAAAGTGGAGGCGTTCATGGGCCTTTTTGATGGTCGATGCTGTATGGTCAGTCCATGTGAGTTTGGCAGTGAGAGTGATCCTGAGGAATTTGAAGCTGTTGACCCTCACTACAATGTCCCCCCCTATGCAGATGGGTGCCTGAACCATATCCTGTTTCCTGAAGTCAATTAGGAAACTTCTCACCAAAGGCAGGTTTAAATATGTATTGATTCATTTATCTGATGCTTTCATCCAAAGAAACGTTCAACGTTAAATTTGTTACAGTGATTTACCCTTTTATACAGCAGGGTGTGTTTTTTACTGGAGCAACCTGGGGATGAGTAGTACTTTGCTCAAGGCTACTACAGCAGTTGGTAGGATTCAAACCTGCAAGCTTTGGATCCAAAAGCACCAGCTCTAACCTCTATGATACCAGATTCCCCCTCAAAAAGTGTGCGATAGCTGTGGCTGTAACAACTACATTGATTTATTGGCATTGGAGATGCAACCCAATAACTATCCAGAATTATCAAAAGAACAGATTAGAGGATAACAGATCATTGGATGTGCTATGAAGTGTGTACCTATGTGTATGTGTGTGTATGGTTTAACTATCATGAATGTAAAGGTGTTTTATGTCAGAGTGAGTACAGACCACAGTGATACCCAGTAGAAAGCAAAAAAAAAAATTAGTACGCCTGAACAGAAACAGTAGGGCCCTGCCCCCATATCAACACACATAGTAACAGCAAATGGTCACACACCAGGGGAAAATATCCCATCCCCGTGGCCATCCTGCCAGCCGATAATCTCCCTCATTTTCTTCAGTGTGACGTACTCCAGCAGTACAAATACGGGGGCCACTTCGTACGTGAACCTGGGATCCGAAATAAACGTCACATCACTGTATGTCAGCAGCAAGACACATACACATGTCTGTGAAAAGCGTCCAAGAAACAAGTGTCCCCTAACATCCATCCATCCATCCATCCATCCATCCATCCATCCATCCATCCATAACAGTTTGCCAAATGTAGGATTGTGGAGGTCCAGAGTCTATGCCAGAAGCAAAGGGCATGAGGCACAGTGCAGTCCATCACATGGTCCTTAACAAAGACCTTTAAATAAAAGGATCTTCTCCCCTACAATGTGTCTCTTGTTTTACCAAGTCGTAAAGAATATGCAAATGAACCAGGCTCTCATACTCATGACCCTAGTCTGTCAAACTCACATATTTGTGTTAGCAGTGGATGTTAACCAGTCTGCAGCCAAACCAACCATATCCAATCCAGTGGAGAGTTGGTTGAAATATCTGGGATGAGCTGCAATCATATAAATCAAAACAAGTGTAAATAAAGTGTAATTAAAGTACTCCAAGAGATGCACATGCAGAGTTCTGGATTTGCTCTAACAGTTAAATAACTTTGGCATAAAATTATCTTAATGTACTACAAAGTCACACCTCGCCTGTCGTGCTCATGGAACGGACCTCACCTGTCTTGACTGCGTACTCCAAGGTGGCTCGACAGTTGACCAGGACGTCATCCAACGTCTCCGGCTCATCCGACAGCTCCCAGTTGTTCATCTGAAGAAGCTCGTTTGGATACTGGAAGTCAATCACCTTGGTGGAGCGATCGAAGGACTTCACAATGTACCCCAGCATGATGTCAACCACATCCTGGAGAAAGGTCATGGTGGCCAGGTCGCCATCCGTCATAGGCAGTAAGTCTGCAAATCCAATCATCACACAATGTCCCTGACTTCAAAAAGACCTTAATTTTAATGTGACCTTGAGGAAGATGAACATAACAAACACACATGTCAGAGTTTAATAGTTGAGACACCCATGTAAAGAAGTAAAGATCTAAGATCAGAGTAGAACATCTTTCTTCTGCTGGAACCTTCAAACATAACTGACATGTATTTATCCAGCTGATACTGTTTCTACAAAGCAACTTACAATGTTAAGTTACTTACCCATTTATACGGCTGGGTAATTTTTTTTTACAGGTGCAATTTATGATAAGTATGCTGCTCAAGGGTACTACAGGCAGAGGTGGGAATCAGTCCTGCAACCTTTCGCTCCAAAAGCACTATTTCTAACCACTACACTACCAGCTACACCTGGTATAATGTGTAATATGTTAAACTTCTTTAAAAATGTTCATTTCGGTGCGTAAATAACAGTTCATAGGTGACTGTGAAAAGATATGTACAGTAACTACTGTATCTATAGAGATGCTATTAACTGCATGTATCGTGGTCAGTTTACCATATCGTTACCGCTGTATTGCAGGGTGAGACAGGGGGCACCGTACCTGTTGAATACAGGAAGGAGAAGTCCAGGTGAGCCGTGGAACAGCCTCCACTCGGGTCACCTGCACTCTTCCCCCTCCTTTGGGCAGAGATCTTGTCTTCTTCATCCCCGGTACTGAGCAGAGCTGCACCATTCATTCACACACACACACACACACACACACACACACACAAACAGTGTGTTACACTGTACCTGTCACACCTGCACACCCTGTGTGTTCATGCACAGCACGTCCGCCAGATCTCTATTTCATGCAGACACACCATACAGCTTGGACCCGATGTCTCCGGTGAACCTCTGCGCAGCCTGGTACCAAGCTCTCGCTGGACACAATGAAAGATAAACATTTCTATTTGAATATACATATGCATGCATTATTATGTATTTGTATGCAACATTATATTTACTGTATATAATATATCCCGTAGACGGTTATTGAAATGTTCATTTTTAGTATAAATTAACCTTGAACATCAAGATCTGTCCTTCACAGTGGCAAATATACAAAAAATCTTACCTGCAAGATTATGTGCATATTGTACTAGAGCAATAAACGTGGTTTGACACGTTACACAGAGCAATACATGTATGTTTTAATAGCCTAGGTAACAAAATGCTGTCCAGAAGAATAATGCATAATGTGCCAACAAACGTGAGCCACAGGATTATTTTCTATACTTATATATTCTGTGTATTACACTGTGGCCGCAAATCAAATAATGTTTGCCGGGCGAGGGAATAAATGAAAATGTGTATTATATTTATATAGATAAATTATGGTAATATCGTGTGTGTGCGTCCTTTCCACATCCTGATCCTGCCATCAGTACCTGGTCCTCCACCCACCTGCACCGCTGCGCTCCGTTCCCTCACCTTCCCCATCCTCCCCTCTGGGGAACCGGGAGGCTCGAGACGCCATCGCGTGCCGTCTCTCGCGCACCGGGAGCACGAGCCGCCGTCGGAGGTGGAGAAGCGCGCGCCCTTCGTGCTGCTTGAGCGCGCCCTCGCGTTGGAGGGCGGGGGCCGTGCTCATCGCGCACGCACGTACGTCTGGCGCGGTGATCGCTAACGGAGGGGCAGATATATATATATATTAGCCTACAGGGGGGCAGGGGGGCGCGGTGGCGCAGTGGGTTGGACCAGGTCCTGCTCTCCGGTGGGTCTTGGGTTCGAGTTCCGCTTGGGGTGCCTTGCGACGGACTGGCGTCCCGTCCTGGGTGTGTCCCCTCCCCCTCTGGCCTTGCGCCCTGTGTTGCCGGGTAGGCTCCGCATCACCGTGACCCTGCTCAGGACAAGCGGTTATTGAAATTAGACGGCTGGATCGGTGGATGTTGGATAAATTCCTGGTTAGCCACAGATATCAATGTTTATTCTAAGGGATGTGACTGTAATGCCGGATATATCTTTTTTACATATTCTTAGTGAAAGTTAGGAATGCAGTATAATAGGAAGCACCGTTATGATTATTCTGGATGAAAAATGGGTTTTCGCTGAGACTCGCGCCCGACGCTGTTAATAACTGTTGTCTCGTGGCTGCTGTTTATTGCCAAGACTCAATGGAACCCGGGTTCTTCCAGTTTCCGGTCCAGAAGGAGTTACCTGCTTTTGTCTGCTGCGCACTTTACCACAGTAACAGCTCACGTCAGCCAGAGTCCGAACGCAATATTAGTGCGTTACAATGAATGAATCAGTCGCGGTCACGATCAGGGTGATCGGAGAGTGTGACCATGTTTTGCCCGCTTTCAGGTCCCTGCACTGGCAGCCAGTAAAGTTTAGGACAGAATTTAATATCGTTCTCATGATATTTTCCAAGGACCCTAATTACTGATGTGGAGGCCCCACCAACCGGGAGGGAAGACTGGTAGCGTAGTGGTTCCAGCTGAGGGGATGCGGTGGCGCAGTGGGTTGGACCGCAGTCTTGCTCTTTGGTGGGTCTGGGGTTCGAGTCCCGCTTGGGGTGCCTTGCGACGGACTGGCGTCCCGTCCTGGGTGTGTCCCCTTCCCCCTCCGGCCTTACGCCCTGTGTTGCCGGGTAGGCTCCGGTTTCCCGTGACCCCGTGAGGGACAAGCGGTTCTGAAAGTGTGTGTGTGTGTGTGTGGTTCCAGCTGCTGCCTTGGGCCCGAAAATATCGTCGGTTTGAGTCCAACCTCCACCTGTATCATTCATTGAACGAAGTACTTATCTCAATTGCTCGAGTAAAATTGCCCCCCTGTCTAAATAAGTGCAGCTTAACATTATATGTTGCTTTGGAGGAAAACGAATAAATATCAATGTAAAAGGAGCGAGTAGCTGCGGCTATATGGGAACCGCTCCTCTGATCAACGATACGCAGTGAGTTGCCTCTGTGTGGAGAGGAAGGTGGTAACCATGGTAACGGGAAGAAGCTCCCTAGTGCTCATCGGGAACAGTGACTGGTACTGAAACTTGTCTTTGCGAGAAGAGAGAGCGTATGTGGCAGTGCACAGTCCAGGGTGGAAACAATAAGGAACGAAATAATGCAAGTCACACACATCAAAAATAGCAAAGTGACCTAGAGCCAAGCGCTTCTGGTTTCTCATACAACTGCAGATATTTGTCGGAAGTGAAAACCACCCAGTGCATTTACCCGGGGCTTCTTTTCTCTTCACAATATTAATGTTACAGGAAATATTGCTTCAAGTATACAGTTAAAACTATAAATACGGGACTAGAGTCTGGCTGCGCTAATATCTGTCAATAAGCTATTTGCATAATAATAATTAATAATAAACTTGTAAAGCCTAATAAGTTTTAATTTGCATTTGCAAGATAAATTCTTTATCAGTCAGACTCAACAGCGCAAACAGTATACGCTTAATACCCGACCGAGGACATGTTGTCACCATGCCAACCGTTGCAATGTCCACGAGCGCCCCCTGTTGATCAATCTATAAATGCGCAATTGGCTTTGCTAGTTTGTGAGTGTTTCTATGGATGGAAGATCACAACAAACACAAACAAGCACAGAAGTGAGTTATGCACTTTTTACTCTGTCCATTATGTGTACATCTTTGGATACATCTTTGGGTTTGGATACGTCCACTAACAATGTGTGTTAACACCAAGTCTATTAACTGCTCTCCATCAGGCTCATATATGTGTTAAATTCAGTTCACCGTAATCTCTTAACATCATAAGAACAAAGTTATAAATGAATACAATCATTTTATTTCAGACATTACTTAGCTGTTAATTCTGTGCCTTAGTTTTGTTCATGGAACTCCAGTACTGGTTCCCCGTTCCCCTATTCCATGGCACGAAGTGCACAACTGCCATCACTTTAAACACATAATTCGGCATTTAGTATGTTTAAAAATTTCTGTTATTAAATTTTGCTATGTTAAATATAAATAAGTTAAAAGGTATGTAAAGGATTTGTCAAGGCAGTTTTATGGTTTCTTCTGAAAAGGGTGATGATATGCGAGACATCAGACGCTGTTTTGCAATACCGGTAAAATCTGAGCCATTTGCACTCGGTTTTAGCTGCTAAATCACTGGAATGTTGAAAGTTTGGTAGCCCACAGTTAATCTGACAGTATCTGGAAAAGGTGCTTAGAAGAAGTGTCTTCAGTATTATAGTTGTGTCTTGTGTTGCAAAGGTGTAGAACTGCAGGCCGAAGCACGTAACAGAAGGAACCTCTAGACGGCAGTGGCTGGACAATCAAAGCCATCTGACAAGAACATGACTACATTTCTGCTGCTTTTTTAAGTGTTTGGACAACCAGACAAGGGCAATTGTGGGGGATCTTTCGTGAAACAGTCAGATGATCTTCAATCTTGCAGCTCTACGGCTGCTTGGTGGAGCACCTTCGGAGAGCTGCGTGACAGGTTGAGTTACTCCACTCCACAGGTGATCAGTGCAGGATTGCCAGGAGGAGATTCTTGAAGTCACCGCTGCACTCAGAAGCCAGGGCTTCCTTCAAGGGCACATCGTATTTCTCCAGGTACATGTCCTTGATGGTCTCCAGGTCGATCTGACAAAACAGTTATTACAAACCTGTATTTACATTTTTGCATTAGCAAACATTTTTCTCCAAAGTTTAAAGAAAAGTACATTAATGACTCATTGGACTCATTTATGCAGCTGTCAGTAGGTCAGGAAAGATGCGGTTCTTAAAGACTTGGGATTGAGACCCTTTTTGAATTCTTGGAGGGATTCAGCAGCTCTGAGGGACAGAGAGAGCTCATTCCACCACATCACTGACAAAGCCCTTTCTCTGGTTCAAATACAGATACCCAAAGTGTGAAGAGAATATCAGACGAGACTGTATCACGTGTGTCGTCATGATATCTTCGGGAGCTTGGTGTAACCGAGAAGTCATTTTCAAATTTTTTGACAGCCACATTCCGAGTTTATCGTACCTCGGAGCGGCCGACAATGATGCGGATGAGTGTGTCCTCGTCGGTGCCAACCCCCTTCGTGGCCGCATGCAGACGGCGGGCAAAGAACAGCTGTGGATTCTTGGCACATCTCACTGTTGATAAGTGGAAACAGGTGGAAACAGTGCTGACTCCCACATTAAAACCAACAAGTGAGATCTGTACACTAAATTGCTTACAGTGATTTACCCATTTCTACAGGCGGGTAATTTCTACTGCATTAGTAAGTACCTTTATCAAGGGCGTTACAGCAGGAGGTGTGATCTAAACATGGTTCCTTCACCTGGAAGGGGAAAACTCTAACCACTGTGTTCCCTACTGGTCCGATGCATCTCAAGGGGTCATAATGGCAGAGTGATTCTTACCGAGGGTGACGTAACAGTCCTTCAGAGTCCCTGTAGCTTCGCTGTCGATGGTGTCCAGGATTTCTGTTCCCGAGAGCTGTGTGGTGGAGGCGGCCAAGACAAGACAGAGAATGGAGGTCAATTAAAGCACCACGGTGGACTAAACCCTCCCAGTTGTCTGACCCTCTGTGACGGGACCAACCGATTCATATGCCTTGAAGGTGGCCTGCAGCTGAAGGTAGTTCCTCTGTGCCAGGATGTAGCTGAAGGTGGACTCATCTGTTCCAAAACGACCTTCTCCAGCCTCAAGTAAAGAATGACCAACATGTGTAAGAATAAAGAGCACACAACCAGCAGAGAGTGAAATTAACAAAGGCGTACATAACGTGGTCACCACGTACCGCAAAACCATTTATATTTTTAATCTGAAATATTTGGTTCAGAGGAGGTGCGGTGGTGCAGTGGGTTGGACCACAGTCCTGCTCTCCGGTGGGTCTGGGGTTTGAGTCCCGCTTGGGGTGCCTTGCGACGGACTGGCATCCCGTCCTGGGTGTGTCCCCTCCCCCTCTGGCCTTACCCCCTGTGTTACCGGGTAGGCTCCGGTTCCCGCGACCCCGTATGGGACAAGCGGTTCTGAAAATGTGTGTATTTGGTTCAGGTATTAAATATTGCACTATTTTCAGGTATTAAATATTGCACTATTTCTTGGTATATCTTGCATCAAAATCAGTGTCTTTTCAATGTGTGAAATGCATTTATTCATTCATTCATTCATTCATTATGGATAACTGCCTATCTAATGCAGGGTCACAATGGTGCAGAGCTTATCGCAGAAGCACAGGCCATAAGGCAAGGGTACACCTTGGACGGGACATCAGTGCATTACAGTTATATATAATTAACTATGATGACACTTACTCCTTAGTTTATAAAAACAAGTGGGACCAGAAGTTTGTTCATAATTTGTTTTATTCATATGCCCAAAAGTCCAAAGTCACATTTACTGCTAGGCCAATAAAAAGTCTATAGAAGCTTAATACAAATTTCCCTTGACCATTTTGTGGGTTAGTTCTGTATAAAATCAAAGATATAGCTGTAATAAATATAAAATTATTTGTAAGACTGATTTGAACTGACTCTCGGGAACAGCAGATGTAAACCTTAAACACCGTGGAAGTGAGTTGAATTAAGGCGGCTCCACACTCAGGATATTTGGGAGTTCTTTACTGCCATCTATCAACTCGGCAGGTAAACACAGGTAGATCTTCCACTTTATATCACAGCACTCAGTGGAGTTGAGAGACGGGTTTGAGAACAGCCCAAGCTTTAAATGTACCCTCACCTCGAACAGCGCAGCTGCATCCTGCTCTGCGAGTCCCTCGTCCACCTCGTAGGACTCATCCCTGTTTGCCTGTGTGCAGATGTCAAGCATGTATTTTTTCTAAGGTGTTAGGCACAAAAAAGCCCCCCCACGCACCACTCGCTCCCAAGTGGAGACAGAGAAACAAGATTTAGCACGACTGCGATCAGCTAGCACTGACCTGCAGAAGAGCGATGAGCAAGTTCCGCACATCCCCACTGGTGTCCCCCTCAATGTCTGCCTCTAGGTCCCTCTCGTACACTGCGAGACCACACAGGGCAAGCTGCACAAATCCGTCTCGACTGATACATGCGTTAAACATTCAAATGTACTCGAGGATTTCATGAAACAAGAATACACTGTCCAGGATCCAAACCAACTGTAGTAAAAAAATACACCAAAGTTGCACCCCTTAGTGTAAAAAAATCTGACACATGAAGTCCAGTAACTTTGATATCAAGAGAAAAGCTTACCCTGGAAGTATGCTTCTTTACATCTTAAAATTTCCTGTTGGCATATAACAGAACATAATGAACATAATCCAGGTCTGTGGTGCTTACTATATCAGCCATAATCAATAATAATAATAATAATAATAATAATAATTTCTCAACAACTCAGAAGTGAGCTCATTTTTGTGTTTACTCTTACCAATAGCTGACATGGAATTAAAGAGTTAATTAAAGGCTGGACCTGATTGGTGCTGGTGCACAGGATCTCAACAAGAACATCCTCATCAGTTCCCGCTCCTTCCATGGCCTTCCTCAGCTCCTTGGCGGCGTACACATGTGGCGGGTCCAGAGTGGCAATGATGGCTTTCTCAAAACTTCCGGAAAGCTCTTTCCTAAGCACCTCCTCCAGCTCCTGCCGCGTTAAACGAATCGAGTGCAGGGATCGCATGACCGCTGTAGGGCGGAGCTTTTATCTCTCATTTATTGAGACATTCATGCCTATGTTCAGCTCAAGAATGATTCATGCATGAGCCATATTACATACATATACATGCAAAAACGACACACTTTTCACTACATATTGGTTTGCCGGTTGGATCACTGGATGAGTTCGATGCCCGAAAACATCGAAACGCCGAACCACGAGGCGAAGATCGCGAAATGACATACATCATCATACTTCTCGAAATATGCCTGTTTGATTTCCATCCTCTGGGCAGCACAGCGATTCGCCAGGATGTCAATTATGGCTTCTTCGTCAGTGCCTGAAGATAGAAAGAAAAGATGCTTTAAAGCGAGCGGTCAGAAACACTTCATCAACTGGAAGGACAGCGAGGAAACAACTCAACGAGATGTAGAGCACAAGTGAAACGAATGGAGCGCTCGCAGTCAGAGACTCAGTAGCTGCAGACACAGCAAGTCCTGCTGCTTTACACACACTCTGGTTATATATGTATATGAAAAATGTATGCAATGTGGATATTTTTGTATGCATTGTCACGACTGTCTGCGTGGGCAGCTGCGCACACTCACCGAGGCCTTTGCAGCTTTTGCGAATGGCCTTGATGTCGGCCACCACGTCGAAATCAGGGTGCGGAATAATGGTTGGCTAGAAGGTCAGGATGGAAGGGGGGGGCGGGGGGGTATAGTCATTATCATAATTTTTATAATATCATTTCAGGTTTAATCTCTCAACTGAAGCAAGGGACTAGACATTGTTTCCTTAAGTACGTAAATGTGGAGGCACCAGAAGTAGGAATCGACCACCATACTGCAACAACAATAAAAATAACAATAATCATTATTAATATCATTATCATCATTCTCTTCATCTTCATTATCACTAGGAAGGCGAGCCCACTAATCTCACTTCTTAAAAACTATGTTTCATCTCTATCTATGTGCTGCCAAAGAGAAATAATGTACCTGTATCTTTCTAAAATATGAATTCTATATTAACTGGTCTCCTGGTCGATGGCACGAGGACACCCCGGGAGCGCGGGTCCTGCTCACGTGACACAGTATTTCAAGGACGGAAGTGTGCCTGTTTTTTTTTTTTTTTTCCGCCGCAGAGCTGCGGGCACGCGCGCCGGAGCCCATGCTGACTCACGCGCTGAGCGTGCACGCGCTCCCCCCCCCCACTCACTGCTGGGTTGAACAAGGGGGGGTCTTTGATGGCGCGGAGCTCGCGGCATTCCGGCGTGTTCCGCCCCCAGCCGTCTGTTAAAAACTCTCCATGGAGCAAAGCAAACTTCACCGATCACTAAGATCACTATAGACTATTGTATTGGAAATATTGCCAATTTCTGGTCTCGTGCCCGAAAAATGTCTTTTGTCAGAGACATCATAATCATTCATATTTTCAGCGAGTTACAGCAAACTTCGGAAACACTGTTTTACTGTGTTGTCTCAGTGCTGACAATGTTTCGTCGCCCTTTGATAGTCATGATAGTGGAGGACTACAGTAATTATTATTATAGTTACTACAATAGTATCATCGCAGTATTACGGTAAAGTCACATTATTATTACAAAATAATTACTGTATCGTTACAGTATACGTCATAAAATGTCTACAGTATTCTTACCACTGTGTTCTTATTACAGTATGAATATGGCAGCAGTAGTACTACATCCTCACATGACTGTTTTAAATGTACGTATAATACAGTATTAGTAGTAATATTAAAGTATTAAGAGCATATTACTGTATCACGACAGCGTTTTCATAGTATTTCTGCGGTATTGTTGCGGTATTACCACAGTTCTGAAGGAGCCAGAACTGCGCAGTTTTCCGAAGCGCCTCATGACGTCATTGTGCTGTAGCGCGTCGAAAAGTGAGACTCATCCAGCGCCGAATCCACGAATGGGACAGACAGGGATGCGACCCGACACCCACCTGGACGTTGCCCATGTCAGCGGCTGCGGTGGCTTCTGCTCGGACAGCGCTCAGTGCTCAGTGTACCGCCTTCAGTGTTCAGTGGTGCTGAGGAGAGCCGGGACACACGACCCCACCCTGTGGCACCACCGCTCCCCCCCCCCCCGACCCGCGCGGCTGAACCCTCCCCCACTCTGCAGAAGGGAGGGGGGGAGACTTACATAATAATTACAATATTTCATTATAGTACTGCAGACAGGCATTTTCAGTTCTATGTACATAAATATGTACTGTACATACCTATAAATGTATAAACATAAAAAAGTGCAGTCCTACAGTGCCCTGCACCATGGTTCAATACACTCACACAAAGCGTCATCATCATGTGTCCCAGGGGCTCAAGTGAACAAGCAGCTCAGGCCCTTCCGGAATAATAAAGGAATAAAAGATACAGCACTTTTAGAAGCTCAGCTTCCCCGCTGGTTCAGGGGGAATCCGGGCTTTTATCAGAGTTAACCATGTTCATCACAGCCTTCCACCAGCGCTTCATACTTAACACTGCAATGAACACACAATCATATTTATTATAGTATGAACCTGAATACAGCTACTGTAAAATTTAACTTTGTCATTACTAGTTATTGATTTAAAGTGCACTGAATCTTCAGTATCTGGCTCAGATACTACATGTTGCATTAAATGTTGGGCTGTTATGTCTCCTGTCAAATCCAGGTGATATGAATCCAGTGATACAGATCTAGAAACTGGAAATAAAGCTGGAATTGGTCATTTATTGCAATGGACATTGTAATATATTAAATTGCGCATTATAACTATCCCTTCCTTCCCTGAGCAATACCTTGAAAGGACTCCAGGTCTGACATCAAAGTGCCCACTAATCCACAAAAAGAATATTGAAAACACTTTATCTTTTTTTTTTTTTTTTTGCTGGAGAGAAATTAATCAATATTGAAAGCAGACAGGGGGGTGCGCTGGCGCAGCGGGTTGGACCGCAGTCCTGCTCTCCGGTGGGTCTGGGGTTCGAGTCCCGCTTGGGGTGCCTTGCGACGGACTGGCGTCCCGTCCTGGGTGTGTCCCTTCCCCCTCCGGCCTTACGCCCTGTGTTACCGGGTAGGCTCCGGTTCCCCGTGACCCCGTATGAGACAAGCGGTTCTGAAAATGTGTGTGTGTGTGTGTGTGTGTGTGAAAGCAGACACATTTTTAATGAACATTGATTGACTTCTTTGACTGTAAAGCCAACAAGAGCCTAAAATCTTGAATCAATAGGATACCTAACAACTTATCACAAACACAATAAAATATAAGAAGTGGGGGAAAAAATCCTACCTGTAAACACACACACACACACACATTTTCAGAACCGCCTGTCCCATACGGGGTCACGGGGAACCGGAGCCAACCCGGCAACACAGGGCGCAAGGCTGGAGAGGGAGGGGATACACCCAGGATGGGACGCCAGTCCGTCGCAAGGCACCCCAAGTGGGACCCGAACCCCAGACCCACCGGAGAGCAGGACTGTGGTCCAACCCACTGCGCCACCGTACCCCCCCTACCTGTAAACATCCAGAAGATTTTGCTCATGCCTTTCCTGTGTCACTCCTCCTTGTCCACTGGGGGCAGCAGAGAGCAAAAGCAGAGAGTATCTATCTATCTGTCCGTCCGTCCGTCCGTCTGTCTTTCGAATACATTTGTAACTTTAACTTCAATCAGGACGCACGTTCAACCCTTAGATTTTCAGACCCCTTGTAAGAAAGGTGGGAGGGCAGTTAAACTGATATGGACAAAAATTTTAAAGAACCAAATGTCATAGTAAGTAAGCTATTATTACATCACAGATAATCAAATTGGATGGGAGAAGATCCTCAGTGTCTCAGATGTTCCTCAAACTTGTGTTGCGCATCCTCTGCTGCCAAACACACAGCATGTGCAGCATCTATGTAATCCAAGCAGGCAGCGTGCCGAAATCAGCACCTCCACCAGCTGTCTCCTCCTCTCTCTTTCACGTGGGACTCGGGAAGCTCCTCACGTGCACGTGCCGAGTTGCTCAAAACGCAATCAAACATTGCTCCACAGCGGCAGGTGATTTTTCAAAAATCCAAGGAGTTAGGCGCTCTTCGATTGCTGTTTAGCTGGAAAATGGCTCAGAGGAAAAAAAAGCCAATAGACAACAGCGCACACTTCCAACACTTACCATAGGAGGCCATCTGTTTCTTACCATAGGTCAGTAGGTAAAACAGTGATTAAAACAGGGTCATGGTATATGAGCTTGTGTTTCTTGCTTCAAACCCCACTCCTATTACAGTAGCAGTGAGCAAGACACTTACTCCAGTGAAAATTACCCAGCCGAATAAATGGTCAAACTAGTGTAAGTGTTCAAAGCAACAATTTTAGCTGCTCTGCAGAAAGATGTCAAATTAATGAAAATAAAGAATTTAGAAAACCATCATTTTCAGTTGCCTTAATATGGGCCAGATAAAGATTATGATAATAACCTTCTTTGCCTCCAGGATAGACTCCACACCACCATGGCCCTGTAGGGGAAAGCAGGTTTCCAAGAGCACCACATCTCACACACCTGCCAGTTAGCTGAGCGACCAATAGGGGGCACTAATGTAGCATCCTGCAGACAGGAACCCTCCCTCTGGACAATCTCAGTCATTTCCTGATGCACGACTCCCTCCCACAGCTGCTATAAAGATTTAACACACCTACAGCCACTTCTTATTCATGGCCTCTGAAATGAAATCCAGTGACAGCTTGTCCCTGGCAGGCTCTGCTTCTCTGCTTTGATTTATTGATCACATTTTTAAACTAGATGACCAAGAAAGAAATTAAAATATATTGTATACGGACAGATTGTACGTACAGGGATTCATTACAGCATTAAGGAAAATACACGATCCACTCAATAACGTAGCCATGACACTTAGTTTCATAGAAATATTTATTGCAGAGGAGGTGTCTTATTTACATGCTATCACAATGTAACATAGAATTCTACCCAATATTTCTGTGTGGATGCATTAGCCTGTTGATGAATATTCTCATAACAAGCGTTTGATGTGGCGGGAAAGGGACGTTTCACTCACGTTACAATTCATAACACTCCAAAACATGGAGATTTTAAAAAGGGCAGTGAATTTTTGAGACCTTACAGTCTCGGGCATGCAGAATCCAGCGGAGCAGCAAACAGTTACGGCATGAATAGAACTCCCCGCTGGGCGATGTCTCTCAAAGCGGCAAAAATGGCGGTAAATGAAGACGAGTGACTGACAATACGGAGAGAAACACACACACATTGTCTGAAACCGCTTGTCCCAAACAGGGTCGCGGCGAACCGGAGCCTAACCCAGCAACACGGGGCGTAAAGCTGGAGGGGGAGGGAACACACCCAGGACGGGACGCCAGTCTGTCACAAGACACCCCAAGCGGGACTCGAACCCCAGACCGGAGAGAAACACAAAGTACGATATTTGGTTTTCCTCATGGCAGTTAGAACAAGTGACGGAACACCATGTCTGGGGGAAGTTAATCGGAAAAGTGCCCTTGAGCAGAATGTTTGGGTTAAGCTTCTCATGAAGCAGCAGGACATGTGAAGTGCTGCATTTTTGATAAAGAAATCCTACACCGAGTGCATATTGCATGTACTTTAAATACTACGAATATGATCATAAAGTGCAGGCAGTGAAGTAAAAAAGGGTGTGGAGGTGGTACACTTTACATGCTCATTAGCATTGATCACGCAGTGTATAAGAAGCCTAACTCTGCTTTTTGGCTATTGAGTGTTTCACGAACACTGTGCCAAGACCAAATGGCGACTGGTATGAGATCACACAGAGCATGGTTCTGGAACCATCCGCGGGGAAATGAAATATGGGATTATATTGACCTATAACATCCTTTCTAAAGAAAATCAGTGAGATATGATGAGCATAACTGACAAGGTGCTGACTGACTGTTAGCATCGAAGCAAAGAGCTACACAATCCACTAAGGGAGCTGTTCACAGTAGCATGGAGGAGGTGTAGATGTACTAACAGGTCACTGCCTGCAGGATACACACTGGCTCCTCGTGTTACCGGTGTTACGAAGTTACGAGTTTTCAGAGAGGCAAACATTTTATTTTCAATTTATTCACTTTTTTTATAATAATAATAATAATAATAATAAGAAGAAGAATAATAAAACCTTATTTTATGTATTGCCTTTAAAAACAGCTTCCCAAAACACTTTAGCAAAAGAAGGAAGTGAAAAAAGTTATAATAACAAAAAAAAAAAACACAATTACAGATTTTATTGATTGTAACTTAAGAAAAGTGGCTGGAGTTAAAAACAAAATTAATAATTAATGAACAGATTTCTTGACCAAGTGATGTTTTATGAGCCAGTGTATTTGGTAACGCCCATTAAAATGGCTCACACTTTTTAGTGGCAACAACATTTATATTGGTCTATTTGGCTTTGTTACAATGCACATTAGAGTGAAATTGTTTCTGAAAACACAGCACATTAATATCTAATTTCCCCAAGTGTCGTGTTCCTGATGAAACTGTGACCTGTGCAGGTTTCAACAAAACGCGACTTTTCAGACTGTATGTTGGTAAATGAGACACATATATTGTTTGATAAGTGAAAAAACAACATTTCTGAATACCTTGTCACAATAATAACCACATTTCTTTTTGTATAAAAATAAACAAATCATAACATACCTGCTTCTTATTTCAGAAGAATATAGTAAAGACCACTGAATTTATTCTAATACAAAGCAACATCTAAGAACAACTAGAGGACTCCAGAAATATTTACTGGTTCAAAAAGAAATTCAACATTCCTAACCATACTAATATATGGACTAGTTTTTTCAAAAGCTTGCATTTAATATTTTTCAGATCAAAATTCGTGTCTGACCATTTACATAGAATAAAGTCCATTGCCTAAATTGCTTGACTGTTTTTCTACAGTCCGCACATACTGATTTATATCATTGTGGTTCAGACTGTAAGGAGATGGACCTCATTACTTTGTATTATTACTCTTCCGTCTGCTGAAATCATGTCACAAAAAGTAAAAAAATGTGAGGAGATGGCAGAAATGGACTTCGAGCAAACACCATAAAACACAGTGACAGGCTTCAGCACGCAAGGGCTCTGAAATAGTGTGCTTATGCGTTTTTCACTTTTACAGCAGCAAAAAAATGAAAGCTAAACATGTCTTCTGCAGTCTCCACATATTCTTGCCAATGTTATGAAATATTTGTTTTTTTAAAAAAAAGCCTGATGGGGTCACAATCAAGGAGTCATTTTATCAATAAATCAAGAACATGCGACAGAAATGGAAGGACAACAAGGAGAGACATCATTTCCAAGTGGCTCGAAAGCAGCGGTTTCATCGGGAGTCTCGGGACAAAGCTCTCAGTGATGATGACTAGCCGAGAGTTCCTCGTATAGCTCCAACAGATTTTCATAATTAAATGTGCAAGTATTTACACCGATGCTGTGCAATTCCTGTCATCCAGTTTTCCATGGTTGTCCCATATTGTCCTTTTTACACAGTCATGCATAAATCAACATTGTGGAACCACAGGTTGGACCTTAAGGTTCATGTCACACCTCTAGTTACTGTTTGGTACAGGCCACGCCCACATGCTTACCTGTAAACATTAAGGCATTAATTTACATTGTTTCTTGTCCAACAAATTCAAGATGGGTGATTCACAGATATCATCTCTCACGTGCCATGAACTGTGTGTAGGACCTTGTTGGGTTGATGCTGTTCATTACAAGTGTCAAATTCACTGACATCCTATACACCACATATAAAGTGACCAAAAGTTGCATAATCATAGGAATACGTCTTTGCCATTCAGAAAAGACGAGTATGAATTTGGAATGCTTATTGTTACACAATTTTTTGTTTCCTTTCAAAAATTAGAGGAAAAGAGACAAGACTGGAAAAAAGGCAACTTGTGCAAAAAAACACCCTCTTTTTCCTTTAAGTCACTTTCTGTTCTTAGAGAGCTTTTTTCCGAGGGTTCGGTATTGTGTGTAAAAAAATTACAACAAGAACTTGGTATCTGGAAGTCTCTTCAGGTCACAGGTCATGCTTTTTCTCCCGATGTCGTGTTGTCGTAGTCCCATGGGCAAACATCAGCCAACTTGGCATTTCCTGCTGAACCCCTAGAATCCGGACTGTTTGGTTGTGTTGCAGAAGGGTGGTGATCCTGTTCTTTACTTTTGGATACGTCCTCGAATTCCCAAGGGCACACATCAGCTAACTTGGAATTACCTGCCACGCCTACTTTGGAATTCGGAGAGTTTTGTTGTGCTGTAGGATTGTTGTTCTGCTCTTTACTACTGGACGCATCCTCAAAATCCCATGGACAAACGTCTGGCCTCTTGCTCTTGGCAGCTGCCTGTTCATTTGTGGAATTCCTCCGCTTGTCCGACGCTACCACCTCGCGACTGCTCTCTTCTGAGCCACAGACGCCCATGGCTCTCGACTGGCTTGAGCGCCGCCTCTCCCCAGATTTGCCTGGGCAGCCTTTTTCCTTGCCTTTAGACCTACGCTTCTCGTCATCCTTATCTCTCGACTTTTCTCGCTCCTTCTCTGGAGCTTTACTGGAAAGAGAGCCTTTCTTTCTTGAGTGTGAGTCCTTGCCCTTGGAAACATGTGTGGGACTGAGGGTCTTGTCAGCACTGGGAGATGGCGGAGCCTCGTAATCCCAGGGACAGATGTCTGCACTCATTGTGGATGGCTGCAGCAAGCTGCCTGTGGACTTTGAATGGTCTGAATGCAGGGTTTTGCCTTTTCCTTCGGTTGGAGTGACGCTTTTCTTCCGTCTGATCTTGTCCGGAGATCTTGCAGCTTCGGACTTAACGGAAACCTCCTCAGAATCCCAGGGGCAGATGTCGGCTTTCTGGGAGGCCTTTCCACTAAGGTTAAGAGGGGTTTGAGGTTTCATCCCCTTCTTCACACCTCGGCTCTCACTGGGCTCTTCCCTCAAGTTTGCGGTAGGCTTCTCTGCAATCTTTTGATTGGTACGTTTGCCAGCTGAAGGCAACTGGTCTTGGAGCTTCTGCTTCTGTTGCAGTTTCCCTTTCGTGCTGCTGCCATGGACTGTAGTGGTCTCTGCTGGAGCAATGGACACGTGTTTTTGAACTTTATTTTCAGACGGAGTCGGCAGGTCCTCCACTTCCCAGGGGCACACCTCGGAGAGGTCATAGAGTTCCTTGCTCCTTCCTGACTCAGAGCAGATGGACGGCTGGCTCCCACTAACTTGCTGTTTCATGATGCCCATCTTGTTGGCGGTCTGTCTGTACTCTACTGACTGGCTTGCGATCATTTTGGGGTAGCACTCCTGCGCTTCATGTATCTCACAGGGAGCCTTCTGATCTTTGCTCTTGTGGGGGCCTTTCTTTGTGCTGTCATCAGCACCGTGTGTTTTCCCCGTAAGACCGAGGGTTTTCTCCTTGGCACTCGCGATAACACTCAAGGACTTTTGCAGCATGGACGTCCTGAGGTGCATAGGCTTTTTGTCCACAGTGAGGTTGTGGGCGCTGGCAGACTTACATACCAGAGGCACAGACTCTGTAGACTCGCCCTCAACCTTCTCCGTGGACTTCTTTGCTAATTTTTTGCCCATCAGGGCATCCAGAAGTGAGTTCTCTGTGGTGGAGACCTCAATTTTGTCAGTGGCAGAGTTGTTGGATTCTTCACTCTGGTCTCGTACATGATCATAGCTGCTGTGGGACTTCTTTATGGAGAAGACCTTGTTTTTCAGAGAGTCCTCCTTGGACTTGCTGGAGTGTGAGGGGTCAAAGGGGTTCTTCCTCAGGGTGCAGAGGCTGTTCCTGGGGCCCCCATGGTCGCCGGTGTCCTTGTCATCCCGGCTACACTGGCGGCTCATGGTTTCTGGGATCTCCGTGATGCGCCTCATAAGAGAGCGGCCGAGGCCTTTCTTCGAGCTGCGCTTCTTCTGCAGGTGGGGGTTGTTGGCCAGCATTTTCTTCCGTTTATAGATTTCAAGCTGAGCATAAAGCTTCTTCAGCTCTTCCTGAGAGGTTTCAGCCATGCAGATGAAAAAATAAGACAACCAAATGACAGCAGTTGATTCTGAAATCTGCAACTGTGATGAACCAAATCAGACTGAAGATTGTGGCTGTACTTTTGCAGTAGATTACCATCTCCTGAACACACAGTCTTTAGAAACAGACATTGTAACCCCTTTACTTCTCACATTAATGTACATATTTTTACCCCACATATACTTAGCAAGACATGAGTTCCAATACTACTTGTCTTCTTCTCTAGTAAAGAATCAAACTGTAAGGTATAGTCGTGTGGCACTGAAGTAAAGATGACTTGCAGTGTGATTGATCCTTGAAACCTAACAAATGGAGGAAAATTTATAGAAATACCCACCCGAATGTCTTCAGGGTCCAGACTGTGTTCGCTCCAGGCTGACGTGATGCTGCTGTTCAGGTAGGACCCAGACCGGCCCATGTCCAGCTCATCTTCAAAGGCTTCAGTGGCAATGTCATCCCTCGTGTGTGTCCCTGTGAAGAAGAACTGCACGGGACAGACGAGCCCCACAGCTGAGGGTTAAATCAGCCGATGAGAACTGTCATCCCATTCAAGACAAATGTGCTGCCATTCACATAATGGCTTGTGATAATGGCTGATGGCTCCAAGAGCCCTTAAAGAACATCAGCCAGAGGATACCTGCCAGCTTACCTCCAGAGCAAGAATACTGCTAAAGAAGGGGGAATGGTGTAAGTGACATAAGGTTGGAAACCTGGGTGAGTGGGGATTCTCTAGTGTCTGGGGAGAGTATGGTAATGGGGAGGGGTAGCTGAGGGAGTGGATTGTGGGGTACCTTGGGTACAAGCAGCAGTCCTAGCGTCACAGTCACGGTGAGCTGTGAGTGAGCGAAGAACAGCATCAACATCCAATCAGGATGCAGCCCTGGTGCCAGAGTGAACCTGGAAATAGAAAGCACCATCTCTGCATGTTGGTCAAGCCCTCAAGGCATCATGGGACTGATGATTTAGAGTGGATTACAGATGCTTTGGTTTTTTTGAATAAAAAGCATTGTAAAATCAACCTACATGTTCTCATCATTAAAACAGCTGTGATAAGATAACAAAGTCCTCCTATTTTGCATACATTACCACACACACACACACACACACATTTTCAGAACCGCTTGTCCCATACGGGGTCACGGGGGAACCGGAGCCTACCCGGTAACACAGGGCGTAAGGCCGGAGGGGGAGGAGACACACCCAGGACGGGACGCCAGTCCGTCGCAAGGCACCCCAAGCGGGACTCGAACCCCAGACCCACCGGACAGCAGGACCGTGGTCCAACCCACTGCGCCACCGCACCCCCCGCATACATTACCATTTTTGCATAATTATCTTTATAACTTTCTGTATTTATTCTGACTTTCATTGTACTTTAAGTGCTTTTAGAGATGGACCAAAGGAATTATCTCACCATTTTAGTAAATTAGTTCACAGAGGATTAACACTTTGACACTTGTGCCTAGTATGAAAAATATTTGCACATCAGCATTTTTCTTGCAATTTCTTTTTTAATAAGCCTAATGTGGAGACTTTCCTTTTAAGATGCTATAAATTTATGCTCCTGGTAACAAAGAGTTTTATAACTTTTCCTTGCAGCAGCAAACACAGTTAATGCAAACTCATAATGAGCTGCAAGAAAACAAATAAGAAAGGCCACGCTGGTTTTAGAGAAGCAAACCCTTTGAAGTTTACATTATAAACTATACCCTTGGTAGCTTTTAGATGAATTTAGGGAACGTACAGAAACGTGTGTGTTGCTAAACGTGAACGTTTCAGCCAGGCACTGGAAATTATTTCACATCGTTTCCAAAACAAATTAGGAAAAGAGCCTAATTAGGGAGCTATTTGATCTACATTGGAGTCCAATTATGTTGCTTCCAGCTGGGAAGGCATTTAAAAACTGCAGTAAAACAGCAGTGCCATTTGGATCAATCTGCTCCTTTATCTGCTTAAACACTGTTATTCAAGAGCTGCTGTGCAGATTGGTGGAGAAGCTCAGTGAAGACTTCAGAGACTCATGAGAACACATCAGAGGTCAGAGGTCATGTGATAAAATAAGGCATACTGTGTTGTATCTTCATCTCTGATCCTTGCATTTCATCACTGCATTTGTTTTCACACGAAACTTCTGAAGCACACATCATAATCCATATCTATATTTGAATGGACATTAAAAATCCCTGAGTTGTCTTCCGCCTCAAACTTGCAGAATATAGTTAAGACTTTGCACTGGCGACACAATATATATCCTAAAGTAATATATTTATTAAAGAATCACCAGTTATTTTTAAAATAACATGTTTATTAAAGTGTCACCTATTACTCATGTTACTTACAAGGCTACGTCAAAAAGTATCCGCAATACATATACAGTATCTATGAAAAAGCTGAGGATACCTTTTGACCTAACCTCGTATATATAATAAATATATATATTCATGCACCCCTGTAAAAATAAGCCTATTCTACAATTTGTACAGTATTTATTGTTTTTCTGACATCCCATCTAGGACGCACCTGACCCTCAGCCTTGCGACCAGTAATTCCAGAATAGGCTCCAGACTGCCGCGACCCTCATCAGGACAAGCAGTTAATGAAAACGGATGGATGGATTCATTCTGCTTGCGCTTTTTAATTTATACTTTTATTTCATGCCTCACTATTATTACTTTCATGTTGTTCGGTTATGTTAAATGTCTTTGAATGAGCACACACCATCAGTTCCTTGTACTTGGCTGATAAAGTGCGATTTCATTTTATCTTGCTTTGCTTTATGAAGTTCAGAAAGAACGAACTAGTGAAGACTAGCAACGCCCCCTCCCTTGAGGGATGCTGTTGACTTTGTCAATGTCCATTAGTTTCCAAGGGCTACTATCAGGTGCAGCTACAGCAGCACTTTTTAGTGTTACCCTTCAATTACCTGGCAAATGTAATACAATTTCTGATCATGATTCTATTCCTTGTCCTCAACAGGAAGAACACAAACACTAATTTGAACAAAAGAGCAGTATGTAAAATGACTGGGCTTCCCTACAAAATATATATAATAACCACAGAAATGTTGCAATACTTTGGTGCTGTTGCATGAATGTGCAGGTACTGTATGTTACCTAATGATATGGAATATTGCAGAGATGACGAGCTCGTTGTAGAGAGCCACAGCCATGTAGCGCGGCTCGTGAAATGCTGACGGCACCGTCCTCACAGCGTAGCACAGGTAAACTCCCCAGAAAAGGAGGAGGACTTCAGCTGTCGAGCAGAAAACAAGCAAAACGGCGGCTAAATGTAAGATCACTGTTTCTTTATTACTGCGAGGCAGTACACTGGCTCCTCATCTTACAGAAACAGTTTGGACCAGAAGCCTGTTTGTAATTCCAGTTGTTCATAACTTCAAAGTTACTTTTCCTACCAAGTTACAATAAAAAAATTTAATAATACTAACATTCCTTGATTTTTTTTGTGGATTAGCATCTGTCAAAATCTTGGATATAGCTATAATAAAACTTTAAATAAATGACTCGAATATACTTTATCTGTTTATCTGTTTATCTGTAGCATCGACTGTTGATAGATTCATGAGTTTTTCTCTATTATTGCACATTCCCTTGCTTCAGCAAGACACTTCTCAAAAGCATTGCATGTTAAATATTTTCTCAGGGGTACAACAGCAAGTGTCAGGATACCCACCGATAGCCATCATGTAGTCCCAGCGGTCCAGAACACACATGCTATACTGCAGACCGTCAGGCGTGCGGCCAGCGTCGACAAGCAACACGTCCCGGTCCAGGTTCTGGCACACGGCCAGGGTCCAGGATGCAAGAAACCAGAAGACAACAAGCAGGATGATCCCGAGCAAGCGCAGCACACGCCAGCTGGTCATGTAAGGGATCCGTTGGGCGGTACGTGACAGGAAAACCTTCAGAACCCTGTAAAGATCCAGAAGAGCGCTGAGCTGAAATCCCTTTTGGACCCCACTACTGGACCACAAGTTAACCATCACCAGCAATCCTGCAACCATACATCATGCCAGGGCAGTATCTTTGTGACACCCCTAGGCAAGAATCAGTCCAGCATCCCTGAGACTTCTATCTCTCAGCTAATAAAGGTACACATACATACATAGAGATTTTATTGAGATATACTGTAGATACATGAATATCATGGAGATGGGAAAATAAAATTAGAACTTATAAATAACTTTTTGTAATGTAATTATTTCTGATAATACATGAACGTTACATATGCACACAGAATAAAAACTGATATTTTAACAACTGGAAACTGACTTATTTTCAAGGTTAAAGCTGCCTAAGAGAACTAACAGATGTAGACTATTTACTATGCGGGGCAAAAGTTTATGTAATAGAAAACGTTACATACAAAATTGCACCATTTCAAAGATACAGGGCGACAATGTGTGACACAATGTTTACAAAGTATATAAAGAGGCATATCTTCAATTTTTTCATTAAAATTGTTTCTACATTATTAAACAATCAATAACTTAGCTAAATTTGGTACCCCTAATACCAGCCCTAATTGCTCAGGTTCGCCTCATTTAATATTGTCCCTTTATCAGGGTTTCCGTTTGTCTATGGATCTCTTTGTAGAATGTGTGAAGTGTGTAGTCCTGTTATTTCTTTTATAATAAATATTTCTACCAATGGAAACGTGAATTTTTTGTTGGATTTGTCACATCTTGTCTGATGAGAAAATTTGGGGAAAAGGTCTTTTATGGATTGTACTTGTTGTTCCAGCTTTCTTATTAGAACTATGGCTTTTGCTGTCATTCTGTACACTTTTGGCGACTGGACATCATGAGAAAAATCCTGATCTCATAGATGCATTAGTGACACACAAACACACCGGTTCGGTGCGCTTTAACCCAGATACGCTGAACAGAAGAGTACCTGTACAGTTTGAGGATCACAGTCCCATAAACAGTGGCAAAGCCCAGAAGCCTCACCCATCTCAGGAGAATGCAGCGGAACACGCTTGGCTCAAAGTACAAGATCAATACCTTAAATGGGGAGAAAAAAAATTGCATTTACATTTATTTATTTAGCACATGCTTTTCTCCAAAGCCACACACATCTCAGAAAACAATATTCATGCAAACATGTTCAGCATATGACCAGGAGCAGAATTTTGCATTGTGCTTTGACCTGTCACTTTGCACTTGAAGACCCTGTTTTCAAACTCCACCTCCTGCTGTAATACCCTAAATCAAGGCACTTACTTGGAATTAATACAGTAAAAATGACCTTGCTGTATAAATGAATAAATGATACACAGTTACATTGCCCTCTCCTGGTCAAAAGACCATTCTGCATTGGAACAGAACTGGCAAAACAGCAAGAGCTGTTGACAAACTGTGTTTCAATGAAACATAAGATACACAGAAAGGGTGTAAAAGTCACTGAAGGATGGATAAGATGCTTTGGACAAAAGTGTCAGCTAACTAGTGTAAAATGTTTTAAGGCTGTCAATCCCTTCCATGCCTGTGAAAGTGGCACCATTTCTCCTGGTTTGGAAAAAGTGTGACTGGGTGTGATTTTAGAGGATCCCGCCCCGGTGTTTGTTTTGTCCCATCAAGCTGTTGTGTAACCAACCAGAATCCAATCAGCCGGACTCCTTCCCCTACTAACAGAGGGGTAAATTGTGTACGTCTCGCCTTGCAGCTCCTCAAAGCGTTAGCCACCCATGTACATGGGGATGCGACCCGCCACACAACTGACTGACTCTATGCGAGCAGTGATTTTCCACATCCAGCAGACCAGTAAACTCAAATAGTCATGAATTTCATCCATACAGATTAATTGGTACCCAAGAGACGAACTGCTTGTTCTGCTGTAATGGAGTTTTGGTGTGTAGAGGAGTTCACGCAAACTTAGAACACCTCTCAACACTGGTGTAGAACTGGAGGGAATGTATGCCTACAAAAACTTGCAATACATTAATTATACTTTGTAAGGCTTTTATTATAAAGGTAAGATTCAAACCTGCCACCTGTGGGTCCAAAGGCAGCAGCTATAACCACTACACTACCAACACTAGACTCCAACTCACTTGTGATTGTTGACCGATTAATCCTATAAACATGTGCAACGTTCCTCATCTTATCATTGATCACCAGCACTTAGAAACTCTAGACACAAACTGTAAATTCTGTGGCAGTGAGTTGACTTAAGGCTGTCCCGACATTGCTATTCGGTGTGGGTGCTCTTTACTGCCATCTACAATCTCAGTAGGTCAACGCAGGCTGCTTTCACTACAGCAAACACATGTTTTGGAAAACAAGAAAATCCAGCTTGAACAAAACGTAATGAAATCGAGAAATTTATTTGAAAATTCCTAACTTGACCGTTCTTTGGGAAGGGAGCCAGTTTACTTCACTCTCTGTATAATAGATAGCTGCAGTTTGTTCTGAAGACACACAAATGAAACAGTGCAAGCGATCCAGGTGGCTTTGAGGTATCGGACCACCGAGACTCGTTTTTTTCTGTTTTCACCACAGATAGAGCGAGAGGATACTCCCGGGGGAACCGGACCCCATATGCTAGTCACTCGGACGATCTCATCCCCCAGTTTGGAGCCAGGCTGCGGCACTAGCGGAGCTATCTGAGTTGAGGACGACAGACAGGCTGTTTGAAAGCACATCTAATTAATCCTGGGAACCGAGAAGCTCTTGAGGACAAAAATGTTCTTTCTGTCTTTGGAACAGGAAAGTGCTCTGCTGCGCTTTTTAAAACATTTATGATGAGGAAACAAGCGTCGCTTTTCATTCACGCGTTGCCCTCCCCCATCGCTCCCTCACTCTGAGTGAGCCAAGGGTGTTTTTTTTTCCTGATGTTAAACAATATATGTACACAAACTCACATACTCAAAATCATATAGTCAGCAGGTATGTTTCTGGGCACCTGCACTACTGCTCTGCTTCCTCATATTACAAACGACTGAGCTACAAATTTTCAGAGACACAAACATTTGCAAGTTTAATCAATTTATATTCTTACTTATCTACTTTCTAAAATTTGTTTGTTGGAAAAATTGTTTGTAGCAAAATTGTTTCCCCTCCAAAATGACTAAAGCCAATGAAGCACCTAAAAATGTGTGGAACCAGTTTAATTCAATTCAGTTCCACAGTGTTTACAAGTCATGTCTGGTGTTCCTGAGTCAGTGATCAATAACTAAGATGAGGAACGTGTTTATGGGATGAATCAGTCAACAACCGGCACTGAATAGGAGTCTGTGGCAGACAACATATTTCTAGGTTAATAAAGTATCAAAATAAAATCTCTTACAAAGTATTTCTTATTTTATTATCACTGTTTCCAATATTTCACAGAAAATAACCAATAAATAAAGAAAGGGTTGAGTGTATTATTAACCTTTTACTGAAAGTTATTGGTATTAAAGGTGACTTTGGAGTTATGAACAAAATGAGTTATGTACTGACTTCTTGTCCATCAGGTGCACGGCGCTGAAACTGAGTCGCTTTACTTGAAATATCCAGTCGTATAAATGTGATATAAGTGGGCAGCCGCGAAGCTCAGCCCTGCAGCTTGATGGCTGAAATGGTCCGGAAGGTTCTGTGGTTGGATTTAGATTTGCAAAAACGACAAGGCTGCAGCCACGAGTGGAGGCTCATGCTGAAAAATGAAACCAAAAGCAGAACAATTTTGGTGTCGCTTGCGACTAACAGCTTCTGACCCTTTGGCTCCTCGAACGAGCGGCCTGTGGCTGTTTCGCCGCAGAGGTGGCTCTCGCGCTGTAATGTGATCTGAAATTCTCCGCGATCGATGGAGCACAGCGGCTCTGATCAAACCAGACGTGCACATCGGGCGGATGCAGAAAAACTCAGAGCAGGATTCCAGGGAGCCCAGCAAGACGCCGGGGAAGTGTAAAATGTTTTCGATTAATTTTTTCTATGCAAAGGATTCCGTGAGACGACAGAAAGGGGGGAAGACATGTATCTAAATGCCACAGATGACAGAGGAGTCAAATGTGCAGAGGGGGCGGAACAGCAGCCGATCTGTCTGTGGAGATCTGGCGCTCAGACGGTTTGTATTAGTCATCTGCCGCCACGAGGTCCATCACACAGCACCCCACATTTCACCGCAGCAGCCCTGGCAAACCCGCTCTCTACGACCATAGGCCTGTACATTCCCCCAGCTGTTGGAACAGCTGAAACACGGCTCATCCACAAAGCAGCCGACGTTCTTAGTCACAGTTGAATAAAAAACACAGTTTGCATTCAGCTCCAGTGCTGTTTTCATTTAAGTCCCTTTGGATTAAAGCGTCAACTGACTAAATGCAAAAAGATGCCACAATGTCATTATTGAGCAGGTGTGCTCCCGGGAGCCATTTTTCTGGCTTGCAGCGTTCGATCGACCCACAGCGAAGCTCATCTGCTCCTCACCATCCGCTCTGCCCTTCTGTAAAGTGCTGCGGAGCACTGGTGTCTGTATAGCAGCAGGAGGTAAATCAGCTCACGCGACCCTCACTGTGCCAGGCTGTCACACGAGGATGCCTTTTGGGCCTTTACCCACAATCCTTTTCAGGCCGGCTATCAATCATTTTGTGCGCCGTGGACAGCAGGAGCCTCACCATTCTGAGCAAATTTCCCATGAGGCAGCAGAGTAAATCATACATGGATCTTTTCTTTTTCTTTTTTTAACCTGAAATCAATTTAATGGATGATGTTTCGCCATCATTCCAGCAACATTCCAGAAATGGTTCCGTATGATCCGAATTGAAAATCCATTTCAGAGCCTGAAGATTCTATAACTGGCCGAAAACATACAACTTCCAGCTGAGAAATTGGACAACTGGGATGCAGACAAATGAAAGAAAGGTCTAATAGATTTAGAAGTGGCAGATGAGGTGTGTTCAGTATGCAGTCGTACAAAACAGAGGAAAAGTGACATTCTCAGCATGGATACTAATTAAATAATCATCAGATTTATTTTTAAGATGTAAATGTTTGAACTTGATGGCTCCTTTAAAAATGCACTGAATGCAGTAGTGGACCAGATGCTGGCAGAGGAAAAGGGGTTTGTTCTTTTACAAGGAACCGAAAAGTCAAGTATGATTATTTTTAAAAAGGAAAACATCAAGCTGTGCGAACCCAGTGCTTTATGGGTTCAGGACACTGAAAAGATTACTTTATTCCCAGAATCTGACTAAAGACAAGTGAAATATTCAAAGTTGCAGCATTAACAGTGAACTCAAAAAAACAAAACAAAAGATGAGCTTTTACCTTTAAAAAAAAAAGAGTATTTGTAGGAAGATGATCAGGAATCGTCTATAATGAGTTTTATGCACTTACTCAAGCAATGAACATCGGTGTATAAAGTGGAAAGAAACAAACTAGGTTTACTCAAGAATCACGTATCGGCAACTAAGTCTCTCTTTCTCCTATGTAATGCACAAATTGTATTTTCTCTGAGATGTATGACGCTTTGGAGAAAAGCATCCAAAATGAATAAATGCAAGCAAGTGCATCAGTGACAGGTTTGAGACTGTTCTTGAAATCTGGGATGGATTCAGCAGCTCTGAGGGACAGAGGTAACTCATTCCACCTCATTTGTGTAGAAACCAAGAACCTACAAACAACTGATTTTGAACCCTTATGTGTGGGACTACCAAGTACCCAGAGGTAGAGGAGCACAGCACTTTTAGTGGCTGTAGGGAGTGACCAGGTCCCGCAGATGTCATGATGCTGATTTTTTTACCATTTTTTAAACTGTAACCAGTCTCGAACTTGTTCCATCATCAGACCAGTGATACAAACCCCCATCCCAATGGGTAGACCTCCCATCTAACTTGGTGCCCAAACCTTAAATGGCTCCTCTGCACCTTAACTGGCATTTCTTTTCCAAGGGGCTCCTTGCCCATTGAGGTCCTCACCCTAATGACATTAAAGTGGCATAAACATGCAGTGGTATCCATGGCAATGTAAGCATGATTGGAATGTACACAATCTGCTGCCCACAAATCCTCAATGTCCAGGAACAAAATCAGAGCCTATAACTCACCGGGAAGTAGAGAAGGATAGATCCAGAGAGGATGACCTCCAGGAGGATCAGTCCAGATGCTTTGATCCTCTAAGATAGAAAATCAGCAAAGGAGATGAATTACAGTTACATTTATTCATTTAGCAACATAGATCTCATAGAAGAATACAATGTGTGCATTACATTAGCAGAAAGACAGGCTTAGATGCAGATTCTTAAGTGCAGTTAGTTTGTTATTTTCCACTATATGAACCATTGTTCAACGCACAAGTAGCTGCATAAGAGTTTATCTGAATATCCATGATTCCTGATCACCTTACTATTTTTTTTAGATACATATAAACATTTAATGGTGCAAAGCATCAATCCAGACGTTACACACTCAAGAGTACATTACAGGGTAAAGCACCTTGTTGGACATCCATACCCCAAATCATCAACCACTCAGAAGTCACCGTCATTTTCTGTCAGACAGGCTGCCATGTCTCATGACAATATTCTTTATTGTGCATGAATTATTTTGATGTTTTGCCAACGTTTTCAGCTGAATTTAGCTAATTTTAGCAATTGAATATTGCACTGTAGCGTATACATGCTGGAGCAGTTGAACAAGGAATGTTTCCTTTCGGTGGCCTACTATCGTCATCAGAGGTAATGGATGTCACTCCGCGACAGCAGATGGAGTAGTGGTTAGAGCCACTGCATTGAAATCAGAAGATCATGTGTTTAAATCCCACCTGCTGCTCTTGTACCCTTGATCAAGGTACCTACCCTGAACTGATAAATAAAAATTACCCTGCTGTTTAAATGGGTAAATCACTACAAGAATCTTAACACTGTAAATCACCTTGGAGAGAATTGCTAGGTGAATAATTGATGGTGATGAAGTTGTGGAGTTTGTGTTTACACCTCGGTGTGACTTCAGTGGTCAATGGAGAGATGGTTTCCTCCTCCCTGAAAAAGCTCAGCTTATGCATAATAATGCAGAAAAAAGCAAAAAGAATCCCAGCGAAGAGGCGGTAGTGGGAGGAACGTGCTGTACTGAGCACGCTCGAACGCACCGGTGTGCTGAGGGATAACGCGGCGCATGTTGCCAGATCTGAGGATTTACTGGTTTTATTCACATAAGCCGTCAAGCTGTGGGTTTTGTCGCTTGCCTTTCCACCCAGGTTCGCTTTGAGAGGAGTGCGACAGCTGGCAAGGGTTTTAACACAGCTGGTTCAAAAGGAGAGCTCATATTTCTGGTTCAACTGGAATGGGACCTGCTGGAAGATGCCGTAAGACCTGACCTTTGCACGCCACACGGGAAGGCGAGCAACAGTCATAATCTCTCGCTCATTATGCATCAAAGACGCAGTGATAAATATTTTGCATTATTTAGCATAACTATTCTGCTCAGGTCCGGAGACAGGTGTTCGTCCGACCAACCCTGCGGTCAATGGAGATGTTATTGAGCTGGTGTTCGAGTTGCATGTCATGTGATCCAACGTGGTGGGAAAATGGGTAGTGGAGACAAATATCCTTCTGACACGTGTGTCCCTAGCAGCCTGGACGAAACGAGTACTGTTGAAGTGTCACATCAAATGGTCGGCTTGGCAAGCCTCTAAAGGCCTTGCAGTAGAACAGAGAAGGAGAGCTTCTGGACAGAAGGGAGCCCATCTGGCATATGAGATCTCCCACCATCAGTATAAACACCACTGTACAATTTTATCTGTTGACCAGATATTGTTTGTAGGAATGTTGTTCCCCATCAACTCCATAGGTTGTGGGTCCAGGTCCCTGTGCGTCATTTCTCTGAGGGTGCTCCTGGGTGCTCTGGATGTCCACCACTCAAAGGCCTTTTGCTGAGGAGTTGCCTTTAGCATGTCCTTCTGTGATCACCTTGAGGTCAAGAGCACTACAGTAGGAGTAGGGACCAGTAACTCAGGTAACAGAATAAAGTAATATAATATAAGGTAACATAACATAACACAACATTACACACACACACTGTCTGAAGCCACTTGTCTCAAGTGGGGTCGCGGCAAACCGGAGCCTAACCGGGCAACACAGGGCGTAAGGCCGGAGGGGAAGGGGACACTCCCAGGACGGGACGCCAGTCCGTCGCAAGGCACCCCAAGCAGGGCTAGAACCCCAGACCCGCCAGAGAGCAGGACCCGACCAAACCCACTGCACCACCACTATGCCCCCTTCTAACACAGCATTGCGTGTTGTAAAATAATGTAAAGAAACAATGTAACAAACAAACATAAGGCAAGGTAATGTAACAACATAATTTAACGTAACATAACAGAAGCTAACAACTTACACACACACATTTTCCGAACCGCTTGTCTCATACAGGGTCGCGGGGAGCCAGAGCCTAACCCGGCAACTCAGAGCATAAGGCTGGAGGGAGAGGGGATACACCTAGGACGGGATGCCAGTCCGTTGCAAGGCACCCCAAGCGGGACTCGAACCCCAGACCCACCGGACAGCAGGACCCGGTCCAACACACCACGCCCCCCCCCCCCAACACAGCATTGCGTATTGTAAAATAACGCAAAGAAACAATGTAACAAACGAACATAAGGCAAGGTAACGTAACAACATAATTTAACGTAACATAACAGAAGCTAACAACTTAATGTAACATAATTTAATGTAAAGAAGGGAAAGGTAACGTACCACAATGTCAAGTAACACAACGTAACATATGTAATGTAATGTAATATAACCTAAGACAATGCAATATAATGCAGCGAAATGTAACAATGTTATATAAGGTAACACCTGATATCATAACCTGATGGAATGTAAGGTAACAGCATAAGTTTAATATAACATAACATACTATAACAGTACAAACAACTAAACAAAATAGTAGATCACTGGATCCCCTAGTCTTTCCACACTGTCCTCATTTATTGAACTTCAAAATTCAGTACAACAGTTAAGACTAAGTGTTTTGCTAAAGGGTGCAACGGCATGGGCTCTGTTCATGTAGCTGTCAGCAGATCAGGAAGGAAATGGCTCTGAACAACATGGGTTTGAGACCCTTTTTGAAAGCTGGGATGGATTCAGCAGCTACAAGGGGAAGAGGGAGCTCATTCTACTTCATCTGTGCTAAAACCAAGAACCAAGTCACGGTGCTCACCTTGCTCCGGCGGAAGTGGTAGACGAACAGCATGCTGATAATTGCCGCTAATACACAGAGCCCCTGGAAGGAGAGCACGGCCAGGCGGAGCAGCCTATCTTCTTGGGCCAAGCAGGGTGAGTCGTCCTTGCAGTGGGTGCAGCCTTCATGGCACGGCAGACAGGGTGCCACACCCTCCGTCGCAGCCTCCTCGGACAGGCCATCCGAAGCATCCTGTGACTTCTCCCTTCCTGTGGAGGTGGGTGTGAGGGGAGTCAGAGAAGAGAGGATACATTTGGCCCAGCTTCCTCTAATCTTGAACCATCAACCTGCCCCCTTCAGTCCTGCCTGGGCGTAACTTTACATCTAACACCCCAACTGTAACACGACCCTTTGTAATCGCTTAGTGGGGTCACTGAACCGACACGCGCCCACAGAGGGCTCCTCACCCACGGGGGGCTGAGCAAATGCAGCCATCAGAGGGAATCTGAATCACTTCAGCGAGATGCTTCTGTGTTCCTCTATCTTTAATCCAACAAAAACAACAAAAAGCGACATGAGGGCGGATTGAAACGCATACTAAACAGCCCTGTCACCTTGCATCTTCATTAATCTATGAACATGCACAATACGCACGTTTAGAATAATGCAGATGATGAATTATGCATGATGTCCTGATAACATCCTGCTGCGCGGATCTAAGCAGCGTACAAGATATGTACATATTTGAGTGAGAATTTTTTTAAAAAACCATTTATGTAAATGCATGTATGATGCAGCAGAGCTATTGTTTCATTAAGGCGTGAGTGACTCTGCAGTGATTCACCGCCTTTCCACCCGAAAGATCTGTTGAAAATGAGCGAAGGCCCAGAGCAACACGGAGGAGGAGTTACATAAGAAAAATCTAAACATAGGTTGAATCGAAATTTATATCTGTTTTGTTTTTAAACTCTGTGTCGTCCCTGACCCCTGTCTCCACAGTAACACAGTGAGAATAGACAGGTTATGGCAAGAAAGTGTCTCTGTTATGCAGAGGTAGTATAAAGGACACCCCTGCAGGGTAAGTGGGGGCTTGTTATATTGTGGAGGAAGGCCAGCTGAAGTGGGATACTGCTGTATTGTTTTCAGTAATCGCACACAAGATCCTCACCATGTCTTCTTAGTGGACACTGTGCTGTAACCCAGTCTCAGGGACCGGGACGAGGACAGGGGCAGAGGCAGGTGTGGGGTGAATTTATGTATTAACAATATACATAGATAGGGATAGATAGAGCCTAATGAGTGATGCTGTGTCTTTGTGATGTTCATTTACCTTCCTCCATGGAATAACCAAGGAGAATCAACTGAATTTCTATCACAGAACTTCGATTCTCACTGGGTAGGATCGAAACTTGACGCAAATTGACACCAGCTGTGCAAAATATTAAAACGATGAAGGAGCATGTGTGTTCTCTGATGCACTACGGTCAACACTGTGTGATGCATGTCACAGAAAAAAATATTTCTGCTTGTTTCAAAATATGTGCGTCTTATCTAAAGTACTTTTATTTGAACTATTAAATGTGCTAATTCAGTCTGAATAAAACTGAATTTACATCATACTTGTTTTTCCTCCCAGTCACTGATGCAAGAAATGAACGGCTGGTGAAAGTGATACTCACTCTGGAAGCCGTTGAGCGCCACTCTGCTGGGATGGTAGAAGCCCTTACGGCAGTGACACCTGTACTTGTCTAGGATGAATCCATGGCCGACGATCGGTTTGCACTGTCAATGAGAGCAAAACACACATCAGAGAATTAGTAATTAATTCACAATTAATAATGTTATTATGATTTCTAAAATGTATAATTATTTTTCCAGCATTTCAGTATAATGAAAAGACATTGACAGTGATTGAAGTCAAATGTCATAGCAACTATAGAAGGACAAACTTTTCCTCTGTTGTTATATCTCCGGACACTGAGATCTAAACACAGGCTCCTTATCTCAAGAACGTTTCAGTCGAAAACAGCTTAATAATAGGGATGTTCCTGGATTTATTCACTGCGTGCGTTTAGTAAAAATCCCAGATAAAGCTATAATAAACAAAGAATACTTACTGACTTGTAAGATTTTATGTTAAGATTTTAATTAAATTAAATATATAAAATTGCAAAGGAATTAGTTTGAATTTATAAATAAAAATCACTGAAAGTAAAAAAAAAACCTCATATTCAAGGCTGATTGTTCCCTGATTCAACCCATAAAATATGACTACCACTAGACACAAGCTAAAAACATTGTGATAGCGAACTTGATTAAGGTTGTTCAACATTCCCATTCTGTTTGCATTCTCTTTCTGTGTGATGTGAAATCTCTGAAGGAGCCAGGCAGCTTTTCCAATCTTCCCTGTTATGAATTATTTATGTTTGTGTAGCTGACACTTCACTTCAAAGCAATTTATACTAATTTAACCATTTATACATTATGATAATTTTTGCAGTATAAGTTTGGGTTTAGATCAAGGGTAGTAAAGAAGAGGTGAGAATCAACCCAACATCCTTTGAGTAAAAGGCAGTAACAATAACCACTACACCATCTGCTGCCCCACTGCCTATTCAGAGCTCTTACCTCAAGCCCTTTTGCCTAATGAATCATGATTTGGATGCAAGCCTTCAGTAATGACTCAGCACCCATTAGCGGGTTATGAACTGAATCAAACTCTAAGGGCTTGAACTTTATGAGGCCATTTGTGAGTTTCAAAATAAACACTGTTCTGTGGGGGCTGTACATGGAGCTCACCCAGTCTACAGGTGAGAATCTGAAACTCCTGCTGCATTTGGATTGGTGTGAGGAGGGGAGACTTTACAGGGGTGGATTCAAAAAGGGACAATGTGTTGGCGAAGAACACAATCAGCACAACCCACAGATGCAAATTTAGGTTTCCTTGATATACCTTTGAAAGGAAGTTATACTTCACAAAGAATTTAGAAAGGACTTGATACTGAACAGTGGATGGAGAGCATAAATTGGAAAGACCATGCATCCCTCTATCTGCTTCTCTCTTTGAATTCGCAATCTAACACCAACTATGAAACACATACAGCAATCCTGATCGCCACAAAAAGAAGCCGCTAAGAAAATATGTAGTGTACACACTCTGTCTGCAGGAGCCATTAACTTGTCCTCCTCCATTATTGCTTTTGTAGCACAAAGCAACCGAATCCGTAGGGTATTCATATAAACTGTAAATTGCCATATGCGTTTTTCTATCTAATGGTGATTACTGAGCCACCATTTCAAGCGACCCTAAATTTTCCCTGCAGTTCCCCTTTTAGTCGACACTAAATTACCTTCTACAGCACAAACACAAGAAATCAAAGCCATCATCCAGGGTACCAGGTGGTGAAGTGGGTGCCGAAGTGAAATTGTTCCCGAAAGGTTATAGATTCAAACTGCAGGACAAATTTTACTGTTCCAGCATCATATAGACCTGTGCCATCTCATTTGCTTTGATAAATCCAGCAATTCGTTGCCTATCCAAAGTGTGTGATGGAAAACACTGGCCAAAGGGTGGGGTACAAGCTGGATGGTTCAAAACACCTCCCTTAAAGGTACAACAGCTGGATCCAGTGTGGAAAATGAACCACTAGGTCTGTGTCCTTCCCTGTGTTACAGTGGTCAGGTAGCTACGTTGCATATGCACAGACAGGGAAATGGATGCGCAAAGTGTATCTCCGGGGCTCGCAGTTGAATAATTCATGTGAGCTGGAATGATGATGATCATCATGGATGAAACCCTAACAAGCAAAATATTTTTCTGAACGTGGCCCCAGGCGAAGGCTCGTTTGGCTTTTCCCATGTCACGGCTGAGCCATCGCCTTGTAAAAGTCCATCAGATGCCGTTTGTCTTTTGGCATAATCACTGGCAATCATGAAACGCTGCATTATTCCAGAGCATGGGGGAAGCCCTGTACACTGCTGAAGAGCACAACTTTAGCCACAGAAAACTGTGACTGCATAAAGGTATAATTTCAGGAGCATGTAGTACTCATCTCATAATGTCCCATCACAAATGAAAGGCTTAATAAATAGATACATACATTCATATGCAGACACATGAGTTTGATTATTTCTCAACCAGCTCCCATCATGTGCTGATAGCTCCCTGATCCAGCTTCCTTCATTCTGCTGCACGCAGAATAAATCATTTCCATCCAGCCCCCTCGTGAAACACGCTTGACAGTTACAGATAATATATTTGCATAATGTTATTACATAATATTTCCTTTTCTGCAATATGAGAAGGCCTTTGAAAAATCATATGAATTTTAAAAATGGTACGAATTTTATTGTGCTTGAAGAATGTTTGCACATTCTGGTTGCCTCCTTGCAGGCAGAATGTCCTGGGTTCAAATCTCACTCCCGTCTTACTACCCTTGATTAAGGTACCTCCCCTGAATTTATACAGTAGGATTACACAGCTATGTAAATAGGTTAATTAGTGTAAGGGCGGGGGGTGTGGTCACGCAATGGGTTGGACTGGGTCCTGCTCTCCGGTGGGTCTGGGGTTCAAGTCCCGCTGGGGGTGCCTCGTTATGGACCGGTGTCCCATCCTGGGTGTGGCCCCTCCCCCTCCAGCCCCATGCCCTGTGCTTTGGGGTTAGGCTCCGGCTCCCCGTGAACCCGTATGGGACAAGCGGTTCAGATACTGTGTGTGTGTGTGTACTGTAAGGGTGATCATCAAACGCTGCAAATCTCCTTCGACAGTTAAGTAAATATAACATGCCCATTTGTCATAAAAATTGTTCAAAATGGCAAATATTGGGCAACTTTTCTTCACAACATGTGGTACCTTGAACACAGGACCTTAAATGTAAGAAACTAAAAGGTTTTAAGGATCTTCTTTTGAATGTTTTAAATATGACAACTATTTATAAGCAGACTGATGAATATTATACTTTTACACTACAGATTATTATTACAAGTAATAGTTTAGTTGCATGGCAGAGCCAGGTTATTAGAGCATTTAGACTATTACATTCAAATTCACACACACACACTTTCTGAACCGCTTGTCCCATACGGGGTCGCGGGGAACCGGAGCTTAGCTCAGCAACACAGGGTGTAGGGCTGAAGGGGGAGGGGCCGCACCCAGGCCGGGACGCCAGTCCGTCGCAAGGCACCCCAAGTGGGATTCGAACCCCAGACCCACTGGAGAGCAGGACCTGGTCCAACCCACTGTGCCACTGTGCCACCGCACCCCCCCCCACATTCATATTCAGATTTATTAATTTAACCCTTCTCTAAAGCGATCTACAAGAAAAAAATTATTTATTAGTCCATTTTTTGACAACCAAGTTCTCCAAAGAATCTGAGCCCTCTCTCAGTTCCTGGTAAATGGTCCTCTTGATTCCTGGTCAATAACAAGATGAGAAACACTGCATGTTTACCGAATGAATGGGTCAACAACGTGCATTTAAAAAAGTGTATGGAAACAAGCATGTTCATTTTCAATCATTTTAAATTGGGTTTCGTTTTAATGCAGCTCAGAGTTAATGAAGATATTAATGTAAAAAGCCCCTCATTAACATATTCATGAGATGTTTTTTCACCAAAGCAACTTCCAATGAACTCTGTGTAGTGTTTTATCAGCCCACACACCTTATTCACCAAAGCGACTTACACTGCAAGATACACTACTTATACTGGGTCAGTGGAACACACTCTCTCTGTCACTCACACAATGTGGGGGAACCTGAACAGCATGTCCTTGGACTGTGGGAGGAAACCAGAGCAAACACATGCAGACATAGGCAGAACATGCAAACTCCACAGAGACTGAGCAGGGATGGAACCCCATGTCCGCACCACCCAGGTGCTATGAGAGAGCAGAGCTTCTCATTGTGCCACTGTGTCACTTCTGCAAATGGTGTTGTTTATTATAACTACATCCAAGATTTTACAGAAATTAATCAGTGAATAAATAATGAGACATCTGCATTACTAAGCTTTTATTGAGTGTGACTTAGTGGTGAAAGTGGCTTTGGTGTTATTTCCAATACCAACTGTGTTTCTAAACAGAAGAGGCAGTGTAAGATGTTATATGTCATGTCATCCATGGACCAAAGTTGGAAGATGGCTCTCGAAGTCAAGAACAGTAATGGGGCTTGCTCTACATGTGGAACAATGTTCCTTCAGCCATAAGTCGCACTGCTCAGGTTGGACTACCTGGTAAAGAGCCATAAAACTGGGTAACCTGCAGTGCAACTGGCAGCGGGGTTTGCGGAGTCTGATCCAGCAACTGCTGCTTCCAGTAGCCGTCTGCAGGTGCTCACTCGTGTCCTTCTGCATCCTGAGTGGGCGCAGCAGGCAGTGCAGCATTGAAAACAGACTAAAAATAATTAGGCAAGCATTGAAACCTGCATGTGGTGGTCCCCTGAGTGAGCACCGGCCCGTTTCCTGCCCAAAAAATTTCAGACACGGTCCTTGAGTCGGCACTAGTGATGTCTGAAAAGCAGCAGTAGTGTAGCTGGACGTGTGCCTGCACATGGTATTCATTACACTCTATAATGATTTCTGCGGAGAGAAATCGTCTCTGAAATAGGAAGAAATGTCATTTATGACATGGCTACATTAGGACTAAACACATTATATAAAATATTGCATTATATTTCCCTTCTTGGAAAAGAGACAGCAGAGTCTGGTCAAAGCTGTTGATTGAACTAGGAAGAATTCCCAAAGGTATGAACATCCAGGAATCAGCCTCCCTGCTCCAGATTATCTTTTTGGAATAATTCCTGTGTTCCCACATTGCCTGTGTTTGTTTTTATCACCTTCAAACTAATGCATATTAAACTGACTTGTTCAAGTTAGAAATTGTTTAACTCTGTTTTTCCTCCTTGTTGAACATCGCCTCCCTACATAAGACTTGAGGAGGCCGGCCAGTGGTCACAGACGCATCCCATGCTGACTGAAGATGATGACCAACTGCCACGATGGATGAGACGTACCTTGTTGGACTGGGGATTCGAGCTACCGTATAGCAACAATATCATTATTACTTGTAAACGGGTTTAGAATTGTTACTTAATCTAGAATATCCAGGATGGGTGGGCAACCACTGGCCCTTGGACCTCCAGAGGTTTTTTTCTCCCTCGATTTTCAGTTGGGAGTTTTGCTCCTTTTCTCTGTGGCCAGTAGGCGTACTTATATCTCTATAAAAGCATATGTATTATGACAGTCGGTAGTCAACTGTATTCTTTGTTTCTTTATCTGATGTGTTTTTTCTTATGCCTTATATCTGTGTTAAAGCGCTCTGTGTCACTGCATGAGAAGAGCGCTCTATAAAAAATAAATTGAATTGAATAATTCCTTTTTAATACAAGATAAATAAATGTATCGCACATTATTATTTCCCTCAGGGTTTCAAGCTGAATGTCTTGACTTGGCATGTTTTTTATTAGTTTTATGAATAGCACAGGGTCACAGCAACATACGTTGGAATCAGTCTGCGAACATTACACTGCAACTTTTGCATTCGTGCTATGCTGTGGAACTGTTCATTTGCTTTTTGTTGCCTCCTATTACAAATGGCCAAGTTACATGTTTCTGAGGACACGTGCATTTTTCCAATTTTTTACGTTCCGTTGCATTTTCAAATGCCGATGCAGTGCAGAAACTGAGATATCAGATGGACGAGCTGTGTGTCGATAATCCTGTGTTTGTGTCCAAAGCTCTTCATCTGTTTTTGGTGGAGTTTGATTTCTCTGAGCTGCATGTCACTTTGGAGAAAGGCATCTGCTGAATGAAAAAAGGTAGATGCAAATACAAATCTAGGGCAGCTGGTAGTGTAATGGTTAGCGCCACTGTTTTTGGACCCAAAAGGCTGAATGTTCAAGCCTCACCTCTAGCTGTAGGACCCTTGTGCCAGGTGCTTACTCTGAATTGCTGCAGTAAAAATGACCAAGTAGTATAAATGGATAAATAATTGCAAGTAGCGTAATATTGTAAGTCAGTTTGGCGAAAAGTGTCAGCTAAATTAATAAATAGATGTGGAAAAAATGTCAGATAAAACAATGATAAGCAATGGATAGAAGGCAGCTTAATATAAGCACCAGATATTAGTGGAACAGGCTGTATGGAAAATAGGGAATCTTGTTTCCATGTTTTTTTATACGGAATATTGTTTCTTCCTTTCAACTCCACAACTGGGAAAGTCCGCAAAACCATGCGAACTGCCAAATCTGCTGTCAACACGCACCACGGCGTTTCTTTTCCCGGCCTCGATCTAAAATTCATCAGGTTTCCGGCATTGCGCTACATTATTTAGCTGCTTTGCGGGCGATTCACATTCGAGCAAAAGATCCTCGACGCAAATGCGGCCGCCGCTACCTTAGCAGGCGGGGCAACGCGGCCAACAGCGCGTTACAGGGCTCCCGAGTCCCCGGCACATCCGGCCGCCTGCCACGACGATGACTCCGCTGCCTGTGAGTCCTCATTTCGGGAGAAAAACATCCTGGGCCTCCCGCTCACTGACGCGAAACAGGGAGACAGGGAGGACAGTCTACTTCAGAGGGACAAACACTTTCCGACAGGAGTCAGGATGAGAGCGGCAAGGAAGAGGGCAACCTGGGCGCGTGTATATCTAGACCAACATATCGATAGGAACGAACGTTGAATTTGCACAGAAAACACCATTTCCAGCGTGGCAGGACAACATCTTTAATGTATTTTTAAGTCCGCAAATTGAAGTCGGTGAGAAGGAGGAAGGGGAGGAGGTAGGCCACCCTGGGACGCTGGAGAAGCCAACTTTCATTAGCATCGCGGCACTTGGAGAGCTTTATCTCCATCGCGACACTTGCGGGGAGCACTGGGCAGGAGCAGCTCCCAGTTTAATATTTATTTCTCCCAAACACTGCGCATGCGGCATGTTTCCCGCTCCTATAATTAGACCGAGAGCGCCCTTACGCAACCCGCCACCGACGGGACGGTGGCAAGGAGAAAAGGCTGAGCTCGACTTGTCGTGGCGAACAAAGAGACCTTTTACCATAGAGGAAATGGCAGGAGTCCACTGGTGGTGGAAGTAGCACTGCACACCTCCCCTTCTCTCAGTCTGCTAAGGCACTGGGTGTTTTTCAGTGAGGGCAGCAGACAAGCGAAAGGCTCTAGACGTCAGCCTGCCCCCCTGCATCACCATACCGTCATCCCAGATGGCCTTCCACAGCGTTGTCCTTCAGCTTGGACATAATTGGCTCCTAGTGTTCCTCGTACTCAGGCTACAAATTGTTGAAGACACAGACATGCTCTATTTATTTATTTGTTTGTTTCTTTATTTCCAGTTGCGCTTTCTTCACTTGTCTATTTCCTAAAATATCTGTCTATATCAGAGCAAATGAGACCTATGTTTTCCCTCCATTCCAGCTGATAGCAGTAAAAAGCACTTAAACAGAGTAGGAGTGTGGTACCTCCTCCAATCCACTCACTTTCACAGTATTCGGAACTTGTGTCTGGTGTTCCTGAGTGTCAGTGATCAACGACAAAGACGAGGAGCACTGCATGCGTTTAAGGGATAAATATACCAACAATATGCGTAGAATACGAGTTCATGGAGTCAAGTATTTTCATTTTCGGTAATTTGAAATAAGTTTTAATTTTAAAGTAGCTGAAAGGTAATGAATTTTAAAATAAAAAGTCTCAAAGTCTCCTTAAATTACTGTATCCAAGATTTTTACAGAAGATAATGAGCGCTTAAGAAAAGGGATGTGTATTACTGAGCTTTTATTGATCGCGACTTGGGTGTCATTTGTGTTTGTAAATTGAGGAGCCATTGTGCAATGTCCTTAGTCTCGTAACAATGAATCGGAATAATGCTCACAGCTTTTTAATTACTGTACATCCATCACAGAGGAGCACTTTGCACCTCAGTACAGTTACATTTATTCATTTTAGCTGACACTTTTCTCCAAAGCAACTTACGGTGTTGAGGTCACAATTGTTTACCCATTTATAGAGCTGGGTAATTTTACAGGAGCAATTTAGGGTAAGTACCTTTCTCAAGGGTACTACAGCCAGGGGTAAGGCTCGAACCTGTGGGTCCCAAGGCAGTAGCTCTAACCACTACGCTACCTGCTGTCCCATTCAAATTAGGTCCCAGTACTGTGCCATTTAAATTATGGGCTGTGTATGCATGAAAGCTCAGAACATTCTACATAATAAAAGGATCTGGGGACAAATGTGGACTGGTTTAGTGTATTGACCTTGGACTACACAGCCTATTTTGCATTTGGAAGTTACTTAAGATCCAACTGGTAACAGTGCTGGTCATGGGGGGTAACACTGCAGTAGAGAGATGCTCAGGTTCCAGGCACATTACATAGGCCTTGACTCATCCCTGATCTGGAAATCATCATCCTGGAGACAGGGGAACTGCAATGAGACGCGACACAGACGTGGCGACGGGACAGAGGTCAGAACCTCACATGGATGTGAGGAAAAGAAGCACAAAGGTTTCCTTCTGTTTTCCTTTCGTCACTCCTGTCCATCACATTTTGTCCAGGAAAACTGACCTGTCTGCAGTAAAATGACAGTGATAATGCGCAATGGCCTGGTTTTAATGATGGGTTATTGGAGGGAAGCACACAGCACTGTGGAGGAGCTTTGCTGTCCTTCTCCTCACCATCCCAAGTGAGGGAAACACACAGACAAAGAGCACAATCAATAATTTAGTCACCCTGCTGCAATCCATTACAATGCATGTATTATAGATGAAAGTGAGAACTACTTCACACACAGTTTTCAAACCACCACTCTAAATCATAACCCGAATACACCGGAGTGGACAGAGTGTCCAGCTACAGTTCATCTGCGCATGAGCGCTCCCCTGGTGACTGGGCATAAAAATAGCCGGACAATCCGGTGCATAAGAGTATTATTTTCCAATATATTTTACAGAATTTTCAAAAAAAAGGAAAAAAAATCAGAAGAGTGGAACACACGCTGTCTGAACTGCTCATCCCATTTGGGGCTGCAGGGAGCCAGAGCCTAACCCAGCAACACAGGGCATAAGACTGGAGGGGGAGGGGACACACCCAGGACGGGACGCCAGTCCGTCGCAAGGCATCCCAAGTGGGACTCGAACTCCAGACCCACCGGAGAGCAGGACCCGGTCCAACCCACTGCACCACTGCGCCCCCCCGAAGAGTGGAACACAAATGGTTAAAAAGTCACTTAATTTTAATATTTGATGGATTTTTCTGCTTACAATTTTAATAATAACGTGCAAAATTTTTTGTTATAGATGTAAATTAAAAAGAAGGATCATAAACATGGAGCCTTCTTCCAACATGGCAACGTGGTCATAAGTAATTTTTCTATTAACTGAAATTAAACCTAAAGAGTTTTTTAAAAGGAGGGTGCAGCAGTGCAGTGGGTTTTGCCGAGTCCCACTCTCTGGTGAGTCTGAGGTTCAAGTACTACTTGGGGTGCCTTGCAGTGGACTGGTGTCCTGTCCTGGGTGTGTTCCCTCCCCCTCCAGCCTCATGCCCTGTGTTGCTGGGTTAGGCTCTGGTTTGCTGTGACCCTGTTTGGGACAAGTGGTTTCAGACTGTGTGTGTGTGTGTGTGTGTGTGTGTGTGTGTGTGTGTGTGTGTGTGTGTGTGTGTGTGTGTATAGCTTTTAAAAAAGTAATTTCCAGCAATTGTAAATACAACATTTTATTTACGTAGAACAAGATTACTGTCGTGTCAAAACAATGAAAAACATAATGCATATGGTGCATTGGACTGAGTGGTCAACCACATGGCTCAACCCCCCTTCCACCTATCAGTCGGGTCAGTGAGCACAAACAAAATTTACCTCTTTAGATGAATAAGTCAACATATAATTCCATATTGTATTTTTGGCAGAAGATATAAATGGTAATAAATATGGATCTCTATCCAAAACATTGCTGGTTCAAATCCCCGGAACAAGCCCTGTCCTTTAAATAAGGGAGATGATTAATCTGAATCGCTGATGTGGATAAACATGTCAATACAATGAAGACCAATGATACTGACCAATCAACAACAGAGTTTCACAACTGTTTCACATTTTCTGAAGATCTACTAATGGAGTTGTTTTTTCGTCCATACTGTGATACTTTGGAAAAAATGCTTTCTAGGATTCCAGCATCCTGAGCAGACTGTGCTCACCTCCATGGTGGTCAGGTTACACCTGTGGGTCCCCCCGAACCAGCCGGTGCTTGAGCACTGGTCGATGTCCACGTCCTGCAGGTTGACATCCACGCGGACCACACCTCTGGGAAAACAAGGGGACAGAGAAGCGGTCAAATCTGCGAAGGAAACAGGACTCAGCTTCTCTTCAAGTCACACAGCCCTGAACGACAGCATCTCACACATTATTTCTTCCATTTATACACTGAAACCATTTTGGAAGAGTCTGCTTAGCAGGACAAGAGCAGGATCCCCAGTGCACCTTAACCCTCCAACCTTTCCTACTTCATACAGCTCATTAAGCAGACAGTAGATCAAGAGGGCAGAAGATCAGATCAGGTAGATCAGGAGGCAGCGGGTGGTGTAGTGATTAGAATCATCGCCATGCATTTGCAGGTCTCAAAGAGTTAGGTAAATCAGTTGGCAAATAATAAAAATATATAATAAGGCAGGCAATAAAAAGGTAAATACACTCCATTACAAGTCTGATTCCCCACTCCTGCTGTCACACCCTTGATTAAGGTCCTTACCCTGAGTGATACAGGAGAGACTACACTGCTGCATAAAAATCTCTGGAACTTAGTGTACAAATACTGCAAGTTCCCTTTGAGAGAAGTTTCACTAAAATAAATATATAATAATAATAAAAGAAAGAAAACTTGAATTATATATCAGGCTTAGTTTAAGGAGCAAATCAAAGTTGTCTTGTGTTTATAAACATTCTGCATGTGTATCATAAGTTAGAGAGGGGCTCAGTGGGATTGACCGGGTCCTGCTGTTTGGGGGGTCTGGGGTTCAAGTCCCCCTTGGGGTGCCTTGCAATGGACTGGCGGCCCATCCTGGGTGTGTCCCCTCCCCCTCCAGCCTTGCACCCTGTGTTGCCGGGTTAGGCTCCGGCTCCCCACAACCCCGTATGGGACTTGTGGTTTCAGATGATTTGTGATGTGATCATAAGTCACCATAAGCAAAAGTGCCAGAAAAAATTTCTTCCTGTCATCAGCTCCTACCCATCATAATCATATTAGACCCTTCCAATCAATGATCCTTCAGCAATTAATAAAAATGACTCATCCATTACTATTATATTTATTCCTTTGGCTGACACTTTTTCCCCCCAAAGCAACCTACAATGTTAAGGTACTTACAATTATTTACAGCTTCATAGAGATGGGTAATTCTACTGGAGCCATTTAAGGAAAGTACCTCACTCAAGGGAACTACAGACAGAGACAGGAATCAATCCTGGGACCTTCAGGTTCAGAAGCAGCTACAACACCCACTATACTACTGGCTGTTCCTGTATTCTTCTTCTTAATATTATAATAATAATAATAATGATGATGAATTCCCCCAATTCTCATTATAATTCCACAGAACTTGTTGACGGGTTATCATTACAGCAATACTTCAATACTGTAAGCTGCATTGAAGAAAAGCGAGAAAGCCATAATAAATTAGACCCTTCGGTCTGATCACGAGTCAATAAAAATAAATAAGGCCATGAGTTTGACGATGAATAAATGATAAGAAATATGGCTACTCAGTTTGATAATGGTGACCCATCAAGGGTTTCTCACTAACACCAGGCCGCTGTGCACATCATTTCAGCTTTGTGTCAGAACACACGGCATTAATGTGCCTCACGGTCCCATGTGAGCAGAGCTCTGAGGACGGCCTCCACTCAGTATGAAAAGCAAATGTTCATAAATAATAGAATGAAGCTGCTGCAGCGCTGTGAGGATGTTTTCCGTTTTGCCTTCTCTCTCAGCTAATCCATCTGATGAGTCTATTCATCGGCTTCTTCGTTCCACACAAACATTTGCGCACATTTGAATGTGGCCCCAGCGAGGAGCTCGCTGCCGCTCGAACGCATCTCCACCAACGGAGCTGCTAATTGCAGCTCGACTTTCAATTTTTAATGAGACGGTCCTCGCTGTTTATGGTCATTGGAGGACCGTTAGGTTGGAAGAGATCCCAGGCCAAAGCCCACATGGTGCCTCTGCTCAGATCGTCGCCGTGGAGAACATCTCCGCAGCCCAAGTGAAATAGCAATGGCAATGAGATCCTACACATTTACAGAAGATGCAAGAGATACACAGTTCCAGAACCTGCTACAGAAGGAGCAACCACAATTCTTCATGGCAAATCCAGTGAAGGGTCATACCGTTGTACCTTTAAGAAGGTCCCTAACCGAAAACGGTTTATATTTATTTTAACAGTAAGGCAGATGATAGGGCAGCAGGTGCCAGAGTGGTAAGAGCTATCATCTTGAAATGCAAGGACCCAGGTTTGAATTCCAGTTTGGATCAAGGTAAATACCCTGAATTGATAAAGTGACAAATACCCTGCTGTATAAATGGGGAAATACTGGTCTGCATATCTCAGTACAAACCTCACGTTATAAGTCACCTTGGACAAAGACGTGAAATACCTGAAGTAATAACAGCCTCCAGTCACCTTAGGTTGTAGTGTAATCTTACAGGTTATCCTTATGGGAATAATTTAAGTCCAGTTACATTTATTTTTAGCATTTATTTCATAGAAATTTTGGAGAGCTAATTCTGCCTTGTATTCATCCTGCTCCAGGTGCCGCATCTTCTGGGATTAATTTTTTTTTTTAACATCAAGGAAACAATAAGGTTCTTGAACCTCAAGTGGCTGTATTTTATGCAAAGACTGTCTTATGTAAAGTCTTTAAAATTTAACAAGGTGTGTTTTTAGAGAGCGAAAGGACATGGTGAGAAAGGCCTCGACGCTCAGACTGCTGCTGGTTGGTCGGTTTGACCAGGAAACAGGCTGCAGGTAGAATTGGATCAGCAGGTGAATCGGGCCTCCAAGACCATCTTCAGCAGTGGAGCTCCTGCAGGGCTTTGCGGTCTTGAAGACAGCATATCTCTTCCTCCATGACCTTCCCTGTTTTTGCCAAACGGTCACCAGGGCAACAGTGACCCACTCTCACCCTAGCTTTCATCCCACACCCCCTAGACACAGTCGGGCATCTTCACGCTTTTCCTTAAACATGGGTCCAACAAGTAATCTTATAAACGCAACAACCAGCCATTTGGTTAATTAAATGAAACCAGTTGCTTGGCGAAGATTTGAACAACAGCCTGCATGAAGAGCTCATGAGCACTCCAGTAAGACATCGCTCATCTTCTCACACCGCCACCTTACACTTTTTCAGACATCACCCCTCCTGCTGGACCTGGAGCCAACACGCTGTCCCCTAATTTTCACCCGGGACTCTAAAGAAGAGCCTCGGACCTGGGAAAGACAACTTGGGTCAAATGATGAGGCACCAGGTGGTTAGAACCCCACGTCCATCTGTAGTGCCCTTTGGTCAAGGTATTTGCCCTGAATTAATGTAGCAAAAATTACCCTACTGTATAAATGGGTAAACCATCACAAGAAACTTAAGATGCTTTGGAGAAGATTCACAGTTGAATAAATAAATATAAATCAATTTAAACGCCATCCAGGCCTGACTTGCAGGATACCTGAACTCATCCAACGACCCACAGAACCACCCATCAAAGCATGTGCTGTGCTGCGTGTGGCTTTGGCCTCTGGGGCGCGCTCCAGGACACGGATGGTGCGTGAGATGCCCACGGCCAGGTGCTCTTCTCACTAATCTTGTATAGATTCCACACTGGAGCTGAGGCCCACTGTATCGCGGGTGCAAGTGCCAACCCCAGCTGCAAGGAGATGCTCTAAATCTGTTAATCCGCATCTAGCAGCGCTGAGGCGCCCTGTGGTTGGCAGCCTCTCGGCCAGCCTCATTTCAGCAAGGAAAAAACCTCCGTTTGTCCCAAATTAAACAAAGCCCCTCTCTCGGGAGCCACCAGCTTGTTGCGAACATAGTTTCAGCATCTGAGACTGGACAGAAAACTTCTTGGTCAGGCATCGTATTAAATTTAGCATTCACAGTTCATTCCTCTTTCCACTCCAGCCTTGCTATACAGTATTGGCCACTTTTGTGGACCCAATCCATTGCGCAAAATGACCCCCTTAGGAGGGGGACTGTTATGTGAAGATCACATCTTCGTTATTCCTAATGGGGAAAAGTAATGTGTCTGCAGACCCATAAAGTTGCACCTGAAAATCATTAAAACCGCAAAATAAAGACCCTGAGAGCAATGAAATTATCAAAACAGCAGACTTCATTGTTTCTGTGACAATAATAATTGTAACTATTGTGCATAATGTAGGCCAGCTGGTAGGCCAGTCATTGGAGCTGCTGCCTTTGCACCCATAGGTTGGTTGTTAGTTCAAATCCCACTTCTGGCTGTAGCACACGTTAGCAAGGTAACTCCCCTAAATTAACCCAGTAAAGCTGCCAAGCTGTATAAATAGGCAAGCAATTGCAATTACCTTAGCATTACCAGTTGCTTTGGAGAAAAGTGTCAGCTAAATATGTAATACCCACTCACATTCATAATCAATATGTACACTTAAATGGATATTAAAATTACACAGTTGGAACTCAGCTCTTAAACTAACAGAATAACATTAAGGCTTTCTACTGGTAACATAGTATACACACACACACATCATCTGAAACCACTAGTCCCATACGGGGTCATGGGGAGCCGGAGCGTAGGCCGGCAGCACAGGGGGAGGGGCTGGAGGGGGAGGGGACACACCCGGGATGGGACACCAGTCCATCGCAAGGCACCCCAAGCGGGACTCAAACCCCAGACCCACCGGAGAGCAGGACCCGGTCCAACCCACTGTGCCACTGCACCCCCCTACATAGTATACATCTTAAAATAATTTATTCACGTTACCAGTTACATCTATTTATATTTAGTCCTGCTGCTACTTCTACTGCTATGCTCATATTACTTGTATATGCATATGCATCAATTTGAACACCTGATTGTACTGTATTTGCTGTATTATTTTCAAACTTTCTGACTTTATAATTACTCTGCTAAGATGTTGTTCTGTTATAGAAAAGGTCTCCAAAAGAGCATACACCGCATCATGTTCCTTATGTGTGCAAGCATGCTTGACCAATAAAGCCCTGTTATATCTTTAAAAAAGCACAGGCAAGGTCTGGCACATTAAGGATAGAATCAAGTTTGTGAAGAAGGTTAATTTCATGCTGTTAACATCTCCAGCACCTTAGTATGATGGTAAAAAAAGCCAAAATAACCGCACAAATTACACATTATAGAAGCAAAACCCGTTATGTAAGGCAACGGTCACTTTTTTCCTTTACCATTAAATCAATGTTTCCATTATGCCATAGCTCATTCTGTTGGGGGGTGAATTTATTTTGATGATATTTCCACGTGATCATATCTCGTTCAACACCCCAAGCAAACCGATTTAAAGAAATACTCCAACGATGGCTTTGAACCATCTGTTCTTGTAATTCCAAGTTCTTGCTGGTACTTAAAATCATATTTTCTTTGCATCCCTCTCCTTGTAATCTTGTTTAAGTGTCCTAGATGAAACGCCCCACCAAAGTCAAAATGTCAAGGTTTTTGATCTGCACTGTCAAAGGGAAAATATTACAAACTGGCTAAATAGATCATTAATATTGATAAAACACACACTGACTTGCATGGTGAGTTATGATTCCACAAAGGTACTGGTTTCAATTATGAGCAGTTTCTTTACTCTTTAGGCACAGTCTGTTTAAATTATCATTTTTTTCCTCCTAGGGGTCATAAAGTTCAACACTAATTTTGAGTAAGTGCTAATTTGCAAAAATTTTTAGTGACATGACACTTTCTGGTTAATGGATTTCAGTTTTTAGCACAAAGATCAGGTCCTTTGGTGTAGTTAAATGAGTTTTTAAAAATGGTAAAAGTACCATAGATCTTCGCTACAGAGAAACGATTCATATCCGTTTTGTCGCTCTTTCTTTCTTAGATTTCAGGCATTTGCAAAGGAGACTCTTTCCTTGACTTCCCGTGGTGTAATGAGCTCCAGCTGAATCCCTCCCAGCATTCAAGAAGGGTCTCAAACCCATCTCTTTCAGAGCCACTTCTCTCCTGATCTCCTGACAGCTACATAAGTGAGTCCATCACCATCTGCTATGATTATATATGTATTTGCTGTTTGAATGTCTCTTCTGCAGGCAGCTACTTGAGGGATGCGAACCAGCAACATGGTGGTGTCAGACAAACAAGCTGCTTGTCGATAATCGTGTGTCTGTGTCTGAAGCTCTTCTTCTGACACTGATGCACTTTGGTTTATGCTGAGCTGTATGTCAATTTGGAGAAAAGAGAATATGCATATGTGTAAATGGAAACTGGAATGTATTTCCTGTGTGCTGTGGAGGACTCGCCTGTGAAACGAGTGACTCACTGGATTTTTTTTTCACACGGCTCCAAATCCACCATTTTGTTCTAGCTGTTTCCATCCAGTATCTCCTACATTGCAGTGATGTGCAGCTCAATCTGTTCTCACAAAGCAGCCCCTCAAGGACATGAGCATTTAGCCACCGATATGGATCTGATCTGCAAATAAACCCAGACAGCGGTCCCGGGTTCGAGACTCTTACTGTGACTCACACAGTGGAGATCTGGGCTGCTTTCGCTAAATAAACAGACGTAAGATTGTTATTTTCAATTTTGTATGACGCTGTCCTTTTTCTCCAAAGCAATATAGAATGTTAAGCTACTTACACTAAATTGCCCATTTGAACAGCCAACTTTTACCGGATGAATCAAGGACAAGTACCTCAACCCAAGCTACTACAGCAGGAGGTGGGATCTTAACCCGGATCCTTTCACTCAGCAGGTCTAAGAGCTACACCACCTGTTGCTCCTTGTTCGCATCAGCAGAGCAGTCATGGTTCCATCCTTAAATCAGCTAACTCAAGGCTCTCTTTTTTGCTTACCGAAAAGCGAGTCGTGTTAAAATTTTAACGTTAATAAAGCATCCAAAAGGTCAAAGGGCCGAAGGGCGGATTCAAAAGTGCAGGAGCAGAGTATTCCCTGGGAACCCATATCCATTCTGCTGTCTCGCACAGCACCGTCACCGAGACCACTGGTGAGGGAAATGGTTCATATTAACAGCACGAACCTCACCTTATACACACACTCACACACATACACACAATCGTACAGCAACGCATTCTTTGCTGAAACAAGCAGACAAGCTACACCTCTTAAATTCAGTAAGGAACTGAATGCACACACATTAATTTGTGTTTTAATCTAAGTGATGCCCATAAAAAGAACGTCCCAAATGGAGGCCACACAACACTCCTGCTTCCTGCTCAGGACATGAAGATGAGCCCTCTTCCATTACTGTGGAACAATAAATCAGACTGCACAAACACAGGCGGCAGAGTGGTTAGACCTGCCCCCTTTCAATCAGTATGTCATAGGTTTGAATCTATACCTCCAGCTGTACTACTCTAAATGTGCATATTTTCAGTTGATACAGTAAAAATTAAGATGCTGTACAGAGGGGTGAATCACTATATGTAACTTTGTAAATTAACATTGTAAGCCCCCTTGGATGGAGAAATTAGATGAATAAGTAAAAACACAATAATAATAATAATAATGATAATAATAACCCTTGCTGGAACTACAGACACAGACTTGGATCCTGAAGGTTGTGTGCTCTAGACTCAAGGAGGTGCCTGCTGTTGAACATTTGGGTAATGTAATAGATCTGAATTACTTCAGTGTTGAGTGGGGTGCGGTGGCGCAGTGGGTTGGACCGCAGTCCTGCTCTCCGGTGGGTCTGGGGTTTGAGTCCTGCTTGGGGTGCCTTGTGATGGACTGGCGTCCTGTCCTGGGTGTGTCCCCTCCCCCTCTGGCCTTACACTCTGTGTTACCGGGTAGGCTCTGGTTCCCCGCGACCCCGTATGGGACACGTGGTTCTGAAAATGTGTGTGTGTGTGTGTGTGTGTGTGTGTGTGTGTGTGTGTGTGTGTCATCTAGGCTGTGTAAAAGGGGTTAAGAGTGCTAAAGTGGACAGCTGGTAGCATAGTGGTTAGAGTTGTTGCCTTTGGCCCCAGTTGTTGCATGTTTCAATCTCACCTCTGGCTGTAGTACCCTTGAGCAAGGTATGTACCCTAAATTACCCCTCTGTATAAATGGGTGCCTTGCGATGGACTGGTGTCCTGTCCTGGGTGTGTCCTTTCCCCTTCCAGCCTTACGCCCTGTGTTGCTGGGTTAGGCTGTGGTTGGGACAAGTGGTTTCAGTCAGTGTGTATAAATGGGTAATAACTGTAGGTAAATGAATGTTGTAAGTTGCTGTGAAGGAAAGTGTCAGCTAAATGAATAAATGTAAGGGTGTGATTTCTTAGGGTCACCTGAGCAAAGTAACTGTAATAAAAATATGTTGATGTATGGATGAGTGACCCAGTGTAAGTAATGTATAAGTCACCTCGGTGAAAAAGGTGTGTGGGCTGGTAACACTACAGAGTTCATTGGAAGTCGTTTGAAGAATGTTCTCATAACAGAGAGACCTCCACGCACAGGAGACACCGATCACACGGCTGCGGTTTTTGAATAGAAAAGGCTTCTTTTACATTTATTCATTTCGCATATGAATCATGCAGGCAAAGCGCAGCTCGTCGGCTCTATGTGGCCAGTGGACCGCGCGTGGTCGTGGTGAGTTCTCCACGTGATTCACACGGTAGGGGCACGAGCAGTGGGACACGCCGGAGGAGCTGGGGGAGTCTCTCCGCAACAGAATAACATGCTCTGCTATTTTTAGTCGCTCCCCCCGCATGTGGCGTCACGCGCGCGCGCTCTCAACGGGCACGAGCGAGCGACTCGCACGCGCAGCTCCTAAGAGAGTGCGGTTCAATGGACCTGCCCCCAACCCCCCCACACCCACTTTTTATTTATACAAGATATTTTATTGCTTGCTTGTGCGATTCCATTTGTTATAATGTTTTTGTACGAAGATGGACTCTTTCTCTGGAATGCGCGTTATGAAAGATCGAAGTCTGGAAAACATGATGACATCCATCCAAAGACTGTGTGTGTGTTTCACAAACACACTCACTCACGCACACACCTGTCCCACGCGTACCTCATGATCTCGGGGCTCGAGTCCGTCTTGAACTTGTAGAAGCCCGCGGACAGAGAGAGGAGCCAGTGGGGGGCAAAGTGCCCGTTCTCACACTCCAGGTAGGGCGCCGACCACTTCACGTGAGTCCTATCGTGCACGTGCGCGTCCCCCGTAGCTTTGGTGGGCACTGCGCCCGAACCCATGGCCCTCCTGTTGTGCAGGTGAGGCTTCCTCCTGTCCCGCAGCTCGCTGATCCACTCCCACTCGGGTGTCCTGTTCTTCAGGTGCACGTGAGCAGTGGATGACAAGTCCTGGACGACGACCTCGCGGTCTGCCCTCGTGGCCTGTAGCAGGATGTGGGGGCTGGAAGATGTTGATGATGGCGAAGATGATGGTGATGATGACGATGACGATGATGATAATTCGGGGAGGAAGGTGATCGCGGCCCGATGGAGCTTGGGGTCCCCCTCGAGCATGCTCCGAACGAGCGCGCGGTACCAGCGCGCGCCCCCGCGCAGGTCGTGCTCCCGGGACCCGTTGACCCGCAGGCTGGCGCTCAAGAAGCTGGCGGCGCGCGCGAGCGCGTCCCGTGCGCCGCGCAGCGACTCGTGCGTCGTGAGGACGCCGCGAGGGGCGCCCCGGAGGCTACTCAGCTCGTAGCTGCGTGCACAGGGGGCGCGGGCCAGCGCGGACGTGTCCCCTGTGTGCAGGAAGGCGGTCACCACGCGGGGCAGGTCCTCCTCGATGCGGTGCGCCAGGACAGGCCGTTCGGTGGCGGGCCGGGTCGGGGGATGCTGCGTCTCCTGGACGCTGGCGTGGGTGCTGTGTACGGGATGCCGCCCCGCGCCGTCCGCATCTCCGTCCTGTTCCGACCACTCCACGTAGCCGTAGTTGGACCCGAGGGCGAAGCCCACCTCCTGCAGCAGCAGCAGCAGCAGCATCAGCAGAGGGACCATAATAACAGCCATGTCGCCGGGGGCTCTCCTCTGGCTCGGGATCATCCTCGAAGAGTCAGATTAATTCCAGGAGAATATAAGGTGCATGAGATGCAAGGAGGAGGTGTCCGTGGGAGGTGTCCGTGGGAGGTCCGCTTCTCAGCTCCTCACATCCTGCCTCCCGTCCTGCCCGCTCGCCGTCAGTCCGAAATTTGTCGGTCCTGACCTGTTCGTTAAAATGAATATCCTTTTTAAATATCCCCACTACTGGACGCGCACTATCGTGACTCACTTTCGAAAACACACGCTCGCACACGCACATACACACCACCCTCCCCGCCTATAAACCACGCCAGAGGGGGCCGCTGAAACAGATTAGTCTTAGAACCCGCCCCCTACGTTCTCCTATAGGCTCCCTAAAGTGTTCCCGGCTTCCAAATGGCCAGTTTGGGTGTCAGTCTTTGCTTAGGTGTGCATTGATTGGGTGGAGCGCGGACAGCGCTCTCAAGTGCTGAAATCAAAGGTATGGGAGCCTTAATGGGCTCCACAGGGGGTGGAGGGCTTCATCTGTGCTTGCTAATTTAATAACTCCTTTATTCTTTATGAAACATCCCTTTTTTACCACCAAAAGCTGACAAGGAAATGTTATTATATGAACACCTTCTGTGCACCTAAAATGCAGAGTAGGAATAACCCTTTTTCTACTCATACCGGCAACAAACGCTTAATACTGATACAGTGTATGAATTTTACTCCCTGATCACTGAATATCCAGCCATCCGTTATCAACAGCCACTTGTCCAGTGTAGGGTCATGGTGATACAGAGCCTATCCTGGAAACATAATATGTTAAGCAGGGTGCAACTTGGACGGGACATCAGTCTATCACGGGGCTCTCACACGCACTCATTCAATCTCATATGCACACACTAAGGGCAATTTAGAGTCACTAGTCCACCTGAAGCACATGTTTTTGGATCAATGGCAGAAACCAGAGCACCTGGAGGGAACCCACGCAGATGCTGGGAGGACTTGCAATTCCACACAGAGTTCAAGAGAATCAAGCCTACATTTGAACCCACATCTATAGACCTGTTAGGCACCAGCACTACCGGCTGTGCCACCAAACCACCCGTCACTGAATAGCCTGTACTAGCCTAACTGCTGCTCAACTCCAAGTGTGCAGAGTAACAGGTGGGTGAATGAAGTGTGAAATTGGCCCATTTTCCAGAACCCCCCACCTGCGACTGTTCGTTTTCCTTCAGTTAAATGTATTTAGGTCACTGGCATGAGTGCTGAGTCACAGCCACCTCACACATGCAAGTGAAGGAAAGGTGTCCCACTTGGAGAGATGTGTTTAATACCCCCCAAAGGCTTCTGTGATGACCTCCAGTTGTTGCATCAACATATTTGACCCACCACCCAGCCTTTGCGGTGGACTGCAAATGTTTTCTGTGTGCCATTTGGAACTGTTTTGGCATGCACTTCCTACGTGAGTGGAAAATGCTGACTGACTGCTGACTACATGCGAGGAGCGCCAGTCACAAAATTATCCTTAGCATGACCCCAATGAGCAGGGTTATATAAACAAGTGCTGGGTTGAGGTGACCGGTGATGACAGGCCTTCTTGTCTGACAGAACATCTCTGCATGACTGCGTGACCAGTCAGCAACCTCGCCACCACCCCCATCTTCACAACGTTCGTCAATCTCTCACGATGGAGCAGTCCTCCTTGGCAGGTATCACAATGGTTCCAGAGACTCAGACAGGAACAGTTCATGACAAACGATCTTGCCGTTCACCACACACCCTTCTTGACCAAACTTCAATTTCCCGCACATCAACACTTATGAAAACTGTAGGTCTTGTCAGTAATCAAACACATGGAGAACATGCAGACTCTATCTATCTATCTGCTGAGGACAACACCAGGACTACTACAGCATCACAAATTGCTGCCCAGAGCAGTAATTATCTTTACATTTCCATCTTGAAAATGTGTTAAAGTGGAAAAAAGTGCAGATAGTTGGTAGCATAGTGCTTAGGGCTCCAGCCATGCACTCAAAGGACCCAGGTTTAAATCCTACCTCGTGCTGCAGTACCCATTATCAAAGTACTTACCCTGAATGGACACAGTAAAAATTGCTGCGTAAATAGATAAATAACTGTAAGCGGATTAACACCATAAATTGCTTAGCAGAAAAATACCAAATGAATGAACACAGTGTAAACAGAAAATATTTTTAAAAGGGTTAAAATTCTATGGATACTGCATTTTCAAACAGCTTCCATGTGGACAGTCTGTGCACATGTGTGCTTCTGTATGTTATGTACATGTACTTAATTACGAGGCCATGCAGATATTCGAACAGGACGAGACGGCTGCCAGCTTTCTTTTGCCAGAGCAAAGTCTCCCTGCTCATCCACACACACACACACACACACACAAGCTCACATGAAACATCCCCTTTGATGTCTGCAGATTTGTAGCTCGCAGGACTTTAAACTGGGAAAAAGGGGCTTTACAAGCGAAAGAGTGACGGAAGCCATGAAATTGCAATTACCGCAACCTGATTGAGATATGAGTAAGGGTTCAGTCCTGCAGATATAACTGCACCATGGTATCCCCGGCTCTGAAACCCAGCTAAGATGTACTTGTACAACACATATGCATCTTAAACTCAACTCGAAGTGTTGCCTAAACACCAAGACCTTGCAACCTCCAGTTAGACGACTGTCCTCATGTTCTTACAGTCTGCTGTGTTCATGATTCCATCATCTCAACATAAGTAATTAAAAGATAAACTGGTTGAAAGCATTTTCTGCTATATTCATATTTCCAACACGAGACTTTAAACAGCAAAGCGAGGTTTTAAAAGTTTTTTCTAAGCGAATGAGTATCCTTGGAGGTATTTCTGTCAATAGCAAACACATGGTGTGAAAGGCTCATCGTCTAATGAAGAAGATAGCACAGTCTAATTGATGAGGAAGGGCTCCCGCTAAACAATTCCGCAGATTGCTGGAGAGCTCAAAATAGAAGGAAATTCTGAAAAAAAAAAAAAAAACATATCCTTTTCATGTGGAGCCTTTTATCTTTCATAGCGGCAAGCAACCGTGATGATGAGCTTAACGCGATTGGAGGAGATGTAATGCAAGATATCAAGGAAGGGGTATTTGGTGATGGCCTCTGTTCTTCATGGCCAGGACTTTTGGTGTGATTTTTGAAGGACAACCGTGAGGCATAAGGCGCTGTGACTCATCACACCTGTACACATGCTTACGGCCCACACGAGAACCTGTTTCACACCAAGCGCCACGCTTTCTGATCTCCACACACACACACACACACACACACACACTCTGCCCACCCAATCGCTTCCTCTCCATACCCATCCAGCACACTTAATACGCCATCTACAGCCAGTCTGCCCCATCTCCTCATTCTCATTAAAATTATTATAATTTTTATTTAGCTGATGACTTGATCCAAAACAACATACAATGCAAGATACATCACACTATTCACACATCAGAGCAATGTACAAAACACACTTATCCACAGACATAAAATAAAGGCAATTTCTTGTCACCAGTCCACCTGAAGCAAATGTCTTTGGACTGTGGGAGGAAACCAGAGCACCTGGAAGAAACTCACTCATGAGCATTGGAATAACCCACAAACCAAAAGCTCCAAGGCACCAGTGCTACCCACTGTGCCACCGTACCACCCAGTTTGCACACCGTTCTCCACACCCAGGTGGTATACTTCTGCCCGCTGTCACCCATCTTCACCTACTTCGGAACACAGGGTCAGCAGAGTCACCACCATTCATTCCAGAACTGCATGGAGAAGAAAACAGAGGCTTTGTGTGACCTCTCATCATGTGACACTGGAGCCCCGGGAACAAACATCTCTTTACGCTCGATTCCCTTCCACTCCATTCCTACAGATTAAATAGTTCCAGCTCAAACGGGGAAGAGCGGGGCAGCCAGCTGGGATGAGTTTTTCTCTGCTAAATTGTCAAATTGTTAAATGTCAGCTCGTGTGAGCAGACCAGCTGGGGAGATTTGATTAAAGCATCCCGAACAGGCGCTCGTCGTGTTCTCATTGTAATATGTCAAAAGACAACTGAACAAAACCAGCTCTGTTGCCGCAGAGCTGAGAACTATAAAGACCAATCAAAAGCCAATGTGCACAGATATTTTAATATTGTGGTAGATGGATGGTCTGCTTTGGTAAGAAAAATTAGATAAAAAGGTCAACAGAACACAGAAGATCAGATATTTCTAAATTCCTAACCCCAACCTATGTACAGACAGGGAGGGTTTTGTAGTAAGCGTAGTTTATTTTCTAGGCTATGTTTTACTATGGTACAGGCAAGGACTCATCCATCCATCCATCCATCCATCCATCCATCCATCCATCACTAACTGCTTGCCCAATGCAGAGCTGCAGGGCACATTGCAATTCGTGCAAATTTTGAATGTGTCTTGTCAATAAGTGGACATCTTGTCCCTGTTCAGAGGGTCATGGGCTGTGTGGAAGACCAGTTCCGGACGGAGAAAATCGTGTCTTAAAGAGAGAAGTGGAGGATTCCATCACCCAGCCCACGTGAATTATCCAGCAAACCATCTCTCCCTAATATGATCCATATCTCCTGGCAGCCTCAGGAAATGGAGCCTTGCGACTAATCCCATCTCCCTCCCGTGCCCCACAGCACCTGCTGACATGGTCCGGCTGTTCATGCACAGACGCTACCTTTGCAGGTGTGATGGTATCTACCTATAGGCTGAAGCAGTATTTGAATATGATCGATATGATCACTGCTTGAGTCTCAGGATGTTAGAAATGATATCCACAGTGATAAAATACATATTTTCTCTCAAATTGTCACTATCTCATTTTAAAAGATCAGACCTTATATGTAATGATATGTAATGAAATATGGAAAAATATGTAAAATGTGTAAAATGTTTATAAACAATTCTTAAATTCTTAAGGTTTGTGAGATATCGAATGTTCTTTTATGAACTAAATGGATTAGAAGAACCGCAGCAGAAGGCAAAGGTTACGAATTCATGTCGCACTTAAAAACCCAAATCCTATTGATTAAGGTGCCTTTGCGGTGCCAAACAGACAAATGTGCACAATTGCATTCAGACGCACCCTGGAGTGTGATATTATTCAATATATTTAATTAATGCTTTCATGTTTGCCTTCAGACAGTAGAAAAGGTGTGCAGGGAGGTCTAGGTCCTGCCTGATGAAGTCGGAGCTGCGCAGGATGGGGAGCGCCAGCAGCACGAAAAGTAGATGCTCTGTTAAAAACTGATGCCAGATTTCAATACGCTTGTGCACAAAAAAATAGTTCTAATTTAAAGTGGAATGAGGGGGCGTGGTGGCGCACCGGGTTTGGTGTCCTGCTCTCTGGTGGGTCTGGGGTTCGAATCCTGTTTGGGGTGCCTTGTGACAGACTTGCGTCCCGTCCTGGGTGCGTCCCCTCCTCCTCCGGCCCTACGCCCTGCGTTGCCGGGTTAGGCTCCGGTTCGCCGCAACCCCGCTGGGATAAGCGGTTGTAGACATTGCGTGTGTGCGTGTGTAAAGTGGAATGAATGCAAACACATTCTAGGGGAACACTGGGATGCTGCAGCACCCCTGAGCAAGGTACTTAACCTAAAATTGCTCCAGTAACATGACCCAGCCGTATGAATGGGTAAATAACTGTAGGTAGACTAACACAGTAAGTGGCTTTGGGGAGACGTGTCAGCTGAGTGAATAAATGTCAACGTAAAGAGGCCGGTTTTGCCCGCGCGGAGCGACGCGCCCCCTAGTGGCCACAAGGTACCAGTGCCCTGACATGAAGAGTCTAGCGATGAGCCGAATTCAGCTTTCAGTCTCTGTTTTTTGACACTTTACCAGTATTCTGTAGTCTTAGGTTTATGAAAGCACGATCTCTTTTTTATACTCAAACAAGTTTTCACTGTTGATTCGATGCTGAGGTGGGCGGGGCTCATTGTTACGGGGCATCAGGACCCCGCCCCCTTTCCTTCTCATCGTCGTCCTCCTCGGCTCGGGGTCTCGTCGAAACTCGTGTCCTTGGGATTCGAACCCGTAGGGGCGCGCGCATCGCCATGGCGGATGGAGGGGCTCCGGCGGCGCGGGGATCGAGCCGAGGGGTCCTGGTAAATACCCGCGACGGGCTGGGAAACTGGATCGCGCTCCCGTAGAAGTCCGCGGCAGGTCGCGCGCAAGACCAGGCGGGACCTCGCGCTCTGCGCGTGCACGCCTCACTTTCCGTCCGTGCGTCACGCTTCCTGCCGAGCGTTGTGTCGCCGCGCGGGAGCGCGCCTTCGCTCGAGTTTTACATAGTTTAATGTAATATTTAGTTAAATTCGTATGCGGAGAGCAGACATTTAGAAAAGAGAAGGAGTAAAAGAAGTGGAAAACAGGGGGATTGTTCCGGGACTGCCAGAAAATGATGCAAATCACGGTTCTCTCAGTTCTAGTGATGATTGGTGAAATCTTCTTCTTCTTGCTTTGTACTATTCATTTGTAGATCAGAGATGACTGGCCGGGTTTCCCTTTACACCTCTTCTCCTTCCCCAAGCACTATGCAGAGGACCTGGAGTGTGTCCTCATCCCTCATGGCATCATTATGGACAGGTGAGCCTATACACACCCCTGCTGCACCTCCAGCAGTTACAGTATCATTATTACTGTGATGAACAAACTGATGTGGTTTCTCACAGCTGCGGTCTAGATGCTCATTCCCATCCCGCTGTAGTGCCCTTGATCGAGTTCTTTACCCCGAACACATACAGTAAAGGTGACCCTGCTGAGTAAAAGGGTACGTCAGTGTAAATAGTCTAATGTTGTCAGTCACTTAGGGGAAAAGTATCAGAAAAATGAAAAAAAAAGTTTCAGATCAGGCTCAGCGAATGAGCAAATCCATCCACGTTGTTTAACGTACAGAGTAGTTACGATGTGAGAAACTAGTGAGATGCAAGGAAAAGAGTGAATGTAACGCGCCGTCCTCGGCTCCCTCCCAGCATAATCAGATTAGTCCCTTATTAAAAACAAGTGCAGCGTGAATCCAGGAATCGGAGAGCAGCTCTGCTCCGTTACATTTAAGATGCGAATGATGCCCTGGTTTCGTTTTTGCAGTATCCGCACTCTGCACTTTGTTCAGTATTCTCATGTATATACTGGTGAAAAATAATATGGTATATATGGTGAAATAAATAGCACATTCCTCCACAGTTTTTTTTTTTTTCTTTTTGGGGGGGTAGCTTCATGTTTCGTTTGGGGCTTCGGGGGGTTTCGATGCCAGCCTGATCGGCAGTGTCTTGCGATTGGCTGGACAGGACGGAGCGGCTGGCGCGCGACATCATGAGCGACCTGGGAGACCACGACATCGTGGTGCTGTGCGTCCTCAAGGGGGGGTACCAGTTCTGCTCCGATCTGGTGGAGGTCATCAAGGCCCTGAGCCGCACGTCGGAGCGCTCCCTGCTCATGCGCGTCGACTTCATCCGCCTGCACAGCTACCTGGTGAGCGCCCCTCGCACCTGCGCTCCAGCTCCTCCGTCCCTGCCCTCGCGGCCGAACCCCCCTTTTACCCTGATGGTACCGTCCGCCAGAGCCACTCAGGCCTGCTGAACAAAGGCTGCTTTTAAGGTTGGCTTCATTACAGCCAGTGGAGAGCAATGAAAGGAAAGAAAAACAAGCTGCAGGACAGGGAGGTAAATGGTTGTGACCAATTAAAATTTCTGAGGTTAAACACAAGAGCACAAACAAAAGTTCTGAGACTAGTGGGTGATGTAATAATGTAAAAAGTAATTCCATATCTAATTTTTTAATAACTGCTTAATAAACATTCAAGATTAGGCTGTGTTACACCCGTTGTTTGATTTATTTGGACTTTTATTAAAGTGGCAGCAAATACAAAAAAAGTCAAAACCCATATTTCAACCTGAGCCTGAACTCAGAATAGATTTTAGTTTCAATCTGGGGGCCTCCTCAGTGGGGTGCGCCTCATATATCGAAATACTAAACACTTCTGAGTGTGTGCGAGAAGGCGAAAAGGTCCACTTGTTGCCTGGGAAACATATGAACTAGAGGTTGTGGTCCCCCGCTTCAAGTCGCCATGGCAACCAAAGGCCAAGACCTGGCCCCGTTGCTTGCCGGAGGAACTCAAGTTCGTGTTGCGTTGTTCCACATTATTCCTTGGACTTGATGAGCTAACAACCATCTCTGTTCCTTTTAAAGTACGTTCAGGAAAAATAACGTGTAAAAAAGACATTTTTACCGCTTATGTTCAGGCACTGATCCTTCAGCTTTGCTAATTAAGCCTGTCCTGGGCAGCAGGTGATGTGGCGGTTAGAGCAGACACCTTGTAATCAAAGTAATAGCGTTCAAATCCTGCTTCTGCTGCATTACCCTTGATCCGGGTACTTAGCCCAAATTGATACAGTAAAAATTACCCTGCTGTATAAATAGGTAAGTCAATGTAAGAGAGAAAACACACACACACACACCATCTGAAACCGCTTATCCCATACAGGGTCGCGGGGAGCCAGAGCCTAACCTGGCAACACAGGGCATAAGGCTGGAAGGGGAGGGGACACACCCAGGACAGGATGCCAGTCCAGCGCAAGGCACCCCAAGCAGGAGTCGAACCGCAGACCCACTAGAGAGAATGACCTGGTCCAACCCACTGCATCACCGCATCCCCCTTGTTAAGAGAGAAAAGTGTCAGATAAATGAATAAGCCCATCGTTTCCAAAGGACTTGACCATGACTGTTTGCACTCAGCGCTGGCACTTTCTGCATTCTTTTGCGATGATTTGTATGTATTTTTGTATGATTTTCAGATGGTCACACCATAGCCTCCACCCATGGTCACAAGGCACGAGTTCTGCATGGCCACACCCCCTGTGTTGGCGTGTGGACGACCAGGGCACGGTCACACTGTCAGATAGAAGCCAGTCACATTAGACACGCATATAAACCTAATAACACACAGAGGGTGTTGTGTTCGTGGTCCTGACGCACCACGTGGTGACTGAACACTTGGTGACCCTTTTTGGCGTCATGCAGATTTTTCTCCATGTATGTAACGTAATGTTGAGGCCTAAACGGAGAGGTTAAGGAAATTTTCCTCCACTAGACAAGTCCGCATTGCATCCTGTGACCGAGACCATTATCTTCCGTAGTGCAAATGGATTGCAGCAGAAAGATCAGGGGTGTCGGTATCCACTTCTGCAGGAGTGGATAAACCCTCTCCAGGCTGCTGCGAAGGGAGCTGTGGCTCGCAGTGATAAAGGCTCAATTTCATTTTTCCATACGATGATTTACTCCGGCTTTCTGTCTCCTTAACGCTTCCATGGATGGGGCAGCCCCCTGTCCCACGCGTCTCCCTGAATTCCTCCATTCTCAAGTATGTGGCCTGTAATTTCCCATCTCAGTCGCAGGACCCTTTCGCCGGGGTAATTGGTGGGACCCGGTGGGGTGGTGTGTTACGGTTGTTGGCGTTCCTGATTAGAACCACATTGAAAGTACTGATGTTTTTTTTAATGGAAAAATTCCTCATGGCAGATTAGTTCTGATTTAATGCATTTTAGAAGATGATTTTTGGCCTTTTAAATGCTGGTTTGCTGCTACATGGGCTGCAGCAATAAACTACTGTGATGTTCATTTCTTTTCCATTTTAAGATTTGAAGCAAAGACACTGGCCCCTCAGTTTATGAACAGAATTATATATCTAAATCCACGGGAATCTTCCCTGTGTCATAATTGATATCTTAACACCGGCTTGGAATAGACCTGATCTGCATCAAGGTTATAATAAGCAATGAAGAAGCAGAGAAGGAACACTGGATGAAAGTCCCCAAGCTCCAGCCCCCGCTCTTTGATTATTTGAGGAAAAAGAGAAGTGAAAAAAGTACTCCGTGCTGTACTCTGTACCACGGAAAAAATTAACGCTGTACTAAATACTGTTATTGGTGGCACGGTGGCACAGCGAGTAGCGCTGCTGTCTCACAGCACCTCGGTGGTGCGAGAGGATATGGGTTCCATCCCCACTCAGTCTATGTGGAGTTTGCATGTTCTCCCCAAGTCTGCGTGGGTTTCCTCTGGGTGCTCTGGTTTCCTCCCACAGTCCAAGGACATGCTGTTCAGGTTCACCCACATTGTGTGAGTCACAGAGAGAGTGTTTTTCACTGATGTATGGATGAGTGACCCAGTGTAAGTAGTGTATCTAGCAGTGTAAGTCACTACGGTGAATAAGGTGTGTGGGCTCATAACACTACGTAGAGTTCACTGGAAGTCGCTTTGAAGAAAAACGTCTGCTAAATAAATAAATGTGAATGTAATGAATGGATATATGTGAATATACTTCGTCTCTTCAACTGATTAGCGCAATTGGGACCGAAAGTCTGTTTTTAACACATTTTGTTCAAAACTCCAAAGTCGCTTTTATTAGTATCGTTAATAATATAGATGACCCTACACTTATTATAATAAATAGGTTTCATAAAAAATCGATGTAGCTATAGCAAGTAAAAAAAAGTTATATTATTATAGAATTCTTACATGAATGTTTTTATGAACTTCACAGTTTATTAAAAATAAACTAATTTAAAATGATTGAAAATGCAGGTGGCATAGTGGCTAGAGCTGTTGCCTGGTGCTCTAGTACCCTTGAGCAAGGTACTTGTCCTGAATTTATATATGAAAAATTACCCTGCTGAATTAACACAACTAATTATAAGTTACTCATTATACTAACCTAGCGCTGTAATTTTATTTGGAGAAAAGAAACTAAGTGTTAAGTAATAAGTGTCCTTTCTCTACTCAAACTCCTATTTAGTTGTTGACTGATTAATTCCATGAACTTGTGCAGTGTTCCTCACCTTCTAACTGATCACTAACACTGAGGAACAGCAGACATGGGCTGTAAACACTGTGGAAGAGAGTTGAATTAAGGCGGTCCAACACTCTTGTTCTGTTTGGCTGCTTTGTACTGCTGTCTATGAACCTAGTTGGTAAAAGAAGAGTTTTATAAAAAGAGACTAGTGAAGAAAATACAACCAAAAATAAATAAAAGGGGAAGAGTTTGTTGCTCCAGAAATTTGTATCTGAACTGTTCATAACAGTAGGAACCAATGTATCCCATCTACTGATATACAGTGATTGAGCTGTGTTTTTGAAGGTTTGCTGGTGCTGTTCAGTACTTCCATCATCGGGGAGTGAATGGAACCAGAAGGTCTTTTCTAACAGCCCCGGGTGCGGGTCAGTCTCGACATACCCGGCTGCCCCGATCATGTCACTGTGGTCAAGTGACCTTATTCCCGTGTCACGGACTGTGGGATTTCTCTGCATTCCCATGGGTCACATGACCACTGACCGCTGTCTTATCCTCCCCCATATGGATACACTGGAGACGAACACAGTTTTTGCGCATTTTGTGCGAAAGAAGCGGAATAAATCACTTGCCTTTTCCACACACCCAATACCTGTGGCCTCTCAAAATTTTCCACATAGTTGCATAAGGGTTGTTTTGGAGAGCGGCCGGCTGAGAAACAAGCAGATGTTCTGCGTCTGTCAGAAGAGCGTTTCCAATCCGACCCGCTTGCGGTCGAAGGTCATCGAGCCCCAAGGACAGTTTTGCCTCTAGTTTCCTTCTGCGGTTTCTGATCCCTTCTGACATTGTCTGCTTGTTTAGTGGTGGGTTGCTATGGAGACCGGAGCATAAGATGATGATGCATGCTGCTCATACCCTGCATTTTTGCAATTTACTTTGGGCACTTGGGGTGACCGCTGCCCCACAGCATGCCCTAGAGGAAGGGAAGGGGTCTGTATTCCTCTCAAATCTAGAGCAGAAAGCAAGTAGAGTGGAGCCATCGCAGTGACCCAACGTCTACCTGTCAGCGCCCCCATGACAACTGTCGGGTCAATGATGTAAACATGTCAGGTCTGAAGAATATGGGGTGATGCATATAGACGCATGGGGGTCCACCGCAACACACACACACACACACACACACATATACACACAGCTACCTTTCTAATTCTGCTCCATTTGCCCCAGTTCACCTTTACTACTGCTATACAAATATAACAATATTAAAATTTCTGCAACTCCCAAAGGGTGATGTTATGTGCAAATACAGAATAAATAATGTTGCAGAATACACGGTGTAAAGTATTGCGCATATAAATAGCACCAAATATAACTTGAGGATACCACCATTTCTTACACAATCCAAATCCTGAATGGTGCAATACACAAAGGGGTCAAATGTAATAAAACCAAAAAAAAATCACAGAAATTAGTAAAAAGCAGCAAAAATAAGCAGTGATTAGAAATATTACACACAGAGGCGATATTGTTAGGAAAGTCATGTCAGACTAAGATGCCGTGTGTCAGTAACGTCCTCCTCCACTGACGCGCCCCTCTGTGTCTCAGAATGACCAGTCGACGGAGGACCTCCACATCGTGGGGCCAGAAGACCTGTCCATCCTCAGCGGGAAGGTGCGTCAGTTCCCTCTTCGCTACTTTCAACACCTGTGTCTCTTTCTGAAGCCGATCACGTTTGCTCCGAAGAATGCGGCGGTTGCAACCTTTATCAGCCTGTAGCGCAGCGGTTAGTGTTGCCCCCTTGCAACTGCCAGGCCTGTGGTCCAATCCCGTCTCTTGTTGTAGTATCTTTCGTCAACCTGTTTACCCTGCGTTGATGCTGTAAAAATTTTCCAGCTGCGTAAATGGGAAAATTAGATCTTTTTCCAATTCGATTCATTTTTATAGAGCGTTCTCATGCACTGACACGGCGCTTCAACACAGACATAGAGCAAAGGAACAAAAACAGCCGACTACAGAACGGGGCCTACTATACCCTGGGGGGGGCATAGCTGGGGCAAATAATTATAAGTCCCTTGGTATATAAATCCAGTCTTGTGTTCTGCCTTGGAGAAAAGTGTCAGGGAAATAAGTGGATGAACAAACACAGAGCACAGCCACAGTGCATGTGGCCACAAGGGGGCAGTCTTCCCCACCTGCAGCACACCTCCAACGCCAGTGCGGGCGGGTGAGGAAACAGCCCCCCCCGACCCTGACCCTGGCACAGCTTAAGTGTTTGTGCCATTTAAACTGCAGACATTTGCTTTTTTCTAAGCTGGCATATATGAGTAGTTTAACCATTTACTTGTATTTATTTATTTTGTTATTTACCCGATTCTTTGGTCCAGTGCTATCGAAAATGTCCTTACAGTGATTTACTCATTTGCGGGCAGAGTAATTTTTCTTGTGTCGACGCAGGGTAAGTACTTTGATCATGGGTACGCCAGCATGAAATGTAAATGCAGTGTAAAAATGTACTACAGCAGAAGAGGAATTCGAACCTGAGTCTTTAGTTCAAAGGCAGGTGAGATGACAGTAAAGGAGGTCAAAGGACAAACCCGTGCTAGACTGGGGGAGCACTACTGTTAGGGGGCAGCAGGGGGCGCTGTGGCTATCAAAGGTTAATTGTAGTGATAGAGAAAAAAACTACAGTGCTATATAAATGGGTAAACCAGTATAAGTCCCTTTGGAGAAAATTGTCAAATAAATAACTAAGTGCGAAGGCGTAAGTTGCAGAGAGAGCCCCCCCACGCTGACTGCTGAACTGAAGCGCCCATGATGGTGCAGATGCGATAAGACGGCACACGGGGAGGCGGGAGGAACCTGGTGCCGAGGGTCCCGTGCGTGGCCCAGCTGGGCAAATGTCAGTCGCTCCCAGTGCCGCGTCCTTAAGAGCGTCAGGCCTGTTACTGTGATTTACAACACGAGCGAGCAGCAGTGAGTCACCACCGAGTGCAGGAGTGGGGGGGCTCGGCTCCAGAACATCCTCGAGCGTTTCTGCGCCCCGGTGATGGAAACCGCAGAAACATGCCTCCCGCGCACAGCTGAATTGTCAGGACGTTCTAGAAAAATCTCGCTCGTACAGTTGCGTCTCGAGCGTGGAGACGCTTCAGATGCATCTTTCTTGGGTAAGAATGAGAGAGGTCTCTGGGTCGCTCAGTACCGGTTTGTTCCTCATTTTCACGCATGCATTTACCTGGAACTTCTCTCAAATGCAGTTTACACTGAAGTACACATTTGTATAGCAGGGTAATTTTTACGAAGGGTGCGGTGACACAGCGGGCTTGGGCAGGTCCTGCTCTCTCGCAGGTCTGGGGTTCAAGTCTCGCTTCGGGTGTCTTGTGACAGACTGGTGTCCCACCCTGGGGTGTGTCCCATCCCCCTCCAGCCCCGTGCTGCTGGGTTAGGCTCCGGTTTGCCGCAGCCCCGTTCAGGACAAGCAGTTTCACACAGTATGTGTGTGTGTGTGTGTGTGTGTGTGTGTGTGTGTGTGTGTGTGTGTAATTTTTACTGTGTAAACACCATCATCAAGGGCGCTACAAAAGGAGGTGAGATTCAAACCTGGGTCCTTTGGTGCATTTGAGCCCAAGGTTGGCAGCACTAACCGCTACACCACCTGCGGGTCTTATGATGCTGCCAAGTGTGAAATCAGCAGCTTAGGTGCACAGCCTGCCTGTAAGGTGTGACTCCACACGTCAAAATTGCCCCTCACGCTCAGTTCTCAGGCACCCGCGGCGTTTCTGCTGTCGGCAGGTGTTTGACGCCGCAGGCGTCCGAGCAGGTTCTTCCGTGGCGCTACTGAAAGATGGCTTCACATGGACACTTGCATAGATCGGGAGCTGCTGTCAGAGCGGGGCGCACTCACACCTCCTGGGCTGTGGGTTGAAATTCAGCTCTGTGTAGAGTTTGTGTTCTCTCTTTGTTTGTGTGAATTGGAGCTCTGGTTTCCTCCCACAGTCCAAAGGTATTTGCTTCAGCGGATTGGTGACTGTGAATTGCCCTGAGTGTATGTCAGCGCCCTGTGATGGACTGGCATCCTGGCCACTGTAACGCCGCCCTCTACTTCCAATATAGGCCCTGGGCCACTGTGACCCCTTACTGGACAAGTTCTTTTTGATAGTGGATGGATATTGGATGAAACGTATCTACATTTAACTCCACTTTATCCTGTTATTCATCGGCCAGAAAACAAATCACGAATTAAGAAAAAGAGACTATAGTGGGCAGAACTGAAGAAATTTGGCCTGAGACCATTTCGCCTGTAGACGCGATTAGCAGCCCGAGGTTCATTTCAATGCTCCAATCACAGCAACGCTTGACGCTTCGCGGTGCGGCGTGATTCATGTGTTTGGGTGTAAAGCATGTTCCTGTGGATAGCGGTTGTTCCAGTAAAAACTGGTTTTGGTTGGCAAGAACTGGCTACTTTATCTGTGGGCAGTTGATTGTATAACAGACACTTTAAGGCCTCCCAGCATTCAAGAACTGAAATGCATCAGTGTGGTGGAATGAGCTCCCTGTGTCCCTCAAAGTTGCTGAATCCCTCCCAGCATTCAAGAAGGGCCTCAAACCCATCTCTTTCGGAGCCACTTCTTTGCTGACCTCCCGACAGCTACATAAATGAGTCCAACACCATCTGCTACAATTATCTGTGTCTTTGCTGTTTGAATGTCACTTCAATAGGCAGCCACTTGAGGGATGTGAACCAGCAACATGGTGGTATCAGACGAGCTGTGTGTCAATAATCCTGTGTCTGTGTTTAAAGCTCTTTGTCTGTTTGCTTTACATACATTGTTTACTCTGTGTTGCATGTTGATCTGGAGGAAAAGGTTTGATAAACAAATAAATATAAATATAGTAAGCTCTTCTGGGTTATGGAGTTCACGTCAGTCGTGACTTTGTCACTTCAGCTAAAGGAAGGGACAGTTTGGATAACCGTGACCTCAACACCAAAGAACACTTTTCTCTAAAGGTCTTTAAATATCATCCTTTTGATCTCATGTGCAGTATGTGGCACGGTTACGACGCAGAGCCTGAGGAAGAATGAAGCAGCTCGGGGACGAGTGCTTACCCTAGTAAAGTTCACTGGAATGGGTTCAGTTTGTAACTGTGAAAGTGGAACCACAGCCAGATTTCCTGGTTTTAAAAAAAATAATAATTTTATTGTGATGATCTTATGCTTTGTTGATCCTGAGTGTGCAAATCAACATTCCTGACCTGTCAAAACGTTTTGTGTTCTTTGTTTTGACATGCAATGAAGAACGTCCTGATTGTGGAGGTAAGTCAGACATACTCCTTCTCTAGCCCAGTGCTCTTACATGTTCAAGAGGTAGAACACAGTCTTTAAATAACTCCTATGAATGTTTGTGGAATATTCACGGCCCAGCAGGTGGCGTAGGGGTTAGAGTCCATGCCTCCAAACTGGTAGGGCCTGACGTCAAATCCCACCTCCAGCTCTAATACCCATCACCAAGGTATCCATCCAACTTGAATGGATACAGTAAAAATTACCCACCTTTATAAATAGGAAAATCACTGCAAACAACTTAGTGCATGAACCTTTTGTTGTAATTTGCATTGGAGAAAATAATAAAGCTAATGAATGAAGAAATGCAGTAAAAAATATAGTAGTTATGAGATGTTCGGACTGTTTAAGCTATTTTTATTTGTCCGTCCTTATTGCCATCTTCGGTTCTTTTTTTATCATTTAGTGGGTTTCCTGTTTTCTGTCACATTGAATCTCATGATTACCGCTGACCGAGGCCAGAGAAGTTCAAAGATGAATCATTTCAAAAAGGGTCCGTGTGTCTTTGCAAGTCCATTTCTCTCATATCTTTTCAATATATCATTAGTAAAAAAATACATCTATCTAGCCGTGGCGGTACAGCCACTGGCAGCGCAGCGGAACCCATCAGAGAAAGTGCATCTGACATGACAAAAATGTCATATGTCCGTGCCGTAACTGGGCCGTGTGATCGCACAGTGTGCAAATAATGAGCGGCGCTCCTCAGTCCCTACCCAGCGTGTCTAGCGTTCCGAGTCGGTCGTCTATTATCTTCATGCTTTTTCACGGCTTCCTCCAGTCTGACCCACTTGCAGATCCTAACCGGGTTCCGCTCCTGTCCTCTCCAGGGGATCGTAGACACTGGGAAGACCATGAAGGCTCTCCTGAAGCACGTGGTCACCTTCCAACCCAAGATGGTCAAAGTGGCAGGGTGAGTGCGGGTCCCCTGAGGACACGGGTCCGCAAGTCTGAAGGAGGAATGTGGTGTCCACCTGGGGATGAATGATGCTCACAGTCCTCCTCCTTGTGTCCCCTCTTCCAGTCTGCTGGTGAAGCGGGTAGCCAGTGGTGTGGGGAGCCTTCCAGACTGTACGTAGCTACCCCCTCCCATTTCCTCACCCCACCGCTAAGCTTTACAGTCCCATTTTTCCTCTAGTCCACCATGTATCATGTCCCTCACAGCAGGACAGTCCATGTGTCCCATTTGTTTTATGTCAGTATCTTGTTGAAAATATCCCAGTAATAATTGCAAAAGGCTAAACTGCTATTTGACCTTTTGGCACCAAAAGACATCTATATTAGGGACAAGTTTAAGTTTCGCTGAACTCTGTTTATACAATCTAACCCACGTGTGATTAGTTTATTCCCCAGCAGTTACAGTTCTGCACATTATTGTTCACTCCTTTAATCTCGCTGTTCTGATTCGCTCTTTTTTTTCCCTCCCGTGCAACTGTTAAGTGTTTTAATTTTGTTGTTTCTTTTCTTTTTTTGTCTCGTAAGATGTCGGATTTGAAATTCCGAATCGTTTCGTTGTGGGATACGCCTTGGATTATAACGAGTACTTCCGAGACCTCAGCGTAAGTTCCATAAACGGCGATCTCTGAAGTGTTTTTGTCGTCTTGGAAGCTCAGGTTGGTTTGTTGCTCGGGACTGAAAACAAAGCGCAGGGAGTCGCTCTGGACCCCGGAGAGATCCGCAGCTGACAGGTCCAAAGCACGTCCACTTAATTTGCATGATGCATTTCATTTGCGAGCACTTTGCATGCGCGTCTTAACTGACGTCGACACGGGGCAGGAGCAGCTGGGGCAGGGGCAGTTGGGGCGCGTGCGGCGTAACTCCCGTGCCGCTCAAGCTGCTTTCGCTCAAGCTTTTACTTGTCTCTCTTTTCAGCACATTTGTGTGATCAGCGATGATGGGAAGAGGAAGTACAAGGTGTGAAGGTGAAGCCCTGACAGCATTTTCCAAAGCCTGCGTGTTCATTCGCAAGGCTTGGACGCATCGCGCTAACCTGGCGGCGAATGCCGCTCCCTGCACGCTCCTCGAGTGCCTTCGCTCAACCCCCCGGTAGCCGTGTTTGTGTTCGATATCGAGATCCACGCCCAGCCGTTGTCGGAGACGTCCACGCCCTGCGCTGCTCCAGCTCCTGCGGAGGCCTGAACCGTGTTTGTACGCAGCGTACAGTACGTTTGCCTGTCTACAGTAGAGCACCGGTGTAAAGTGTGAGTACGCGTGCGGGAAAGTGGTTACAGGTGTTACCCAGGTGTATTCAAACTGTTGACTGGTACCGCAGCTTTCCCATTTGCATAAAACTATTGGACATAACCTTAAAGCCCAGTTTATTCATCCTTTCTAGGCCATGGACCCCTTTAAGAATGTGGTGAAAGCTAAGAACCCCCACTAGAATAATGTCCATTAATAAATTTAGAGGAAATACTTAACTTCACGTTGAATTATATCATGTGCAATAATTTTATTTTTAACTTTCATTTTACATTTATTAATTTAGCTGACACTCTTCTCCAAAGCAACGTACAATTTTAAGGTTACGCTTATGAGCTTACAGTTATTTGCCCATTTACACAGCAGGGTAATTGTTTTTTTTTTACTGGAGCAATTTATGGTCAGTACCTTCCTCAGGGGTACTACAAGCAGAGGTGGGGATCTAACCTGGTACCTTTGGATCCAAAGGCAGCAACTCCAAATACTATGCTACCAGCTTAGTTAAACAGTGGTGTTTTTAAAGGAAGCCTAGGCTTCACAGACCCCCAAGGGCCCTTGGAGAACCCACGCTTTAAATGAAAGCCACGAACAAAATTTTCCATAGCTTTGTTAGTGCATTAGAGACCATTGCAGTCTCGAGAAAATATGTCTGACTAATGATGCCTATGATGTATGTTCCCTGTATAATGTCATAGAGCGGCTGTGCCGGAGCTGAACCGTCTGCATAATGACCAAACAGGAACACGAGCTCTACACCGAAGCTCATTTGTGAAGCTGATTTGTTTTCGCTGAGACTGTTGCCTCATCTCTGAATGCCCCCTTAATGAGAAGCTAGTCGTGAGCGCACAGTTAGTTTCACTTGAAATGTTGTCACGTTTATGAGAGCTGCAATTTTTCCCGCCTGCGGGGATATGCTGCGCGGGTGGCGGATCCTGAAAATGCCCTCCAATAAGTGCACGTCGTAAGAAGGCAGATTCCGATGCAACGAAGCATGAGGGGTCCTTATAAAAGGAGGATGATGGTAAAGCGGCATATTCCTAGAAGTCGGGGGGGTAGTGTTCGACGGCACAGCACTCTTCTTTGATGCTCTTAATAGAATATATTAAATTTGAGTGCTCGAGACATGGTATCAGCTGTCGCTAAAAAAGCCGTAACATGATCAGGTCGGGGTAATGAGAATCCGTGGGCTTAACCTCCTCAGCAGGTTATTATTTATTAAAGGCTTGACCTGTATTATTTACTTAATGGAAATGATACTATTAATAAAAAGTCCACACGGACAGGTATAGAGCAAAACGAGAAACCTTGTCGCGACTGTAACATCCCATCAGCGGGACTCATAATGGAGCAAAGTTTTATATTATCAGCTTAAATGCATCATTACTACAGTGATACTGGATGGGAAAAGGCAGAAAAAAGGTGATATTCACTGACAATCAGGAACGAAAATAAATATAGGATTAAGTCCCTCTGCACAAAAGGGTTTTTCTACTGACATCAGTTGTTGTGGACTCGCGCGCTTACAAGGAGATGCACGTCGGTCTCTTTCACTGAGACCTCTTTGAAACATCCTGCAGAGCCTGAACGTGTTATACTCTAATAATGGTTAAGGTCCCACAAAGTCCAATATGCAAATGTGATCACTTTTATAAATGTTTTCTTAATATGCAATTACACTCAACAAAGTGACAATTGCACTTTTTAACTTTAATCCAGCTGGTGCTTTTCTCCAAAACAATTTACACTAATTTACCTGTGTATACAGTAGGGTAATTTTTATTGTGTTAATTCACAGTAGGTACATTGATCAAGGGTACTACAGCACAAGGCAGTAGCTCTAGCCGCTGTGCTACCTGCGTTTTCAATTACTTTATTTTTAATGTAGATTTAATGTAAATTTTTAATGGGATTCAGACCTGAATGCTCTAACCGCTGCGCCACCTGCTGCACCAGCAGGGTTACTGTTTGTTTATTTTAAACTAATACATTTTGCTTTTAACACAATACAGATGTGCCTTTAGGAGTTTGGTGTAATTTCTAAGGTGAACGGTCTGCGCCGGGGATGTAAAGGATGTCCCTGTTGCAATGGGGTGTCTGGCTGGAAGCTGCATGCTCCCAACTCCGTGTGCGATGCTGCCGACACGAGGCAGCGGTCACCGTGACCACCGTCGTCTCGTTTCTGCTCGGCGAGAAGTTAATCCCGTCACCCTCTGCTGACTTTCCCATTAATCAGCCTCCAAGGCACATTCCGCGCATAAAAGCAGCCTGGTCAGGCAGAAAGGGTCAGGTTTCCGTGCGACTCCTGAGCACCTTGTCGAGGGCAAGGCGTTCTCCACAAAGGCTTTTCGGCACACCAAATATGACCCGCTTTGACGGCGTTCGCTGGCCAGCCGCTCCATCTTCAGCGTAATTTTCTTCCTTTTTCCTACCATTATGAGACCTCCCTCTTTTTAAAGATCTTAACAATAGTCCTTAGCAGTAAATCCTTTTCAGGTGGGACAATCTGGAATATTCCAGCCAGAACCTATAATTATTGTCTTTCCAAGGAGAACAGAAAGAAGTGCCTAAGTGTTTTTGGCTCATTTTTTTTTACAAGATCAAGTGCACACCTGATCTTAGCAGGGTTCACTGCACAACTGTGTACAGTGTACACTTTATCTCCCACGATGATATCTGCAGAACTACACTTGATACAAATCTTTCTGCTCATTGAAAGTAGAAGTTTAAAAAAGGCTGTACGCAGGATAGGGACGTTTTTATCACTTGGCCCACAACGCTGTACAACCCAAGGCAGATGTTAACCCTTTAACCTCACTCATATTTCTTAAGTCTCAAGAATATGTTTCTGAGCAAGCATGTTCTACAGTAGTCCACGTTCTGATTAATTTCAGGAAATAACCCTTTATATTCTTCCATATATATATAAAGGCACCAGAATTTCTACAGATCTCTTGTCGCAATGTCTGCATTTTTTACTGATGGAATGTTTCATAAAAAATGATACTATCCTACACAAAAGACTCTCTCTAAGCTGCCAACTCATCACATTCCTTCGAGGCATGAATATTCCCAAAAGAGCTGTGTAAATCACTACTTGGGATACGCGAATAAATCTAAATGTAAAAAGTCACTGAATTCCAATTTTGAACATTCATCGCGTTTACCGCCGTGTCTAAAACGACTTCCTGCTGTTTCCACCTATACATAGAGGCACGTTTTCACATTTTTGAAGGTGCGCACTGCATTTATGCAAATAGACCAGCCCTCTCCTCATTGTTCTCTGTATTTCTGAGGGAATCTGTTATTAGTATTCATTCGCCTGACGCTTTTCTGCAAGGTGGTATACAGTGTTGACTTTGTGCATGTACCTATTTGTACATCAGGGTAACATCTACTGTATCAATTCTGGGTGAGTACCTTGAATCAGCGGTACTGCAGCAGGAAGTGGGATCCACTCTCATTTCTTTTGCTTGCAAAGCAATAGCACTAACCACTGCGCCACCTGTTGCCCCTAACAGGACTAACGCATGTAGGCAACAGGCACGCAGAAGAATTTTTGGTTGTCTTCGGTTCCCATCCAAGGATTCCTGCTTCAGTTTGCGCAGGTCCGCTCTTGTCTCGAAGTCGCTGAGCGTTCCCATGTCAGGCAGACTCTAGTCTGGATTCGTGGCAGGAAAGAGTTTAGTGGGAGTTTACCGAATCACTGAACTTCTGCCTCCGAAGTGTGTCCATGAGCGGAGACAAAGCCAGTCTGTGTTTCAGGGTTGTTCTGTGTTCAAAAGAAGACCACGCCGTAGAGTGCGCTACTTAATTCACGTCGGCGTCATGTGGATTATGCTTCTGGGAGAAAAAAATCCATCTAATTGAATTTATTTGATTTATTTTTCTATCGTTCTGTCCTAAGCATGGCTGCACCGAATGCATAACCGAGGAATCAGTAAGCCCCAGCATGTATTTTATTATTATTGCTTATTCATTTATGACACTTTTCTCTAAGATGATCAACAATGTGCGGTTTACAATACGCTGCTCTCAATTACTCTTTCGTATAGCTGGGTAATTTTCACTTTATCAGTTTCGCTGTAAAGGCCTTGATCAATGTTACTCTGCTCATGGGCTCAAACCACTACACTACCTGCTGGCCACATGGACCTAGAAACAATGTCAGTAATCTACAAAAAAATTAAACACATGCAACCTCCGTGAATGTATGGAAATGGGCAGACTGGGGCCGAACGTGGGCCCTCAGCACTGGAGCAGTGACGTATGATGCTGGCGGCTGAGGCTAACGGCTAACGTACCTGTCCTGTCTCTGGTCCATGTGGACGGGTCCTTCAGACAGATGCCTCTGGAGCAGCATCAGATGATAGAGACAAATGGTCAGGCCTGAAAACATGGTAAAGGACCCTGACCGGTCAGTCTGAGCCACTAACAATAGTTGTGGAATGTGAGAAACAGGTGGCTGCTCTCCAGCAGGGAGCATGTGGGGTTGGGGGTGGGGGGGGGCTGAAAGGCCTGTTTGTTTTCCTTGAAACTGGAGCACATGTTTTTTTTTTTTTTTTTTTTTCCCCCCCTTTTCTGGTTTCACGTGAGCACCGTAAATATCAGAAACCAGAGCATACGGGACACAAATAGTTAAGAGTCCCACTGCCTCCATTAATTTTTACATTTTTTCAGCTTCTCTGTTGCAACCGCTCACTGCTTAGACATGAAAAGATATGGCAATAATAATGAACTCACAAAGTAAAAATAAACATTTAACTGTCCTGTCTATTTGTGATGCCTTTCATATTTTGTCACTCCTCTTTACACTGAGGGCATTTGGATGCCTAAATAGCAGCTTCTAGTAAAGTCAGGAATTTTAATGTGGATTATTTTAGTCTTGTAAAGATAATCAGTTTTATTTCTAAGGCGGAGGATACCCCGCGCGTCGTACAGGCCATAAATCACAAAGGTACGTTTTACTAAACAGCTCCAGTGTGAACTGACAGTTTCAGCAGTATTAGATAGAAGAGAAAAGCTCCATGTCGACTGTTGACAGTCGCCCGCCTCCTCCCAGCATTCCGAAGGGCCGCTTGTAAGTCGGCCATTGCCCTTTGCGTGTCACACACGCTTCGACCCCGCTTTGAACCCGGGCCTCGTGTTGCTCCAGTGACCCGGCCTGTCGCTGGTTGTTGTGACGGCTGGGCTCCCGTTGGGAAGTGCCCCCGTTCCTTGCTGTGGCAGCTGCAGACCAGCGCTTCAGAGCAGTGGTGTGAGAGTCCCAGGATTCCTGCACCTCTCTGAGGAGGCGGGGCTTTGCGGGGGGGGGGATCAAAGAAGGAATTTGGGGATCTGCCGCCGAGGGTGTCATGCTGTGTGTGAAGTATGCGGCTCCGCTGGCAGGAACAACAGAGGTCTGTGAGGATGCTGAAGAAGGGGCCTGCGTTCCAGACACGGTTCTGAGGAGCCTCTACAGTCCCACCCTGAACAAGGACCTTGAAAGTCTCTCTGTCAAACACACTTTCAGCAAAAAAGGAGTTCAATGTTACAGTTACATCATGATATTCTGACACAATAAACACCCTGTAGTCATAAAACACTGTCATATTTCACAGTGTTTATTAAAAGCTGTATTTAAAGAAGTTAAAGCCAAGGCTTGTGAAAATGCTTTGATGACTGTTGCTAAGAAACAGGGGCCAATGTTTTAGAAATTTAAAGTTGTTTGACATAAAAAAAAATTTGGTCCAGCATCTAAAGGTTGGCTGAAAGTGAATAACGCAACAGGACAAGGATTCCAAACATGGCAATAAATCTACTACCGAGTAGTGGTAAAAGGAAAGAATGGAGGTTTTGGACTGACCAAGTTACAGTCCAGACCTCAACCGCACTGAGATATTGGAGCAGGACCTAAAGGGAACTGTGCAACCAATGTCCTCAGTGAACCACGGTTCTGTAACAGGGATGGGGACAGAATTTCTCAGATGGGGTGTGATACATAGATAAATTTACACAGCGACTCAATTATGAATACAGCCGGAAGCTGTTCATAACATTATTTAGTCATAACTTCAAAGTCATCTTTACCAGTAAATAAAAATCTGTACATTTTAATAATAAAGATGCCCAGGAGCCAGTGTACAGGGAATTATGGTTTGTATTCATTGCTGTCGGGGGAGGGGTGTTTGAACCCTATTAACTCATGAGGTGCACTTACTTTTCCACTTTTGACTCTGCCTGGCAAGCTATTTTTTTGGTGGAATTAATAGTGACAAAGTAAAATATGTTATTTCTTATTTGTCGCCTGTGGTTTGATTTGTCTAGTGCTGGGCTTAGATAAGGGTTAGTTATATACTATTATGTATTATTATGTATTATAAAACTTAAAAGAGGCAGTGCTTTTTCACATTGCTGTGAAAGGAGGACAGGAATTGTAGGCATAAACACACACACACACACACACACACACACACACACACACACACACACACACAGTCTGAACTGCTTGTCCCATACGGGGTCGCGGGGAGCCGGAGCCTAACTCGGCAACACAGGGCGTAAGGCTGGAGAGGGAGGGGACACACCCAGGACGGGACGCCAGTCCATCGCAAGGCACCCCAGGCGGGACTCGAACCCCAGACTCACCGGAGAGCAGGACCCAGTCCAACCACTGCACCACCGCGCCCCCCTAGGCATAAATAACAGCTAAATACTAATATTTTTTTTTTTTCTAATCAGAGGATTTTACCAAGTGAAATTTACAATAGTCATTTACAGTAGTTCAATTAATTATTACTGCAAAAATCATGAATTATTACATTTACATTTATTCGCTTTTCTTCAAAACAACATACGTCTCATAGAAAATACAAAGTGTTCATTACGTCAGTAGAAAGAGACACTTAGATGCAGAGGCGTGAAGTGCAGTTTGTTTCTTTCCACCATATGAACCAATGTTCGTCACGCGAGTTATACACGAATTATAGGGTCATACGTGCGTAAACAAGTAAACACCGAAAGAAGAAAAGACACTTTTGTTGCCGCAAATCATCGTGACTGAGAAAAGGTTATAATGCACTTCACTGTCGTCGGGAAAGACGAGTCGAAGCTCCACGAAGCGCGAACTTGTGGGGGCGAAAGGAAAGTTCAAAAAGTGACCGGCAGTTCGGATTGGGCCGCAGATGCGCGGAAGAGCAGGAGAAAGGGGAGGAGAAAAGGGAGGAGAAATGGGAGGAGAAAAGGAAGGAGAAATGGGAGGAGAAAGGGGAGGAGAAATGGGAGGAGAAAGGGGAGGAGAAATGAGAATGGCGAGGTTGAGGTGGAGGTGGAGGTAGAGGGGGAAGGGGAAAGGGAAGGGGAAGGGGCGGGAGGAGCAGCGGTCGATGGGCGGTCCTTCTCCAGCCCAGAGGTGGAGATCATTGACTTCTCGCGAAGAATGAGCCCCCGCGCCGCCAACTGGACGTGGAGGTCGAGAACAATGTAGTGACCTGAAGGTGGATCTGCGGGGACCTTCTGCTGAACATCGAGCTCTTCCACTGGGCTTCCGCGGGAGTCCCGTAGGGGCTCCATAGGGGTTCCTCAGGGCTCCGTAGGAGGTCCATCGGCCTTTCTTTCCTCATCATGCGGTCCTCCAGCAGCAGCAGGTTCATTCTCTAGCGGGATATACGGACCACAGGAGACCCCCCAGTCCCCGCTGGGGTTCATGGCCGCGCGCTGCTCGGACCCGCGCTTCGTGATCGCCGCCAGATCTCGGTACCGAAGTTCGAGGGAACGTGCGGACCAATAGGGACGCACACACACAGACGCTGTGACACTTACACTGACTTTCCAGACTTTTTTTTTTTTTTTTTTCTCTGTCTGGATCTGCATCTCCAGCGGACAGGACAGGTAGGTGTTTCTCGATGAGATCCAGCGAGTTCCTCCTACACAAACTCACTCACTGTGGTGTTTTTTTTTTTTTTTTTTTTTTTTTTAACACAAGTTCACCACATGATATTAATATGTTGCGAGACGCGGCCATGTGCGGAGGTCGGGACGAGATCGAGAGACGGGGGAGCCCGGTAAACAGGCGAACACTGACTAACCACCGCGTAGCTCCCTAACTAGTAGTAGTAACTACTAGTTAGTAAAGCCGTCGTAGCGCAGATAAACACGCTCGTGCGTGGTGCGAGCGCACAATTGCTGCGTTTTAACGCTCTTTTTTCGCTCGTTTTGAGCGGGGGGGTGGGCTCGGAAACGTGAGGATTTCGGATACATTGTAACTTCGATCGGAAACTTAGTTTTTGTCCCATACGCTTCGTTTGATCCTTCAGCTGTGTTGTGAGTTGAGAGCGAAGCATTCCGGGTTCGAGTTCAGACTTAGTGGCTTTTTTTAACTTACACGTTGTGGCTTCGATCGATTACGCGGTGGTTTGAAACTTTGGCGAACTTGTACTTCTCTTCTTGCCCCACGGCACGGCACGGGTTCGCAGCCCTCCGACGCCGATCTGAGCGGCGCGTCGGGCCGTTTTCTCACAGCAACTTCTTCATTGGGCTTCACTTAAGTTTACAGTGTTCCGCAGTTGATATTGTTGAATTCCCCTGTAAATTATTATTATTATTTTTCTGGAGTAACACGGGAAAAGTAACAATATCACGTGTGGGGCGGTGGATGTGAACCCGCATTGAATGTGAATAATATATAAGATCATCATGTATAAAAAAAAAAAGTGTAGGAAACCGACTTGACAGATAAAATAGTTTTTTGGTGAGGTCATTCATCAGGATGTATCAATTTTTATTGAAGGCGCTGATGGTGATTTAGCCGTCTGGAATAATGACAAATTATTAGAAACGTAATGTGAGCTAAAGTTAAGGTTTTACTGTACTGGGGAGATCTCAGTGCAGCGCTTTACTTTCCTGGTTACTGTAACTTGTAAGTTCAGTTGAGACACTAAGATGACCAGTGTTCAGATGCCCTCTCCACACATCACTTTGTTTGTACCACTCAGATGACAACTCCTCCTATCTCTACATCTTTTCCTGCTAAGCCATGTGTTTACTGAACGGTGCTGCATTTTGCTCTGTCTGCATGGGCGGACGCCTTCATTCATGTCATAAATGTTATGAAATATTTAAATCGTGTCCATTTTTTCCTCATCTGACTAAGCTGTGTGGGACCTGTTGTGATGGGTGACTGTTAAAGGCACTTCATGATTTGGGTGGAAGCCTTGTCCCCTCTCTGCTCCTGCCAACTTTAATAGGCTCGACTCTGACATTTTTTATCTTTGTGCTGTTTTCTCTCTCTCTCTTCCTCTAGATTTATTTCAGTGACCATGAAATGAAGCCAGAAATCGGAGTGGATTAGGAGCAGAATTCTGTGAGGCCTGGGCTGCTTCCGTCCCACGGATTTTTTTTTTTATTATTATTATAAAGTGTGTTATTTCTTGTGAAGTCAATGTGGGCTTTGGAGCGTCTCTGGGTTGCCAGTCTGCGATGAAACATGGCGACCCGATGGACGGGTCATCCAGATGAGGACGACCATGAAAAACAATCTGTTGGGGAGGTGAGGAAGTCATTTGTTTGATGTAGAATGAAATGTGCAGTGATTCTGCAAATTCCTGTCCTTTCCAGAAGTACAGTAACAGCACTCATTGAGCTGGACTCATTCTCTTTTTTTCGTGGTGTAATTCACTGGAATACTGTTTTACTCGGGTTGATGGATGTAGGGTTTCGGGTCCCGCAGTTCCATCTCTCGCCCCTCGTTCGTTTGGTGTCGGTGATCTGTTGTCTTCCAATCCTCTTTTATCGGCTCCCCACATGTTGTGTTTGTCTTGTGGAGCAACTGAATGAATAGAAATGGTATTTTTGGAGTTCACAGAGTTCAGCGTTGGAGATCACATTTTTCCACTTGTCACGAGATCCAATAAAAGCTTGTTTCCATGGATTGGCACATTCCTCTGCCTTGTTTAGACCCCCAGATGTCCCTGTGTGTTCAGCTAGAAATATAGTGCAGTTAAAGATACAAAAGGACTGCTAGTACCAACAACCCAGTCGCAAAGAAATATGACCTGTTGCCCTTTTTCGCAGTTCTTGAAGGTGGTTGTCCAACTGGTTGTCTTACTACTTGCTAGATAAACATGGGGGTATTCAAGATCAGGTTTATCTCCAGTGCCATGAAGAATCAGAAGTGAATGTTATAATGGTGGAAGCCGAAGACTTATTCAGATAAACTTCTGTTGCGTTTCAATGGCTCAGAGTTTGGTCACTCTGAGTTTTGTGAAGAACTCGATCCTCTCTGGTGATTCTGGTGTTCGATTCCTGCTTCGGGTGCCTTGCGATGGACTGGCGTCCCGTCCTGGGTGTCCCCTCCCCCTCCAGCCTTACGCACTGTGTTGCCAGGTTGGGCTCCGGTGCGCCGCGACCCCAGTTGGGACAAGCGACTTCAGACTGTGTGTGTGTGTGTGTGTGTGTGTGTGTGTGTGTGTGTGTTGATATCACTTGATCTGAAATGATTTGTAATATTTGATATTCAAAACATCTGCACCCTGATACCCACAAGGCTTGGTCATTCCCTACAGCCCAGCTTGAGTGCTCTGCTCCTTCACCTCTGGCTGCTTGGTGGTCTCACTCACAAGGGGCCCCAGACTGAAAGCCTGTCAAGTTTTGGTTGAGATTTTATGGAATAAAATGCCCTCTGTGTCAGAGATGTTGAATGCCTCCCAGAGTTCAAGCACTCAAGCTCTGAAACCCATCCCCTTTCAGAGCCACTTCTCTCCTGATATGCTGACAGCTACATAAGAGTCCAACACTATTTGCTATGATTATCTATGTATTTGCTATTTACATTTCACTTCTATGGCAGGTACTTGAGGGATGTGAAGCAGCAACATGCTATCGTTACATTTATTCATTTTGCTAACGCTTTTCTCCGTGACTTACAATGTGAAGCTACATACAGTTACTTGCCCATTTATACTTTTCATTTACATATACAGTTGAGTAATTTTACATGGAGCAATTTATGGTAAGTACCTTGTTCAAGGGTACTACAGCTAGAGGTGGGTTTTGACCTTGCAACCATTGGGTCCAAAGGCAGCAGTTGTATCCATTATGCTGTCCCTGTATCAGACAGACAAAATGCGTGTTGATAATCCCGTGTCTGTGTCTGAAGCTCTTCGTCTGTTGATGCACTTCTGTTTGCTTTGAGCTGTGTGTCGTTTTGGACAAAACTGTCTGGTTAATGAATAAATGTAAATTTTTCTGGAGTAGCAGGAAATGAACGCTGGGGACAAACTTTTTACTTTAAAGCGATGGCCTTGGCATCTTTACCACACTGAGCAGACTAGACTGCTGTTGTGGTGAAGATGTCACTTTGTTATTGATTGTGTCTGTAGCGCAGCCCCCAACTGTTGACCCCCCTCCCACTAGCCTTCTTTTGCAGGGTCGAACGATGACCAGCGGCAGGTGCCTCTGATGTCTCGGGCCGTGCTTGTGGAGTAAAGAAATAGTTTCCTTTCTTGCGGTTTGGAAAAGCTCCTGAAGCGTCAGTGTAAAGACACCGTATGCATGAGGACACTTTGAAAGAGGTCATCTCCTTGCTTCCTTGTTTGTTCTAGGCCTTTGTCGCCATCTCTTTCTCGAATATTTCACCCGACGATGCTACGTTCTCTGCCCTGCATTGCATCATCTTTTCAAATCCGACCACAGGCATTATTCGCCAGCTTAAGAGGGGAAAAAGGCGAAAAGGACAGATGTTAATTTAAACCCGGGCGTGTCTGTCTGTGTCTGCATTAAGGTTTAATTTTTTTGCTCTTAAGAGCAGCCCTCGGGTGTGTGAATTCGTTCCAGTCTGTTGGTTCGGAAGATGGGGAAGGGTGACGAGGACGTCAGCTGCGTTTCCTGGGCGTTCCGGCGGAGTCGGGTCCCTCCCAGTATGCCACGGGGCCCCTGGCTTGGATTATCCTCCTAATTGGTGCAGTGTTGAGCTTTGAAGCATCGCGGTGGCCCTGTGATGGAAGCCCCCCCACCCGGGTGTCCTTGGGCAGAGTGCGTGTTTCAGACAGCGGTGCCCAGAGGCTAGCGGCGGGCCCCCGTGTCCCCCGGCATTGTGCTGTGGGCTGCGGTCTCAGGGGATGGGAGATTGTTCTCTGTTTGCTGTCTGTGCTCTTGGACTTTGGGGATTATGTGTCTGTGGGGAAATCCCAAACCCGGGACAAAGTGCTATTTCTCACCATATAAGGAACTGAATTTGTTTTCTTCCCTTCTGCTCCTGCGGATTAAAACGGCAAAGAAGAAATCGGGCTCTCTGTGTGTGTGTGTGTGTGTGTGTGTGTGTGTGTGTGTGTGTGTGTGTGTGTCGCCATGGTCCTCATATCAGCCCTGTCCACCCTCCTGTACTACAGCAGTTACTTCAGGACTCAGTTGATCTTCAGGCTGCAAGGGGTCCATCTCAGCAGTGTCACTGTGATCCCCTGTGGAAGCTCCTCCCCTCCCCCACATCCAAATGTCATGGTGATTTCAGGAGCTGCTGGACTCCCATCTCTCCCACCCATGGGGGGTAATTAGGGCCCAGCTGCTGCTGGTCATTAGCGCTGCCCCTGGAGCTGGAGCTGGGTGGGTCTGACAGCTGCGGTTCCACCTTGCCTCCGTGCGTTTACGTTTGAACGTGTGTGAGAAATCGTGCCCATGTTGATGTTCGTGCTTCTAAGGTCACATCCGTGTGCGCTGCTGGTCCTCTGCTGTTGCCTTCCTTTTTCACCCCAGCCACTTTGCATAACACCCGTATTCGCTTACTGCCTCCGATCCTGACGAGAACCTGCGCTCTCTGAAATTTGCACGGGAAAGTGATAAACAAACATCTGAAACATGCGATTTCCACAAAAACGCTCTAGATGTGGCGGTTCAGCGTTGTTAAATTTTGGAACATTTTTTTATCAATACTGTCATTTAAAATGCCAAATTTGAAAGTTCTTTAAGCTACACATCATGTCTTATTTCAGTTTCTGTTCTACTTAAGAGAGAAAGACTTCCTGTTCAGTAGTGCAATTGACTCAGTTGGACGTTAAGTTGATGCCCACTGTTGTTGACCACATATTAAGTCCCTCCAGAAAGTTCTGTCCTCTCCATGTGTCCTTAGTGTTGAAATGGCTGTGTCCGTTGTTACCGAGTCCATCCATCACGTTGCTGCGTGTCCTCTTCTTTCCCCTTTGACTCTTTACATTTACATTTATTTACTTAGCAGACGCTTTACTCCAAAGCAACTTCTAATGAACTCTGTATAGTGTTACCAGCCCACTCCTTATTCAACAAGGTGATTTACACTGCTAGATACACTACTTACAATGGGTCACTCATCCATACTCTTCCAATCACCACAGTTGTTTCTGGAGAGTCCAGTCTTCTCAATGTGTCTAAGGTATGACTTTAGTAATATTGAGTTGCTGATTGTGTTTTTGCCATCCGCTTTACTTGTTTGAAAGGTGGCTACCTGTCTTAAGTCTTACTGTCTTTTAAGTGTAACCAGCGTTGCAGCTATTGGGAGGACTGAAACTTTAACAAAGCTCTTAGACTGCCGGACTTTGTCAGGTGGGAGTAACTGTCAGGAGCTATCACCTACCTTTATTTAATGGTTCGCGCTCTTGGATGATGATATAATCTCTTTCGCGGACTCCTTCTTCCAAGTGCTTTGTTTGGCTTCCCGTTTGGCTGTGCTGCCTATGGCTTGCGTGTGGATGTTTGCTGAAGGAATGTGGATCATGTGCTTTTCTCAGCAGCATTACAGGGTCATTTTTGGAATTTGACACCTGCAGGCCTTTTATGCTTTTAACCTACAGGGTCTTGCGTTGGTTTGGTACTTGATGTCTAGATGGACCCCCATGTTTAGTCTCTGTGGCCTTAGGACCGGTGATGGCTTACTCACCGCAGAAGTCATGTTGAGCTCCTCCTTGGGAAACTACCACTATTCCTTGCCAAGTGGTGTCTCTGGGCCCAGGCAGAAAGGAGAACAAAAAATGAAAGTATAATAATAAGAATCTGTCTGAGAAGTTCCTGCCGGCCTGCTTCCCATGTCATCACCAGATACTTTACTGAACAGCTTCGATTTCTTAGCATCTTTTTTTTTTTTTTTTTTTTTTTTTTTCTTCCCATGGGGGCAATTGTGATCTTTAAGGAAAAAAATGAACTTGATGTGAACTCGGCAACACCTTGTTTCGTAGTGTGTAAACGTGATTGTAAGTGCAAATATTTGGAATGAGTGATGTCGGCTCCAGTTGGCCTCGTTCCAGCTAAAAGGTTCTTAAGCCTGATTTGGAGAAGGTGTCTTTCTCTGGCCAGACGGTCACCACAAAGTGTGCCAGTGGGTCCTGTTGTTCACGATCACCCCCCCCCAACTCCCCTTCCACCATGACCTTGTGCACTACTGGCTCTGGATGGAATCTACTTCAGGCCCTCTTATCTGAATGGAGCTCTTTTTACAATTTCTGTTCCTTGGCTGTTGTGTCGTAGGGAAGGCGCCTATTTTTAGGCGTGGCGGCTTTCCGTTCGCCTTACTGTGGGATAATATCTACATGGGGGGGTGTGACCAAGGTTGTTCCTGTGCGTTCACGTTGAAAGAAAGGGGTGGGCGGTGGCAGGGTGGTTTAATCGCACCTATGAGTAACACACATAAGGCCCCCAAGCTTGCATCCTTACCGTAGGAGTGCTGCTGTATACCAAGTGAGAAGGTATGTGTGTGTTTGCGCACCCTGGAAATTTACTCCAATATTTATTGGCTTGAAAATCAAATTCCTCACTGTCCATCTTAAATTGGGACCTGGGTTTCAGCTGGAAATCCCCAAAGTGTCATCTTCTGGATGTTGTATATCCATTTTGGGGTCTTTGCCTCCCTTTTGATGGGTGGTAAACGATGGCAGTACTCGCTAACATTGCTTCTCATGTATCAGTCCTTCTTTGAGAGGCAGTCAAGCATTTGAGCATTTAAAAGAAACACATGGTTTTAAGAGGAGTTTTCCCCATGTTGCACTGCTGCTCTTAGAAACCATAACCAACCAACCAACCAGTGTCTACAACCCCTTGTTCCGAGCAGGGTCAGCCTGACCAGGCAACACGGTGCAAGGCCGAAGGGGGGGAGGGGACACATCCAGGATGGGATGCCAGTCCACTGCAAGGAGGGGTGGAACCCCAGACTTGCCACTCCACCGTACACCTCAAACCATAACCAGAGTCCTCATAACTGTGTTCTGCAGGCTCTGTTTTCTCTCAGGGTGCTGAACTATAGGTGTACAGTTCTTCTAGTCAGACTATTTTATAATGGTTGGGACGCAAGCACCTTAAAATGCTGTGGTGACTTTCAATGACATGGTTTGTTTGGTTAATGTCAGTGTGGTTAATGTGTGGTTGCCTTTGGGTTTTCTCATCGCTTGCTTGGCTCAAAAGGATTTGTGTTATAAGATGTCATGGACACTTGGCAGACTGGTGGGAATCTTCTCCTATACCATTATTAACATGTTTACTGATTTGAGGTTTAAGGTTAATTGCAGGTTTACAATGTCTTTCACTCTGCAAAGCTCATGGATGGTTCTTTAGAGTTCTATAAAGAAACAGTGTATGTACTTTCTATGTCCTGTCACATGGATAATCTCAATTTACCACCAACCTTGCTTAAGGTAAATATAGCTGGATGATTTTTACTATATCAGTTCAGGGTAAGTACTGTGATGAAGTGTTATTAAAACAAGAGCAGTGATTAGAACTTTGAATTCAAGGCAATATATGTAAGCGTTACACCACTTGCTGGTCCCATGTTGTCCACATTTGCACCTCTAGGATGGCTGGATTTACTCCATCTCTGAGCTGTAACGCTGCTCTTCATCATAAGTTGTTGATAAAATAAGCAAAAATATGATTGAATCTGTTCTGCAGTGTTCTTCTTGTGTCAGCTGCAAGCGGTCATAGCGAGCAAGCGGCCTTCTGTCCGCACGGAAAATGAGGTTGTAGGACATGACATGACGAGATGTGGGATTGTGTGCTTTGTCCACAGTGGGTGGACTCAGACCTCTTATTTATGAGAAATGCCTGTGCTGCACTTGATGAGGAGGATTAATGATTTAATTTATGGTGAGGGTGGAGGGATTACAATGCTGGGGCCACACCCATACTCTAATGAGGTTTGACTTGATTTTCTAAGCCACGGGGCAATGGATGTGATGGAACCATATGTAAGAAATATGTGTTGAAACCAGACGCCTGGTTTTTTTTCTGTTTCTGTGATTGGTGTATTTCTGATTTGGCTAGATAAGCTCTGCTGGATGGGTGGGATGGGGGGGTGAAATTGAAAGTGCTGGGAGTGCCTGTTTCTACCATGTCCAACAGGGGAACTTTGCCTTTCTATGAGAAGAAGACGACAGATCCAGGAGAACTGCAGTCAGATCTGCTGCTTGTTGTAAGCCTGGTGCCACCTGTCTTATCAGTTCTTCCCTCTTGTGTTCCTTTTGCCTTGACACCATCTACCACCTAGCTGCTCTCCATAGCAGGGGAACTCTTGATGACTCAGAAGTTGAGTGCGTTGAGTGAGTTAGGACGTGTAGCCTTTCATCCGCACTACCTCCAAGAAATTCAATTCAGATTCCATCACTGTTAATCTTGTTTTGAGTTGTCAACCTAGCTCTCTGTGACACTTAATTTGCAAATACATTTGTAATTCCTGTATGATGGTGAGCCTACAAGATGCACTAACTGTGAAATCTAATCCTGAAAAGATGCCCTTAAAAACGCTTACACACTTGGCAGGCCTCCCTCTCAGCCAGGCCACTGCTGCTGCTTTTTCTAGTGAGATGTCTCAACAATGTAGTGAGTGTTCCGTTTTTCACCCCCCCCCTCTGAGGGCATGATCTGACGAAGGAGTTATGCAGTGTCAGCTTTGATTTGACCCTCGCCACTGTGGCCTCCCGCCGTTTTAATTTTAGCAGCGGCGAAACTGTTTGCGGCCTACGCTGAACTGATGGCCTTCTGTTTCAATCGTCTGCTGCACAGCAGATCTGAAACCAACCTTTGTGCTGCCCTCTATGCTACCCCTAACACCCCCCAGCCGTGAAGTGTTCCCACCCTCATCACCTGGAGAAAGGAGAGGCCGTGCCTCAATCTGGACGTCCTTGTCTCACACCTCGAGTACCACGTATGCTGCATGCTGTCCTGCGTCTGCCTTTGGATCATTAGTACTTTATTATTTATATACATTGGAAAAAACGCTGTCTGTGATAAAACACCTTCAGAATTTAATTGAATTGATTATTTGGAAATGGCTGTCAACAAAGGCCACTATCAAGGCTGTACAGCATTACAAGCCCAAAGGATTGCATCCATAATTCATACCAAGCCCTGCAGTGAGAATCCTGCTCTATTATTCGGTTTTGTGACTGCCTTCGTGAGCCCAGTTGTGCTAATTGGACCACCTGCTCTCCTTTGGGGGCTTGGTGTTTGCTCTCTGCCTGGGGAGTTCGGGCTCCTGGGTAGGGCAGCCAAACCGACCAGATGCGTCGTTTCAATTCGGTGACGTGCTGTTTGGATTCTCATGAGCACACCTAGGTATAGCTGAGGTTCCTTCCTTGTTTCCATTATATTTTGCCAACACGTCTTTCGGGCATCAAGTGGGAATCCTAATACTCCTTTGTGCCCATGTTCTTTAAATAAGAATCCGTAGAAAGTATCCCTTTGATACATGTAGAGTTTACGTTTTATCCAACTGGAGGAGGGAAGCTGGCGGGTGCTCGGCGCTCCTTGTATTTGTCCGGCATAATAGACCAGGCCCCGACAAACACGGGACACAAACGGCCTGTTTACTTCCTGGTTTCCTGTGCTCCGACTGTTTTCATCAGAAAGTTGGAAACCTGTTCGCCAGACTCCAATTTAGTGCGGCGTCATACATTAGCTCAAAGGCTGGGATTCTTTTGAGATGTTAGTAAAGCTCACAGCAAAAAGAAAAGCCGGTTAAGAAAACCTTCCACTGGACTTTCTGGAGAACATTGTTCACATCTTCTGTGTATTTTAGTGTCCTGCATTAATCTCTGATTTGTAAATGTCCTCTCATTTTCGATGATCTTTTCTACGACCTTTTATTTTCTTAAGCATATTCATCTGCTTCTCTGTGCCATGTTGACTATGCGCTTTCAAATCGTTGCCAGGGATTAGCGGCTGTGCCTCGCAAGAGCTCGGCTGCAGAACCCTGAATAGTCGGCGGCGCGACGGTTTGCATTGAGGGAGCAGTCGATACCCTCGCTGTGTCCAGTAGGCCTTGTATGAGGGGGACAAAAAGGGATGAACCGCTATTGAGAGTGGACTGCTATTGAGAGTGCTCGGGCGGGGCTACTTGGTATCCCTGTGTGAGGTGGCGTTGCTATGACGACCTTATACACGTGACCACCGCTGTGTAAACAGTCACCCTAACCCCCCCCCCCCCCCCCATTGTTGCACCGAGGCTGGCAGTCCTGCAGCACTGTGTTGTCATGTTGGGGACTGCCGGAGCACACATCGCACCCACCACGTTCCCCAGCTGCCTTTTCGGTTGTGGCCTGTGATGCTTTTGAACTGAGAGTGGCTTTGCTTTCTGTGGTGCCGCCTCCCCCTCCCCTCATCTTCATTACTGTGCACGTTGTTCATGTGTTGCCGCTTCCTTGTTCAGCATGGTGGCAACCTTTCCTTATCATGTGAGTTTGCTGGGTTTGTAAGGAGGAAACCTTGGCTTGCTTTACATGGCCATGAGCTCACAGTGCGGTATTTTTCCAGTGCTGAATCAAAGAGGTGGTGTTTGGGGAAACGAGAAAAGTTTCCTGTTTTTTTCCACGCGGGCTGGGATCCAGTCCAGTAAAGAAGGTGCGAGTTCTTTCTTGGATACATGAGCCAGTGTTTGTTCGTGCAGCCTGCTATCAAATGGTCAGCTTTTGTAGCAAGTAGTTACTCTGCTGTACCACATTAGACCTTCCCTTAGAGTAACTTAAATGCACTTTTAAGATGGGCAGAGTTGAGATGTACTGTATCTGATTGGCAGAAAGAAACACAATGAGTTGCTCCTATTGCTGTGTGTGACTGTACGCTACTTTGAAGAGCTCTGCAACAGCATATTGTGTCCATCTGCTGCTGTTTGAAGGGTTTTTGAAAAGATCCAGTGCATGCCAAGCATGAGGCCTCTCCCATGTAGTATTTCCTGTCCTCCAGCAGCTCTATGCCGACCCGCCCTCACGTCGGCTGAGCTGGGGGAGAGGGAACACGACTTGGTTCCTTGGGTGTTTTGGTTTGCTGTAAGAGGAATGCAAATCTGCCTATCCTGTCCTTTGGATCGACCCGCTTCGCTCCATCATCAAACGTTGGTTGGTGTGAGTGATGTTGGGTTATTTTGAGGAGATGCATGATGGAAAGGTTACCCTTTGCCTTTCTTAGACTGTTTCCGGTTTCACTCGTGTACACCTCTGTTCTCTGTGTGGAGTTGTCTCGTGTGTTTTCTGAGGTCACTCAAACCTTATCGAGCCATGTCATGCACTTACCATAGAGCTTGACTATGCAAATTAGCTGTACCACATTACCACGGGGAGCAGTTAAATCAAAGTGCAAAGTGACCTGGGTTGATACTCAGATGGAACTCCAACAGCATCAGCCGAGGTTTATGAAAGCCATCACGTGACTGAAAACCAGGGTGATGCCATGGTACCTCGGAGTAAATATTCCTTGGTGGGCGTGGCTGACGAGGATGAAGCCATCCAGTCTCGATGCTCTATGTGTGATATCTGAGCGAATGCTGACTGCTTCTCACAAGCAGGATTGCTGGAGCGTCCAGATGTGGGCGGAAATTCTGAATGGACCTGAATCGGGTCCCTGCGATGAGTTTATTTCCAGCTACCATCACTGCATGACTTCCCCCGCCTTCGTGAGTCAGTTCAGATGTCTCGGGGAAACAGATGGACTTTTCCAATGGTAGAAACCGGAATGTGGACCACCAATGTTTCAAAGAACAAAAAGTGGTCTAGGTTTTGTTTGGTTTTCTGTAAGAGTGTATGATGCCATTCCAAGTGGGGGATAATGCTCACTCCTTTGACTTTCCAACAAGTTCTTTCAATTCCTCTTGTGCTCTCTGCAGGTTTGTACTTGATCAACACTAACGGTGTGATGAAGAATTTCCCAACTGGTGGAGAACTTTGCTTTGGAGTTACTTAGGTGATGGATCCCATGTGTCTCAATCCCAGAATGATCTGTCTCTTAGCTTAGAATAAGCACTGAAAAGGACCTGAGAAGTTTGCTTGGTAAACACCCTCTGACCTGCAAGACCAGCGGGACTGAGAGCGTGGTGGGGGGTAGCTTCCGTTAAGCATGACCACTACAGATGTGTAGTTTTCTCAGTGTTTTACCTTCTTTACATCTCTCAGCTGTGTTCCAAAGCTGTGTGATCCTTTAGAAGCTGAACTTCACTTGCACTGCACCTGAAAGCTGTCTTGTATTAGTGTAAATCCATCCCTGTCATAGAATGTGGTCAGGAAGTATTAAGGAGTTTTTGAACTGAGGGCTTCTATTGCTTAGTCAGCCGTTTTGCACATTTAATTACCATTTTTGACCATTTGTGGACACCTGTAATTCTCTGTTGTTCATGCTTTCCTGGCTCATCTTTTCTGTTTTGTGTCATAATAAGCCAATTCAATGATACCACGTTGATTGTTGTCTAGGAGGCCTCAGTAGCACCTACGTTGACCCAGGTGCTGCTCCCTGCTGGGAGGATGTCTGGACGTGTTGTATCTAACAGTCATTTCAAGTCTGTCTTTCATCCCCCCCTTTCCAAGCACTCAAAAATACAAGTCTTGAAAAAGCCCTCAGTTGGCAAACAGCTTTGTCGATGAATGCACAGTCCGTGAGCTTCTCAGCCAGGGCATCCAGTCCAGACAACTGCATCATTGTCTCAAGATATGAAAGATGGAGTCAGAAAATTCCAAGAAGATCCACAAGACCTCATACTGCTGTATGTTGTGACTATGCAACTCGAGCTGCCCTCAGTCTTTAGGTCCAAGCAGTCACGCAGATGGAGGAGATATCTCCACTGTGTGGATGAATCTGGGATTTAATCCTCCTCAGTGTTGTAGCAGCAGGCCATAGCTTTGTCATATTATGTTGCTAACAGTACCATAGTGGCTTCACCTGCTTTTGCAGTGAAAGTAATCTGTTCAAGCTATGCAGCCTAACATGGAGTGGGAAGTCCCATGATCCACTGCTGCATCCAGCTGTGAGTAAACCAGAGGAACGTGCACTGTATTCTATATAGTGTCAAGAGATTTCTGAAAGCTCAGGGGTTTAGTAAATCCAACTATGTAGCACTGCATTGCAAGTTGGACTGGTTACTCATTGACTTCACGCACTTTGGAAGATTGGGGTTTTTCAGTCTTCTGCTTAGTGCTGAAACTCAGTTTGCGTCTTTTATTTTTATGGAGTCTGAGATACCAAAAAAACTTCTAAATGCGTCTCCTGCGACTTCCAAGGTGAAGAATAAAAAGGGCAGTGGGATGTAGATGAAGGAAGTGGTGGCTCTTTGATGACCGCACGATGGACCAAGCAAGACCACTGGAGTGCAGATGGAAGGAGCCCCTGAGGGTGTTGAGATTGTCCCCTGGATTTGATGGGACCAGTGACACTGTGTATTGGTCTATTCTGTCTGGTGCTCTAAGACTTCTCAATGAGCAAGCAGGGGCAAGATCTTAGGAGGATCTCAGGTGATGTGGGATTGAATCCTAATTAGTGGTGTAGCAGCAGTACCACTCGAACACTCTGGTGTTCTTTGGCACGTGGTAGATCCCCACGTTGAGTTGCTAAACTAGCTAAGAGCTGCAGCTCGGTGCCGCCTGCTGTGATGCCTCCCGTCCGGACCGGCTGGGGAGTGTTTGAGTGTCTGACTGGCTTCACCCGGTGTGTTTCTGAATGAGCCCCATGGGGGGGGGGGGAATGTAAGCGAGCAATTTTGCGAGGGTGTGTGTGTGCATGCTCACTGTGCGAGAGGGTGGTGGCCGCACCCGTTGGCAGAGTACATGCCGGGCGGTGCCGGTGCTTTTCTGAGAGCCCCTGGCCGTGTTTACGCGGAACAAAGGCGTTCCATTTCCAGGCAGGCCCTTTCAGAAATAAGCATTCTGGTTATCAATCATTTCAAACACCCTCCGGCTCTGTTGGCTCAGGGTGTGAACTCATCGTCAGGCCACCATTATGGGCAGGCGCTCGTATCCTCTGTCCAGCAGCTCAGCCTTGTGCCTCAGTTGACCTCCCCCCTCCCCTTCCTTGCAACTCATCGCACCCTCCAATTGCTTGTGTCAAGTACAGAATAAACCACTAGTGAATCAGTTTTTATAGGACAGTAACTTTTATTAAAATCGGGCCAGCAGGTGGTGTATTGGTTAAAAGCGTAACCTTGTAATCTAAAGGAATCGGGTTCTGTTTCATTACTAGTGTAATATCCTTGAGCAAGGTACTTACCCTGAATCAATTCAGTAAAAATTGCCTCGTTGTATGAATGTGTTGAGGAATAATAAATAATGCTGCTCCACTCTGTCGTCTTGATATTATAATTCACCTTGGAGAAAAGTATACTATAAAGTTAATTCAAATAAACATGAATAGCACTAATTTTATGATGCTCTCAGATGACACCAACCAGTAGGTCAATCAAAATGTTGTGTGAATAAGAATGCTGTGATGAATAATCCTGAAAATGAATTCCTTCTACATACGCAATGATGGTATCAATTGGAACATGAACCCACAACCTGCTTGCGTGGTTTAATATCAGCATCCATAAAGAGTCTAAAGTTTAAATTCCGAATTAAGCTGTTTGTTCTGTCAACCGAGCCACCTGTCGATAGCAGAGCTCGGAAATCATTCTGGCAGGATGTGTGAGGAAGTGCAATATGTGCCATTAAACAAGGCATTCTGGGAGATTTCGACAATGCCTGCTGTGGCTGGGAGTCTTGTTTTCCGTATGAGATTAACAATGAACACTTTTCCTATTTTGAGATGCTATAATCCAGTATTGTTTGGTCAGATTTTTAAATTAGCGTTTTCTTTGTATTTTCTGCATGTCTTTCCTATTACACCCCCCCCCCCCGTGGTTCCACCTTCGGTGCACCTGCTGCAAATGGGGGGAAAAAAGCAGGTTGTGTAGTGGTTACAGCTGCTGCCTTTGGACCCAAAGGTTGCAAGTTTGAATACCACTTCCAGGTGTGGAACCCTTGAGCAAGGTACTTATCCTAAATCGCTCCAGTAAAATTGCCCAGTGCTATGCATGGATAAGTAACTTAACAATGTAAATTGTTTTGAAAAAAAGCTTTAGCTAAATGAATTAAATGTAAAGGGTTAATTTTATCGCTATAAACCATTATTTATTGGACACCTCCCCCACCCCCCCCCAAAGTGGCTTAAGGTATATATGTAAGTTTTGCACACTGGCTACTTATGTTGATTTACCCATTTATATAGCAGGGTAATTTTACAGAATCAATTCGGGGTAAGTACCCTGATCAAAGAAACGACGGCAGGAGGTGGGATTAGAACCTTTCGCTGCAAGATAATGACTCTAAACAACTACACAGCTTTAACCTTTTTTATGCCATGGACCCGCTTGCAGTTTGGTGAAGCCTACGGACCCCTTCTCAGAATGCAGGGTTATGAACATCTGACTTGGGTAAAACCCGTACTTACGAGCCACCCTCCCGTAAAGCCTACTATAATAAAAATTTGAGTTACTGTACATACAATGAGTTTCATACCTACTCTTCTCCTCCCTCTGTCTGTCTCTCATAAATACGGTAGTAACATAAATGTTTCTGTGTCTCTATTATAAATACTGTAGTTATAGTTATTATCATAATTACATCATTACATTGTATATTACTGTTTTGTTATATTAAATATGTTTTTGTGTATCCCAAAGTGTTTCTTTAATGTTTTTTTATGCATAGAAAGGTATGCGAAATACTATACAGTAAGAGAAACATTTGACTAACTGATTAGACACAAACTGTACCCAACTTTTCCAACTTACTTAAAGACAAACTGAGGAATGGAACTCGTTCGTAATCCCGGGACTGCCTGAAATGTCTTAAAATGCAGAAAATAAAGTACGCGGGATTAAAAAGGTAACCAATTATGTTGAAATGGTTATCAAAATATTTAAAAAAAAAACTTCTGTAATGTTGAAGTAGGAGACGAGCGTGCCGTAAATGACATTTCAAGTTATCTTTAGCAATGAGGATGTGACGTGAAAATATCCGATATCTGAAGGTCACAGTCACAGGCACTGCTAATAGTATGAGCTTTGTTGCCTGCATTTGTGATTGAAGGAAATATTAAATTTCAGTTAGATGGATTTTTTTATTTTTTTTTTTTTTTAACATCAAGTTCATTGACCCCCATGAAATCTGCGCATGCCTTCACAATTCCGCGGCTCATGTTTCTTTTTTTTAAAATTTCTAGTTATTTTTCAGCTCCCTCCAAATCAGTTTACAGCATTATGTGTTTTACATTGTTTTACTGCAGCTGTAATGGGGTTTCTCAGTTCCCTCACTGATCCTTCCAGGTCTTTAATGACTGCTCCCCTTGCCTGCTGTCTGCAACGCAACTCCGCTCTGTGGTTTAGACTAATCTTGGTGGTTTTGTCTGTATCGTCGTTTCTGTGGGTCAGCTGTAGGTTAAAACTGCTTTTTCCTCCTGGGCCCAGCAGCTGCGGCGAAGCACTGGCCACGATGCCACTTGTTTTGCTCGAGTCAGGGGCGGCGGTCGGGAAATCGGCACTGATTACTTCCACAGGCCGTCCAGGCTTCCGCGTGGCGCCCGGGCGGCCCAGTCCGGTTCCTGTTTTGTAAGGGAACCTCCAATGCGTATCTGCAGATTCCAAGCCTGCCATTGTTGGGAGGAAATCCCTTTTTCTCCCACCTTCTTCTGGTCGTTTTGGCTCGGTTTCCCCACGGCAACTGGGTGCGAACGTTCACTGGACTCGCTCTCTGTCAGCCGCTACCTTGATATGTTGCACATGGACCTGCCTGGGTGCTTCTCAAGGTGCGTCGTCAAGGGAAATGTCAGGGGCCTCCTGTTTCAAGGTGGCAGCAGGTGGCGTAGTGATTGGAGCTAAAATGCTGCATTAGAAAAAAAAAACCCCATGTTTCAATCCCACCCACTGTTGTTGTGCCTTTGATCAAGATAATTACCATGAATTCGTACAGTAAAAATTACCCTGCTATATAAATAGGGAACAGTGTAAGTAGCTTCACATTGTAAGTCACCCTGGAGAGAAGTGTCACATAAATTGATAATAAAGATTAAGATCCTTACTCAAGGGTCTTGCAGCAGGGCCCTTCTTTTGACTCAAACAACCTTCAGGTTCCAGGTGTTCAGGTTTAGAGTTCTGATTTCTACGCTGGTGCTCTCCACCTATCAGCGTCATCATGATGAGATGATAGTCATCCCTTCACATGGAAGAGGAGCAGCAGCAGGCAGGGTGAAGACCAAAGATTCGGGTCCCTGGAATCTTCTCCTCCAAACCCCAGGCTGACCCCTGCAGTGCAGACGCAGCAGGAATGTCTGCATCTCTAATTGTGTTTAATTAAAACCCGCTCTGAACCGGTGGGGTCCCTGTCGCTGCTCGCAAGTCGGTGGGAGGGGCTATTCCCGATGCCACCCAACCTCGCCCATTCCCCCGGGCACCAAGGCGGGCACCGGGCCTCATTAACACCGCGTCTTCCTCCTGTACCTCCTGGCTGCCAGATGCGCCATGTCGACATCTGAACGCCTCTCCAAATTAGCTTGAGCCCCCCCACCGCCCCCTACCTCATTATATTAATAGTTTGTTGTTGTGCTGCCTTCTGTAATGGGGGCATTCCCTTTGTGAAGGACCTGGAGCAGAGCCCTCGACTGCAGACCTCGAGCCAATGTCATGAATATGTACGTGTGTTTATTTATAGGGTTTTAATGAACCTTGGAGGAGATCGACCAACCAAGAACCTGCTCGGGGAACGACCCCGTAGCAGATCTATAACTCCGGGCACTGTGGCCTTGGGGTACCAGTTCCAGCTGCCGAAATTAAAATTCTCATGGATCATTTCATTATAAGTTCATTTGTTATTTGAGTTACATTAATGTCTGTTCCTCTCGTCCAAGGCAGCTTATAATGTGTAAGACAAACCAAGGACCGTATTTATTTGCTCAAAAACTAAGCCCGATCTGTAACACTGGTTTTGTACCTCAATTACTATTTATTCATTTATTGGACACTTTCCCCTAAAGCAATGTATACTTTATAGATCCATATTCTAAACTACTTGGTGATCTATGCATTGATACAGCGGGGTAATGTTTATAGTATCATTGCGGGGTAAGTTCCCCGATCGAGGGTATTGCAAGCAGCGTGAGATTTGATCCCTGGACCGACTGCCAGGTGATGCTCTTACCACCATGCTGCTGTTGGTGTTTTGAGCTGTAATGTGAGGTGCAGCAGCCTGTGGCGGTTCATATCGCCCTACTTCCCATCTGCTTGGCGCCCTGGACTTCCCACAATGCTGCTCCACGGCCTCTGTGTGTATACGTGCGCTGTTTATATGTTGCCTCCTATCTGATTTCCCGTGGTGCCCGGAGTCGGCCCTCGCGGCGCACGCCCCTCACCTACTCCCACCTGCTCTGTGCCGCCTCTCGTTGGCACGTCAAGGCCTTTGGACCGCGAGAAGGGACACTGTAAACACAGGCTGCGAGCGCACGGCCCCGGGAGGGCGGGGCACGCTGATCATTCGGGGCCCTTTCCCACAGACAGAGTGCTGAGGAACAACAGGAGGGCCTCCGGTAGGAACACCTCGTCATGGTTTAAATTCCGATGCCTTAACTACTTGTTTGTTGTGGAGCTCCTGACAGAGGTTAACAATTTTAGCAGAACATCATTATCTGTAGTGTAATAGGGCTGTCAAGCTTGTGGTCTGTGGGGGAGGATTAATAAAAAGTAGAATGAAAAATATTAAAGAAACATTGTGTCTGTGTTTTAAATATTTGCGTGACACGTCTCTCCAAAGTAACTTTCAATGCGATGTTTCCGCAATAAGGTACTTAGGCTGGGAGGTGCATTCGTGCAACTGGGTGATTTTTACTGTGTCAGTTTCGGATAAGTACCACGCTCAAGGGTACTGCAGCAGGAGTTGGGATTTGAACCCCGTAAATTCAAATTGCAAGGGAACAGCTGTAACCGCCGCACCCCCTGCTGCCCCGTAGCGGCGTTAGACTTGGCGCATCTCGGTGCAGATTACTTTTAAGTCATCTTTGAGTCCCAGAGTAGTTTGAATCTTAATCAGGGTTACTTAATGTTTAGGCCCTCCTAATTTTTTAGTAAATGAAAGTTTGAATTTGTTTGAAATTTGCTTCATGGAATCTAGCGGAAAGTGGCGGTTCAGTCCAGCTCTTTGTTTGTTCCCTGCCTTAAAGCGAGGAAGAAAATCGTTTTTCCGAGAACGGCGGCGCAATTCGACAAACGCGTCGGTGCCGTTTTCTCCGTACTGTACATGAAAGTCAGAAAAGGCCAATTTAATACGGAAACAAGGTGACGTTAACGGAGCCCAGATGGAGGCGTGTGGTGGGAGGGCGTGTGCTCCTGCATCATGATGTCATCCCGTAGGTCTTTGTCGTAACGGGGGGGGGGCGCGTCCTTTGAGTGGGTGTGGCTCTCACCCCTTCTGGGCCGTGCCCCCCCCCATGGGGCTGGTTGCAGGCTGCTTGTTTCTATGGCAACAGCACTTGCACTACACATGTCCCCATACTGTACAAAGAGGGGGGGCCTTCTAGAATGATTATTCCTCCATCAGGGCTAGGAACATTGTCACCAGTCCACTTTGTGACACTGTGGTTTCTGTCAGTGCTCACAGGCTATTCAGTAGAAATATAAAATTGCTGATATTTTGGCTTTTGTGCCCCCCCCCCCCCCCCACTTTATGCTCCTGTTCCTTGTCCTTTGTAATTGTGTAAAAGATGAGAAATAAGAGTTGCACTGCTTCTGTGTGCTTTTATGTGTCCTGCCTGCACAGTGAAAGCTGTTCGAGGTCAGGCGTGCAGTTAGCGTGTTTGAACGATGCTCGCGGGTTCCACTCTCAACGCCATGGTCGCACTGGTTTGCTCATGACCGCACGTTACGGGGACTGGTTTTTGTTCTCTGGCTTGCAGCAGTGTGTTTTATTGCGATCACTTTGTGTACAAGTGGGCCACGGGAAACATCGATTTAGTGGTTTAAGGATTGGATCTTAGGAGGGATGCACCTATTGGACCATCGAATGAGCTGGGCCCCGAGGCTACCGTTTGGTTGCCGTGTGGAATGGGACGGAGCTAATTCTGCTGTTATGAGAACACAGCTGTGTAGCCTTTGTCTCTCAAATGCTAGAATGGGCGTGTGTGTGTGTGTGTGTGTGTGTGTGTGTGTGTGTGTGTGTGTGTGTACAGAAACACTGCCTTGTGGAATAGAGGCATGACTCAGTCATTCTTGAGTCTCTTCTTGTACAAAGATGCAGTTTTGCTCCAGTTCTCCATGAGTCACTCAGTTTAATTGTATAGTTAAGCTCTGGCAGGTAAATGATTCTGGATTCATGCAACGTTTGATGTGCACAGAGTTCCACGTTTTCAAAGGTATGAAAAGCTTTGAGCTAAATAGTCTTCCAGTTGCCTTTTATTAACCGTTTTCTAAAATTTCTGTCTATGGAAGAGTGAACGTGAGCCGCGTTTACCCTCCGAGCCAACAGCTGCCAGCAAAAAGCAGCGGTAGTGGTCACTTCCTAAATGAAGATCGTTGCACACATTTATGAGATGAATTTGCCAAAAGCCAGCATTGGAGACAGTCTTTTCATTTTTGGTCATTTTAAGTTACTGATTTTTAACGGATCTCAAAGTTCAAAATGTGAGGGGTCTAGGGTTCGAGTCCCGCTTGGGGTGGCTTGCGAGGAACTGGCATCCCGTCCTGGCTGTGTCCCCTCCCCCTTCGGCCTCGTGCCCTGCGTTGCCGGGTTAGGTTCCGGCTTGTCGCGACCCTGCTCGGGGCAAGCGGTTTCAGACTCTGTGTGTGCGAGTTAACATATTGAAAGATGTTTTATTATTTTAGTAATTATAGCTATGTCCGAGAATTTTATTAAACCTATAAATTGATCAAGGGGACGTCTCTTACATATGAAGTGTTTTACCTAACTGTTACTTTTTTTTTTACATATGTTATGATGCCGGAAGAGTTTTAAGTACAATGAGAAGACATTGTTTATTATGACTCAGAAGTTGCTTGAATCTTTGGATAAACCAGATACTTAATACTAAATAATAATAATAATAGTAATAAAAATAACCAATGATAAAATGTTAAGACAAGCGCAGCAAGCGGAGTGCACGCACCTTGGTGCTGTAACGCACCGTCCCTGTTCCTCGCAGGTCGAGCGGAAAGATGCGAGGAGGTGCAGTGAGGCGGAGCCGGCTGCGGCCGCGAGCGACTGGGAGGAGGAGCCCTTTTCGTGGGCGGGGCCCACCACCATCCGACTGCCTCGTACCCCGCAGGGCTTCGGCTTCACGCTGCGCCACTTCATCGTGTACCCGCCCGAATCGGCCGTCAGCTCCTCCCTCAAGGTGGGTGTGGCTTAATTGGAAGTCGCCGTCATAGGTTCCTTCCTCAAAACTGCTCTTAATTTCCAGGATTACAGGGTTTGCAGTGAGACCAAGCTGCTCAGCGATTTGATGGGAAGTGAGACGTCTGGTCCGCACCCTCCTCAAGGGATCGTGGGGTTTTCTCTGCTAAAGAGGGGAGAAATACTTTTTTGATACGGTTTTCGGCTCCGGAAATGTAATCCGGAGCCATGAAATACACCTTTTGTCATTTTTTGACATTCTGCACCCCTCTGCCCAACACGAAGCCTGCCAGACACTTTTGTGCCATTCCAGGCATGCTGACAGAAATTGCCGGAAGGCCCGGCGCGCTGCGCTCCTGGAAATACCAAATCCAATTGTGTAAATTGTGTTAGGGGCCAGTTCAGACTCTCACTCTGTAGGGTGTGCTTTAAAGGGACTCGTGTGGACCGACCGACTGGCCGACGGAACGCACACTTTGCCCGTTTCGCGGCGAGAGCACCGAGGCCCAGTGAAACACAAACCGGCTAAAGGGGCTCTTCTGGGGAAAAACTAAAATCCTGCTTGTATGAATAAGTTGAAACGGACGTTCTCTGCAGGAACATCTGTTGTACCGGCCAGTTAGAAATCATAATTTTTCAGATTTAGCCTGCAGGTGGCGTAGTGGTTAGAGCCATCACCTTGCAGTTGAAATACTCAGGTTCAAATCCCTCCTTCTGCTGCAGTACAGTTAGACAAGGTACTTACCCTGAATTGATGCGGTAAAAAGTGTCCTGCTGTGTAAAAGGGTAAATCAGCATAAAATTTAATATCTAATACTGTATGTTGCCCTGGGCAAAGGGAGTCAGATAATTAAAGGTCAATAATAATTCCCTGGTATGGTAATACACAGCTTGTTTTCTGGGCTGTATGACTCATTTTCCTTTTTTTTTTTTTTTTCTTTTTTCTTTTTTTTTTTTAGGATGAAGACGGCAGCAGTGGAGGTAAGACGTTTGTTGCTATGGTAATGAAATATGGTGACAACACATTGAAGATACTTTATACAGTTTTCCGTTGACTTTCACACAGAGTTAATGCACTGTCACAGGGATGGGTGTGGCAGGTGGGCCTGGCAAACACGGAGATGCCGGGGGGTGTAGGGTGTGGGCAATAATATGTGTGACATGGTCGTGTAGTAACTGGTGACAGAGTGGGACACAAGGACGGGGTCCAGAAACCCCCCGTCCACTGTCACGAGCAGGCTTTTAAAGTGCAGCTAGTCTTGAACCTGTGCAGCGCAGTGTCCATCACCTGGCATGCTGCCCGTTTCCCAAAGTGTGTGTGGGCAGGTCCTTGCAGCGTTCCCCAAACACCCGTGATGCAATGCCCTTTGGAGGGGGGAGGGGGTGCGCCAGCCATCTTCACCTCGGGGTCACAGCCAGGAATGAATGTCTGGAATCTGCCGGCCTGTTGTAAAATTGGGACGCGGTCAGAGGGAAGCGCGTGGATGTCCACATGCGCGCACATACACACGTACGCACAGTGGACTGTTAGAGGTGCATGAGGGTCCGTAGGCCGTACTCCATAAGACATACACTGGCTCCTCATCTTAGATGGTTCAGTTATGCATAATTGAAGATATGAACACTTTCCCGATTATTTATCCTTCTGGTTTTAATTGCGTTTACTTGCCTGTTTCTTAATATTTCTGTTTATTACAGAGCGAACGTGACCTGTGTTTACATGCTCAGCTGGTAGGTGGCGGTAAAGAGCACTCAAACATGTTTGGGACTCCCTTGATTCAACTCTCCCACAGCGTTTACAGCTCATGTCTGGGGCTCCTGAGTGTCTGTGATTAATAACAAGATGAGGACCGTTGCACATGTTTATGGGTTGAGACAGTACTGAGCAGTACCGTACTTTTGTTTTTAGTCATTTTAAATTAGTCCTAACGTTAATGTAACACTAATAAAATATTAAACAAAAACTGCTAAGCATTTTTATTTACGAAACTACGTGCAAGGCTTTTCGAGGAATCTAACTGGTGAAGAAATTATAGTCAGTCTTTCCACCATTTGTTTATTGTAACTTCCTGGTAAAAGAGAGTTTGGGTTTATGAACGAATTGAGTTACGAACAATATGCGGTCCCAATTGTGTTTGTAAGTTGAGAACCTGTGTAGACATCTGTTCCTGAGGACCATGTGCACGCACTACCAGTGAGCAGTGAGATGCTCTTCCGCATGCTCGGAGCTTTCTGCAATACTATCAGAAGTGTTATTACACTGGCAGCTTTATGATTATGGATGTTGGTTTGCATAATCTAGCCCCGCCCCCTGGGTGTGTGACTCTCTAGGAAGCAATTGTTTCCTTGATGTGCATTAATCACAAAGGGCTCACATTCAGTTACTCACAAAAGGCTCCAACCTCAAGACCATGTTGCGTTTTTGCAGCACTGGAGTACGCTACAGGTCAAAGATATTACGTTACCATGGTTACTCCAGCCCGCCCTTGTCACTCCAGTTTTTGGCAGAAGACCAGGTTTGGTGAAACCGGCGGCGGCGTGTCTTTCGGCGCACAGCGGCGTGTTTCGCTCTTTCGTCCCTGGTCATTCTGGGGAAAGTCCCTCTGGTTGTGCAAATTTCCAGAGAACAGAGGGATGGAAAAGTCCCACAATCCTCTCCTGCATGTGAGGGCATAATGGACCTTGTGTTGCATTGTATTTATACACCTGCTGGGCCAGCAAGGATGACCTCCCCGAGCGTAAGCTGAATGTTTCCCTGAAGTGAGGTGGTTACTGCTGGACTGCCTGTTGATTGCAGGTGCATTGCTGGTTTTTTCATGGCGTCGCAAAATAAAAGCATCAGCCGAATAAAAAGCAAAGTTCTTGGTATACGTTTTTCAGCAGCTCGTGTGCAGTTTTTACAGTTCCAGCATACACCACTCTGGCTGCGTTTTTCTTTAACGGCGAGACATACACAAAGTTTAAGACACGTCAGCAGCTGCCTCTATTGTTACTCCATTAAGAGTACGGGGCCTGTGTGTTTAACGGTTCTGCGGTCGACCAGAGCAGTCCGTTCCCCGAATTTAAACGGTTGCATCAGTTGTACAACATAACGCGAAGCATGTGACCCGTTCAGCTCGGTAGGGAGAGGGAGTGCCCGGGTTCGACGCGGGGAGGAGCCTCAGCCCGGCTCCCTGGCCGCCGGCCCTCGTTTCTGCAGGAAGGAGGCCAACAGTGCGACGCTGAGCGAACGCGGAGCCGCGGAATGCGGTATGACGGGTTGCAGGTGTCTCTGGGCATTTCCCCATCAGGAGTGGCGTGTAGTATCCAGAACGCTTACAAAGAGCACACTGTGAAACCAGGTGGAGCCGTTTCAGTCGCGCTGCGGTACCCTCGCCGCCGTGTCCGTCGCGCCCGAGACCCTCCGGGAGTCGGACTGACGCCGCTTCCTCAGGACAGTTGCCGTGCTCACGCTGTGGTACAGAAATGTAAATCTGTGTAGCCGTTTGCACTAATAATCCTCCATAAATTTAAGAATTTCAATATACCATTAAAAGCATCAAATACACTCCAATTTCAGTTGTACAAACACAAAATATCAAAATGCACGAAATAAAATGTCACTCGATTAAAACAAGACCGCGGGTCTGTTCACTTCTGAAATAACTCATCTGAAATCACTTTAACCCCCGCTGAGTGTAACGGCTCTGTCTTCAATATTATCAAGGGTTAAAAACATCAAAATAAGATTGGAAAACAACTGAAGGACCCGAACACACAATATTCTTAGATTAGTGTTAAATATCAACAAATGATTAAAATCAGTTTGAAATCAGATAAAAATTACCAGTCCAATGGTGTTATTGTTTGCTCCAGGGGGCTTTTTTTTAAAAAAAAGGTCAATTAAAAAAAAAAAAAAAAGTAACATTTCAGCTAACACATCCGCATGATACTACCATTAAAAATTTGCCATTACATCTGACAGAAATCATTCCCTCATCTGTGCTATAAACGTATGAACTCCTTGTTCCAAATACAGAAAGTGAAAACATCTGAGGTTAAGAACAAAAATTATAACCACTTTAAGAATGAAGCTTGTGACTTTAAAACCATGTGACTTTAAAAGTGTCTTCAGACAAGAAATAAAATGCAACAAAGGAAAACCCCAGAGGAAAAGTACCCCAGTTTCACCTTAAAGATCTTGTAACGCTCCAATATTACTGTGCACGAGTACACCAAAACATGCCAACATTCGCATAACACCATAAATACATGTTTGTAAAAAGTTATTAAATGTCAAATATGAATTTTATATATTAAAAACAAATTGAAATCAGCACTCAATTTTTCCTCCCCAGGTCCCGGTGGGGGGCGCGGTGGCGCAGTGGGCTGGACCGGGTCCTGCTCTCTGGTGGGTCTGGGGTTTGAGTCCCGCTTGGGGTGTTTTGCGATGGACTGGCATCCTGTCCTGGGTGTGTCCCCTCCCCCTCCGGCCTTACACCCTGCGTTGCTGGGTTAGGCTCCGGCTCCCCGCGACCCTATATGGGATAAGAGGTTTCAGATGATGTGTATGTGTGATGTGTGGTCCAGATGAACCAACTTTTGGGGTAGACCTCATTTGGGACACATTGATGAGCAATAGCCCTGAATGATGGGGTAGTGCTAGGGAGGAGAGCATCTTCTTGGTCCTTTTCGGGAGGGGTAGCTGTCAAAACTCCCCCAGCGCTCTACTGGTGACTGACACTGGATGTTGGTAGGAATTGCAGCTGGATGCGTTGATGGGGAAGCTCCATGTAGGAGCACTGTTCTCCCATTGGAAGTAGAAATATCTGGTCTGTGTGTCCTCCGCTGTCTGTAAGCACAAGTTGGACCTTAGAGCTCACACCACCCACGCTTCTCGTGCGGATGACCAGGATGCAGAAGGAGGCCCGAGCACATCCTCGTGGTCCAACGTGTTGTTAGTTTCCCACAGTGCACTTGGAATCGTCTTCACCTTCCCGTTGCCGTGGGCGACACCTAGTTGATATGGCTTTGGTGGGGAGCAGGGCGACGGGGTGTTGATGTCAGTGCCGTTGCTTCCGTGGAACTGGACTGTACTCCTTTACCCTGTTTAACACTGTTAAACCCTTCAACTGGAGAGGTTTGGAACTCAGACAGGAGCCCTCGTTTACTGTTCGTCTTCCACACGAGAGTCCCCTAACAGGGACCCTCCTCTTCCTGCCCGGTGGGATAAAACAGCTCCATCGTGGGCAAACGAAACCAATTGGGGAACAGTACTTATGTACCCAAGGTATTTTATCAAAAGATATTGAGAAAGAGCCGTTTTATTCATCAACGTAATCCTGAGTTAATGGAAATTGTACAGGGGCCCCAAAATTTATGTACTTTCCCCTTCGAACAGTCTTCTTAACCATAATGGAATATTGAGTTTTTTTGATTTGAGTTTTATTTTTCCTGTAACAGAAGGTGCCCTCTGCTGGAACGTTGTTGGGAAAGGTAGATTCACGTCACAGAAACGCTAGCAGTTGTACCCCAATTCATAAAAATTGTGTATAATAAAACATGATGCCAAGGAATATAGGAATCTGGGGAGAATACAAAGGATGTTGTTAATTCTGCTGCAAACGCTAACCTTGCAGCATCTGACATACAGTATTCATCCTCAGTAGTGTAGCATGTAAAAATATACAACAATAATAAGTAGAATTGTTTTATGAATTCAGTATGAAAACGGGAAACATTGCAGTTCTTGCCCCACCGGAGGGTTTTTGTGAGTCAGGATAGGCCGTCATTGTAGGGGTCTAAGGAAATGAGTCCTATCTGCTGGGCCCCCATATTTACCTGCTCTTCTCATTTTTGTTACATTTATTCATTTGGCAGATGCTTTTCTCCAAAGCGACGTACATCTCAGAGAAAAACAATGTGTACATTGCATTAGGAGAAAGAGAGACATAGTTGCGGACGTGATTCTTAAGTAAACCTCGTTTGTTTCTTTCCACTTGATGCACCGATGTTCATCGCTCGAGTAGGTGTGCAAAACTCAAGGTAGACGATTCCTGATCACCTTCCTACATTTTTTTTTTTTTTTTTTTTTTTAAAGGCTATGCAAACATTTATGTATAGTACAGGAGTAGCGGCTGCGTAAAGGCTTATCTGGGCCTGATCATAAAGTTACGGTGCATGAACATTTACACCATTTAGCAACATTTACTTTTCATGGAAGTACACTGGCTTATGGAATTATGAACAGAACTGATGATAGAATTCTGGTAAAAATTCTGCATGTTCATAATTCCAAAGTCGCTTTAGCTCCTGTCACCTTTAATAAAAGGACAGCTGGTAGCGTGCTGTTGAAGCTGCTGCTTTGGAACCAAAGGTTGCAGGTTTGAATCTCATCTCTGGCTGTAGTACATTGAGGAAAGTACTAACCCTAAAATTGCTCCGGTAAAATTACCCGGCTGTGTAAATGGCTAAATAACTGTATGTAGATTAACACTGTACGTCATTTGGAGAAAAAGCATCAGCTAGATGAGTAAATGTCATGTAATAAAGGTAATAATGCATGCATCTCTCTATAATTTGGTTGTTTGGTTTTTGTAAAATCTTGAATCTCTTCGCTAAATTTAAGATACATGACAATTATAACCAATTTAAAATGACTGAAATAAAAACGTCATGTCTCAAACTGTTGTTCAGTACTAGCTGTGACGGATCCATCCAGTGGACCATGCCACTTTCCTTACCTTGTTATTCACCGCTGACGCTCAGGACCCACACACACAAGCTGTAAACACTGTTGAAGTGAGTGTGAATTGAGGCGGTCCCGTGCTCATGCTCTGTTTGCATGCTCTTTACTGCCATCTGTTGGCTTGGAGGATAAACGCAGGTCAAATTCACTCTGTTACAGAGCAAAATGTTAGTGGAGAGATGAGTGAAGACATACTATTACAAGTACATAATGTTGATATATTTGGAAATCCATAAGACAGTGTTTCCGCCTTTCTCCTAACGCAATTTAAGCCCACATCTGTGACGGCCTGCTGACCACAGTGTTCGTGTAAAGCGGATCACGTTTTGCCACGGTGCCTTTGTTTTGATGTCTATGGCCGGTGACAGTCCCCCGCCTCCTTGGATGTCTAAGGGAATGTTCTGGAAGTGATCATGGGGATGAAGGGATGTGGCAGGTGACAATTCTTCCGAAGATGCTGTGTGATAGTTTCCACCAGTTTTTTTTTTTTTTTTTTGAGGAGTGGGGTTAGGAGGGACATGTATCCAGCATCAGAGATGATTTTATAAGGAAGGAAGGAACAGTCCCTCTACTGGGTAACTTTTATGACCATGCTTTTGGCTGTGTACCATATTTTAAAGTTGCTACCCCAAGGAATGAAGGCGTACACCTCTGCTAGCCCCCAGGAGGCTCTGACTGTGTTGAAAAGTCGGTCTGTATCTGAGGGACAGAACCACCTCTTTTCACCATGAGATGCTGATGAGACTTTGAAGCTGATCGGTTGTGATGAAGGAATCATGTGCTCTCGCTTCGTAGCTATCCGGTGTCTACTCTTTGTAGCCTGTGGTAGGGGATTATGGGAAATCCTCCAGCATCAGATGCACTGTGTTGTGAATGAGTGCCCCGGGTCTGAGGTTCAGAGTTCCTATAATACTAAACACCCACCTCTGGTGTTTCTGAAAGTGTGTAAGTTGTCTTTGGGGAGGTGCATGTTTTCCAGGCTGGTGGAGGTGCGGTTTTCCACGTGTGCAACCACGAGGCACTTTGCTAGAGTCCATGTGGACGCTGCTGATGACTGAATAATGCATTGTTATTATGTAAGTGTCGGAAAACAGACTCGACGCCTCAGGGACTTGAAGCAGTGCCTCCCCGAAAAGTATGCTGACAACGTGGACACACCCAAGTCCCATGTAAATTCCGGCAATGGTGACTCCCCTGTCCATACTGGATGCTGAAGGACGCGATCGACAGGCTTCTTCATTGAGTTGCTGCTGACCATTCTCAGTTTCTCAGAGGCTGAAAAATGGAGATTTGTATGTGTGTGTGCGCGCGCGTGCGCGTGTTTGTCCGTCCGTCCGTCCGTCCTTACCTGTTGTCTTTAGTCAGTGTTGATTTAAGGATGGAAGCTCACGTGTTCCTGTCGCACCAATGACCAAATGCCACCGTGAAACACCTGCCACAATGAGTGGCATCCTGTGATGCTGGTCATGTGACACACCCCCCCCAACACCCCCTCCAGGGTTCGGCAACTACCTTTTCTCAGGCTCCCGATGATGGCCTAAAGATGTCAAAAGCCAAAATGTTTTGTAAACAACTGCGAAAGAGCAGGCAAAATTACCCGCATTTGAAAAAACATAATTTTGTAAGTGGAAAAAAATGTGTCCCTCTTTGTTAGATGTTTTGTCGGAAAATAGATTTAACTCGATGTGATTGAACTTTTATTATTATTGTTATTGATTGTGTTTCATTCATTCCAGACCCATACTGCTTGCTGCTTCTTTAAAGCGTGGGCGGTTTCCTCTGATATGACCTATCAATCAATGCCGCTCTCTTGTTGCCAGGGAGACTGCGGAACCGGCTAGAGCCGATGGACACAATCTTTGTGAAGCAAGTGAAGGAAGGAGGCCCCGCCCACATGGCAGGATTGTGTACAGGTAAGGTGTGGCCATGGGGGTGACTTCAGGTCAGTTCCCTATATGACACACACTTCTCCACCTCTGACTGTTTGGTGGTCTAAAACCGAAAGTCTGTTCATTGTTTGTTTTGGCCCCGCTGTGTTGGCATGACCTCCCTCTGTCCCTCGGAGCTACTGAATCCCTCCCAGCACTCAAGAAAGTTCCCAAATTCAAATCCTCAAATTCTCTCCTAGGGGACCGCATTGTGAAGGTGAATGGGGAGAGCATCATTGGGAAGACCTACTCACAAGTCATTGCCTTGATCCAGGACAGGTATGGCACCAAGGTCATAAGGGTGGGATGCAGTAACTCTGCACAGCTCACAAAGGAAGAGACTTTTTTTTTTTTTTGAGTCAACTTGACCAGTTGTTGACTTGCGCATACCTGAGTTGTGCGGGACTAGTGTTTATCGCACACAACCTCCACAACCGGTGTGTTTCTCTTGCTTCTGCAGCTGTTTTCTGGCTGCTCTTACATTATTCATATGTTGCTTTTGTGTGAAGCGACATACGTGCTGTAGACACGTTTACAGCTCTTCTAAAGGCAAAGACACCAGGTCATCTTGAATCGACAGAATTTCCATCAGATTTAACCCAAACCTAAACCTTAAACTCTACTGGGGGGAAGTGGGCTGGACCTCCTGAGGATCTCAGCAGTCGAGCAGATCTCCCTCGGCCCACGTGAGCGGAATAGCTGGGAAACTTCTGCTAAACCTTGATTGACATGAGACTAAGAATAGCATGGGGTTTGAGGGGGGTGAGTTGTTAACTCTGTCACACCTCATCATCACAATAGAAATGAATGAAACTTGGGTAATGAAACTTTTGGCTGTTTCACCTCTTTGCTCCACTGAAAGGTGCTTCACACCACTTCCTGGTCAGCCTTCAACATGAATGTTTAATGACAGTGTTATTGGTTTGATTATTTGGCTGTTTGTAAATCGAGACGCTTAGATACCCGTGATGGAGTTGTGGATCACATCACTGAGATGAAGGACAAGGTCTCCAGTGAGATGTTCTGAGCAGCAGTTTTTCTGATGATGTGATGCTGAGGTGAACTTATGCCCCGATGCTGAGATACTGACATATTCTGATGCTGAGATGATTTGATGCTCAGATATTGTGATGATACCCACATCTGTGCCACTCCTCTCTTCCAGCGGCACGTTCCTCGAGCTCTGCGTGATGCCCAAAGATGAGGACATCCTACAATTGGTGAGTGTGCGTCTCCATGTCCTCCTCACCTGCGCAGGTTAGTCTATTTCCCCACCAATCACAGTGCGGCTCTGAAAAAGGTGGTTAGGGGTCTCCTGTGTCTGGTTGCACTCAGATATACAAACTCATATACAAAATCTCTCCAGTTGCTCTCCGTGTGACTCATGTGCTTCTTTCCACCTCTGGTGAACAGACGCTTGCTGCGTGAGGCGTCCCAACCCATCAGTTTGTGACCGATGTGCCTCCGCGTGTTGCGGAGATCGAACAGTCGCCCCCCCCCCCCCCCCCCCATCCTCGAACCCAGTCATTTTTGCCGTGTTTCTGTCCATTCCACTTCAAGGAGCGCTAAAAAAGGATCCTGAGATTGTGTGAAAGTGCAATGCATCCTGGGATGTTTACCCAGGAAGTGGTGTGAGGGCCGGTAACAAGGTCACTGCGGCAGCTTTGGCCTCATTACAGGAGTCTGAGCATCATCGGACAAGTAGCACGCGTATCAAAATCATAGTTAAAAACAAGTCAGGCAGCAGGCGTGCAGCAGTTAGCTATCGCCTTGCAGGTGAAGGACATGGGTTTGAATCCCACCTCCTGCTGTAGTGCCCTTGATGAAGGTAATTATGTTCAGTGATACAAGCGAAAATTACCGTGCTGTTTAAGAGCATAAATTACCTAAGTAAGCTCGTGGTTGCAAGTCACTCTGGAGAAAAGTGTCAGATGATTTAATTTGAAATAAGATAAATTAAAATTCGGATAGCATTTGGAGGTAAAGGAAAGGCATTGCACAACTTCTCTGCGGAATAGGTGTGAACTGCAGCTGGACAAACGCATCAGCACATCGAATTATTAATAGTAATAATCATAATGTCAGAAGGACAGAGGAGGGGTGGAAACAACTCCTGGGTGACCAACAGCAACTGGATGTCCACTCTGCACGGTGACCATGTCTCCTCCTCTCTGGGTCTCGCATTTCCGGGTCGACGGCACCATCTGCGCGCAGCATCCTCTGGGAGAGCACCTCCACCTTGCACCGAGGGGGGCGCTGTGAGGGTTTTGCGTCACCGCAACTCCAGCTGGCCTGCTTTAGGAGCACTTTCTGGGTCGTCCTGGTTGTCAGGTACCCTGGGGGCAGCAGGTGGCGCAGCGGTTAGGACTCACTGTCCTGCTCGGTGAAACCTGTGCCGTGAAGAACGCGCTGCGGCAGGTGGACGCCACGCTCCCGTTGCAGCGGCCCGCTGCTTGGGCGGCTCCGCACAGAATCTGTGTCAGTTATAAATAGCTGGACGTGGGCTCCGTGAGCGGGAACGTGGTAAAGGACCTTCGCTGAGAGAATGGCTTACCGGGGTAAACCAGCCAGAGGCCAGCGAAGACCGTTTTCTGTGGTTCGAAAAATAGTCTTGCGAGGCTCCGTATCTACGAAGCAGAGGAAAAATTTGTGCACAGTCCAGTAAAGCGTGAACAACGTGTTGTGAGGACGGCTCCTTCTGGAACACAGTTGTTATCGTTCACCGTTATTTTTCTCATTGCTTTGTCCAAGGCAAGTTGTAGCAGTAGATGTTAAACTTTACTCTGGTTTAACCCTTAATATAGCAGGGAAGCTTACTGTATCAATTCAAGGTAACTATGCCGGTCGAGGGTACTACAGCAAGACGTGGGATTTGAACCCATAACCTTCAGATTGCAAAAGCCATGGGCCCTATTTGCTATGACCCCCTGTACCTACCTGCTGGAAAAAATTTCCCATGAGGCCACTGGCCAGCAGAACACTTGTGTCCACCTGTCCTGCTAGCTCTAAACCCCTGCTAACCCTCACAGACCTGAGCGTGTCTGATGTTCTATTTTCTTTCCCTTCATGCAGTTTTAATGGCCGCTCTGTTCTAAGTGCTTCACGTTGCGCTGGCAGTGTTTTCGGGTGTTTTTGCGAAGAGCAAGATCCAGGTCCGTGTACCTCACTAAGCGTGTCATACGCCAGCCACCCTCCCCTCTGTGGTCACCATGATCACTCCAGTTCTGAGAATGGCATGGACCCCCCCTTTGCCAAATGTGCCGAGCACACCTGGAGTTCTGGGGATGATCAGTTGCTTGTTTACACCTCCCTTCGACATGAGTGATGTACCCCAGCAGTGTGATGTGACCTGGAACCACAAACACTGTTTGCTCCACTGGTACATTATGTCCAGCTTTATATACAGCATGTGTATATATGTATGTGTGTGTATATATATATAGGGGCGCGGTGGCGCAGTGGGTTGGACCACAGTTCTGCTCTCTGGTGGGTCTGGGGTTCGAAGTCCCGCTTGGGGTGCCTTGCGACGGACCGGTGTCCCGTCCTGGGTGTGTCCCCTCCCCCTCTGGCCTTACGCCCTGTGTTGCCGGGTAGGCTCCGGTTCCCCCGCGACCCCGTATAGGACAAGCGGTTCTGAAAATGTGTGTGTGTGTGTGTGTGTGTGTGTGTGTGTGTGTGGTATATATATATATATTATATATAAACACAGTATATATATATACACACAATATTTCAACGTAAGAACATGAAATGGGCAATAATATTAATTATAATAATCTGAGGAGCCACAGGTGGTGTAGTGAGTCAAGCCATTGCCCTTAGATTCAAAGCACCTGGGTTCGAATCCCACTCCTGCTGTAGTACCCTTGATCAAGACACTTATCCTGAACGGCTACAGTAAAAATCGCCCTGGTGTATATAAAGGGTAAATCAGCGTACGTCGTTTAAGGCTGTAGGTTGGTTTCGCGAGAGTGACAGATGAATATAAAATAGTAAATGTGCTGTTGGTTATATTGCGCTGGACACGCTGTATGATGCAGGGGGCGAAACCCCAGGACACAGCGGCTTGTCCACGAGACTAATGGCCCGATTTCATTATCCTCCCGACGAGAGATCAACCCATCTGCCCTCCCATCGGAACCTGGAACCTCTTGGCTCATCTCCTGCCGGAGGAGGAGAAATCTGCGCAAACACACTCCGGTTCCCTCAGCCCAAACATGCATGCACGCACGCACGCACACACACTCAGTCGCTCGTCCTACATCTGTTGCTATCATGGCCCGCTCTCGCTAGCGGCTGGCGGTGCGTTGAAGAGCTGGCGCCTGGGGGGCCGTCGGCTGTATCGAGGGGTTTGGATCCGCGTGGAGTGGAGCACGTGGCTGGGCGGGCGAAGCGAAACGTGCTCTTGTAGAGGAGGAGGGCAGCTGTAGTTAGCTGAGTGCCCCCTATTCTGGTCAGGTTGAGGATGTTGGCTTTGGGGGAGAAAAAGTGGGCGGGGCTTGTGTGATCTGAACTGAATGCATAATGAAGCAGCTGCTCTTGCCGCCTCGGTGGTAACGGCTCTTCAGAGGAACGAGTGAGTGAGAGAGAGAGCGGGAGGGAGGGAGCAGAGCGCGTTCGCAGGCGTGGGTGAGACTCGCCGAAGACGCGGGAGGGGAGCAATGCGGGCTCCTCTCTGGGCCGACCGCGGGAGGCGGGTGGCGGGTATGCAGCCGGTTCTGCTGGGTCGCAGAGCGGAACAGCGCTAACGGCAGCGATCCTTCCGGTGCTGCTGCGTTGCGCTACCCCACCCCCATCTCCATCCCCATCCAACCCGGTCCACCTCCGTCTGCTGTGGCGCGATCGCTCCCTCTCACTTGTTGTACCCGTCGCCGCGGTGACAGAGCCGCCACCAAGCGGTTACGTTCACTCTCCTTCATCATCTCTTCTCCTCTCCCTCCGCCTGCCCTTCTGCCACCTGCACAACAGTTTCCGAGGGATGTCGGCGCCGCTCCGGTAAGCGGAAAAATGACAGCTACTCTGTGCCTCTCGCTTGTGTCCATTCTGTCCGTCTGTGCGTCCGTTGTCCACTGTGCCGTCGTTCTCGCGCAAGCACCGTTGTCAACCTCATCCCGTGATGCCGGCCCCTGGTTCCCGCATGGTTTCCCGCTCCGGCCACGCGCAGGTCTGGTAGGGTGGCGGAGGCTCGGGCGCGAGCTGAAGTGTGGGACTCGCCCGTCTTTGCCTCCCCTCCCTTTCCCACGAGCACTTTGGCGCCGGGGCCCTTGAAGCCACTCAGGGAGGCGGGGACCGGGATCACGGCCGTTCGACACAGTGGGCGAGGCGGGGCGAAAGTCCACCGGTGCTCCGCAGCACCGTTTTTTTCGACGACGACGGCTTTTGGGGAAGGTTTGGTATCACCACTCCCCCCCAAACCAAAGGCGCCAAGCGACATTTAAATTTTCCTGTCGTCGGAGAAGTTGTGGCATGATCACGGAGGTGTCGTTCTCTAGCGTGGCGTGCGGGGCGACCCGACCTCCTCTCGCTGCGCTCCGTGTGCCTGCGGACTCGCTCCACGAGCAGGCAGGTGGGCGACCCGGCAGGGGGAGGGGGCGATGTTCTGCACAACTGTTGCTCCTCCCCTTGTGAGCGGAAGAAAATGACGACAGGGTTCGAGGGAGGGGGAGCGCGTCCTCGTCGAAGGAAACCAGGACTCTGTTGGATGGAGCGTTTGTTCTTAGCTGTGGGCGTGATTTTATTTTTATTCATGGATTGCCACGCTGTGTTCTGGTCTTTCCATTGCTGCCATATTTGTTGTTTTTTTTTAATATTACATGTTATCTATAAATATATTTTTCTAACTGTAGGGAGTCGTGTTGTTTTCTACTTTTCGAAGCTGCTCCTCTGCTCTGCTGTGTGATGTCAGGTCCAGTCTGACTTCTGTCCCCTTTCTTGCAGGCCTATTCCCAGGATGCCTACCTTAAAGGCAATGATGCGTACAGTGGACACGCCCCACAACATCCCGGACCCGCCCCCGGTGTGTTACGGTCGCGTAGACGCTCGAAACCCCGGGCATGGCCCAGGCGCCGGACTTGGGCCTGGCTGCTGGCGGGCAGGGGGGCCCCGCCGAGGGATACCATGCCGACATCCCCGTGCCGCCTCCACCGCCTGTGAAGACCGACTCTGCCGATCAGGGACTCCGCCCAGTCCGCCTGGGCCCCGCCCACAGGACCGAGTGCTGCCCAGAGGTAGCGCGTCCTGCGCTCGGCAAGACCAGAACCGCAATGGCGTCATCTTTGGCGGGTCAGTACCCTCCCCCTCGGCCGGCGGATCAGGCGGCAGCGCTCTCCGCTGGGGGCAGCCTTCTCGGCTATCACTACACGCCCCCCCCTCGGGGCTCCGGGCCCCCGGCGCACCAGAACATCGACTGGCGCAACTACACCACCTATAGGGAGTACATCGACCACAAGGGGCTGCACGCCTATGGCTCGCGCACCATCCAGGAGCGACTGGACAGCATGCGGGCCTCTTCGCGGGGCCAGAGTGACCGCGCTCAGCTGGTCTCCCGGGGGTCCCGTGCCACGGGGGTCCCGCAGGTTCGCCGCAGGAGTACGTCCCATGACCGTGCGTACCACGTTCCCCCTGCGATGCCCCTGCGTAGCTCCTCGCAGGAGCGCTTGGCGTCTGCCGATTATGCCGCCCGCATGAACAACTGGCCCCGCAGCGCTTCGCAGGATGGTTTCCCCTCCAGCCAGAGGGGGGCGCCTAAAACCAAGGCTCGCTCCTGCGACTACCTGGAGGAGGGTGAAGTGTCAGCTGGGCGGCTGGTGGACAGGCGAGGGTACGGGAGGGTGGACGTGAAGGACGGAGGCATCTTGTACCCTGATGGGGGGCGGCCCAGCCGGCTCTCGGTGTCCATGAGAGTCCCGCCTCCAGCTCACAGGACTGTCCGCTATGCGCCCAGAGGCCTGCACTTCCCCAAAGGCGCTCCGCAGATGGTGGCCTCCAGAGCGGACGGCGCCGCCCTGCTGGCAGACAGGTCCATGAGGCTGGGACGGAATGTCTCCTTCCACGCTGACACATCCAGGGACCAGAGGGTGTCGGTGAGCAACCACGTCGGCCACCAGCAGTCGCGTGTCCGGGCCGAAAGCATGCGGGTGCCTAGCAGGGAGGCGGAGCTTGGTGCCAGGACCGCCTCCTGCTCTGCCTCCTCAAAGAGCCCTGTGACCAGGCAGCCAAGCAGCACTGCTTCGTCTACCAACGGTTCCACTCCTTCGGTGTCAAGGAGCCCTCATCGGATAAGGCCACCCCGCCTCGCACTCTGGCCGTCGAGGGGGTGTCAGACACCGTGGTCCTCAGGGAAAAGTCTCCGTTGGCAAGGGTCGGGGCCCAGCCGCTGCGCCACCGCTCCTACCTGATGGCCGTGAGCGAGCCCGAGAGCGAGGGCACTGCTGGCGCCACCTGCTGGCTGCCCAACGACGCACGCCGGGAGGTGCACATGAAGCGCCTGGATGAGCAGCTGCAGGCATCCAGCTCCAGCAACTTGGACGAGTCACTCGACGCCATCCCCTTCATAGGTACGTGCCGCTGCCGGCCGCTCGTCCGTTGTCATGGAAACTGCGGGAGGCTTTAGCGAGGCTCTGCTGCGGGGTGTGTGTGCATGTGTGCGAGAAGTAACACCAAACTGGGGGGCGGCAGTAGCGGTTTGCACAGATGTGTGAGGAGAACCGCCGAGTGGTACGCAGATCTGTGCAGAAGTGGGAAACGGTAAACAATTCACTTTGCTGGGGGCCAAATGTCCAGATTAGCATCGACAGCAAGCAGGGCGCCCTCTAGTGGTGCTCAGGCCTTGCACTGAAATGATGGCCAAAAAAATCCTTCTCCTTTTACAGCAGGTGCCACGTTTGTCAGCGTATGAGCTCTGTACTCTCTCTCCACATACAGGACTCAAACCTTGTTGTGCTTCATCACGGGGGCAGGTAGCAGTTGTTGGGTTGTGGCCTGGGAGCCCAAACAGCAAGTGGGGTGTGAACTCTGGACTGTTGTAGCTTCTCCCATCCTGACTGCTGGCCTCCAGCTCCTACCCCTGCCTCAACTAGGTTCAGATCCCACCTCCTCCTGGAGTACCCTGGAAGAAGGTGCTTATAGGTGAAAATTATCCTGCTGTGTAAATGGGTAAATCACTGTAAGTAACTGAACATGGTCAGTTACTTTGGAGAAGAGCATCGGTTCATAAGTAACAATAATGATACCCAGGCAGGTGGGTGAGGCACAGAGGGAGGGCGATCCAGTTTACGGTGTACTGTCACATAGAGGTTGCAGGTTTCAGTCCCAGGAAGGGCGCTGCTGTTCAGTATCCCTCTCGAAAATTTGCAATTCTGTGTCCGCCTGTGTTCAGGAATTCAGACGGCATCAGGTGACGCTACACCATCCAGGTAATAACAGGGTGAGACCTTTACTGGGTATTTCCCCATCAGCGACCCCAGTGCGATACGTTAGGGGCGCTCACCTTGGTATGACCCGATCACCATTTTATTGTGGTGTTACCTGGTCATCCATCACATACTGCATTTTAATTACTGCAGTGTAAAACAGCTGTAAGTATAATTTTGTCAATATAATATTTTAAGGACGTCATCTTGAGGGCGTTCTAGATTTACGGTTAAGTTCTGAATTAATTTTTAATGTAAGGGGTGACCTCACAGGCATGGGGATGAGTCCATTCACTTACCGATAACCGGGCGATGGGATGTAATAATGTATCACTTAAATGTCAGCATGCGATCATTTATGCACTGTGTGTTTATCTTTGAAAGGTTAAAATGTAACTTGCGTATTCCCGATTTGGGCATAATTGTAGGATGACTGCATGCCACACGGTGAGGCGCTGTTTGCGCGACTGACCTTTGGCCAGTGAAGTCTGCGCATATTTACCACGGCAACAACGCGCATTCCTTTGCTGGCGATGTCATTTCCTGTTTCTTGTTTACGTTGTTTGAATCCCAAAGGAAATTTGAACCGGTTTGTCTTTTAATATGCCGAGTGGTATAATTAACGAAGGAAACCGAATGGTACGTGGAAATGGAAATGACTTGTAATCCTCGTCCTCTTGCTTGCTTTGATTTGTTCGAAGGCGGAGTTTCCTCTGTTCTAATGAACGTGTCGGGGACCGTGTGGCTTCTCCAAGGTTACGGGATGTTCACGGGCGGCACGCGGTGTTTCAGGGCCGACAGCACGAGTCCCGCACCCTGCGAGAACGGTGCCGCTGGAACCCGTGGCATTGCCAAGGCCTTGTCTGAGATAAATAGATAGATGGGTGCATAGCTTCGTTTATCCCACAAGAAATTGTTCATGGGAGTAACTGAGCTCAGAAAGGGGCAGAGCTGTCATTTATTACTAGATGACCAAGGGCACAGCTGTTCCTGCGCCGCTTTAAGCAAAACTCTTCGCCTTTATGCCTCCGCAGGTCCGAGACGCAAATACAGGCAGAGTACAGTTTTTGATATAAGTAGCTCCGCTCAATCAGCGCCGCCTGGTGGTCGCCGCCTGCTTTGCCTGTCCATGTTGGTTGTTTCAAGCCGGTGGTGGGCAGGGCAGCGGGGCAGATTTATGGCTATATCTGTGGCTCACGCCTGTCCCAAGCGCGCTGGAGGAGGTGGTGCGAGAACTGGGACGACCACTTTAATTATAGCTGCGAAGCCCACGGCGCCGCCCCGGTGGCTCAGACAGAGCACTGCGCCGCCTCCTTTTAAGGACCCTGGAACTTTCGTCGTCCTCGGAAAGGGGACGCGTCCTCATTCCCGTTGGCCCTGGGGGCCGCCTCCCAGGGAGCTTTGCCGGTTATGCTTGGAAACTGGGCTTTTTTGGTTACCGTGGTTTTGCTGCCTTTGCAAATCGTGTCAGATGTTTAATGTTCCCCCATTCGTGGTGTGTGAAGGGTTGCTCTAGACCTGTAAAAAGAAGGTCAGCGGATTGTGGTTAGAATGAGGGTGATATCCGTGTCGAAAGGTTTTTAATATTGATTTTCTGTGTGTGGATTAAATAAATGCTGTAGACCAGTCTGCTGTACCACCTCAGCTCGTCCGCTTCCATAGCGGCTCCTGAAATATAAACTGGCTCACCACTTAAACACACTTGGGACCAGAAGTCATAACTCAATTTGTGCTCAATAAGTCACAATCAATAAACATTTAATAACACAGATATCCCTTGAATTTTTGCTGCCTGGGATTTCAAAAAAATCTTGGGTGTTGTTGTAATAAACAAAACCGCTTAGAGTTTTAAAATATTTAGTGACTTTGACGTACATAAGAAATAATTAAAATGAAGCCTAAATAAAACCAAAAACTCCCGATAAGTGTTAAGATTCATCTCACAAACGTGCCACATGCCTCATCTTGTTGTTGATCACTAACGGTGAGGAACACAAGACATGAGCTGTAAACACTGAGGAAGTGAGTTGAATGAAGGCGGTCCCACACTGTTGTACTGCTTGGGTGCTCTTTACCGCCACCTGTCGACTGGGTGCATTATCACACATGGTGTTCCCCTCAGCTACACGCACACATTTTCTGAAACCACTTACCCCAAGGAGGGTCACGGCGAACCGAAGCCCAACCCGGCAACACAGGGCGCAAGTCCGGATGGGGAGGGGACACACCCAGGACGGGATGCCAGTCTGTCACAAGGCACCCCAAGCAGGACTCGAACCCCAGACCCACCAGAGAGCAGCCCCTGGCCAAACCCGCTGCGCCACCGTACCCACCCTTACAGACAGACATTTAAGAAAATAGTTACGTGGAGAAAATGTAATTAGAAATAAATTAATTAAAAAAGACAATTTTAAAATACGAGAAGTCTGAATTCTGGGTTCGTTTTTACCCGAAAGACCGAATTTTGAAGGTTTTCCCGCTGGATGCTGTTGGACCGCATGCAATGAAGATTTTAGCTTCCGCTCCCATGCGGTGGTGCCACCATTTAAACCAGTGAAAAGTGATTGGATCGCTGGAGGGCCTGTGTGTCCAGCGGTCGTGATGTTGCCGTCTTGCCAATGGTCACTTGACACCTCTCCGTTACATCCTTCCAGATGAGCCATCTAGCCCTAGCGCAGACCACGTCGCCGCCCACATTCCCGCTTCCGCTGTGATATCAGTCACCTCAGCCGTAACCGCAGTGCCCCCCAGCCCAGCCTCCCCTACCGCTCATACGACGGCAGCTGTCCCATGACCAAGGTAAGAGCGACCTGCACGCACCGGAACGGCGGGAACATTGCCACACCCCAGAGCCTTACTTGTTGGGGCGGCTGGTAGTGTAGCAGTTAGAGCTGCTGCTTTTGGACCGAAAGGTGACAGGTTCAAATCCCACCTCCAGCTGTTGTACCCTTGAGCAAGGTACTTACCCTACATTGCTCCAGTACGTTGGGGTTTCCTTGCAGAGCGGCTTGTTCAATCTGCAGGCTACTTTAAGCAAGCCTTACCCAACTGGTAGCCAGTGACTGACTTGCTGTAACTCTGTCCACGAGCCTCCTAGGGAAACTCTGCCTCCGGCATACAGTTGCATGCTGGTGCGTCACATGAATGTGTCACCCCGTCTCCACGGCGACACTACGATCTTGTGTATTTCCTTTTCTCTTGACCGGTCACCCGAAGATTCGCTACGAAACAGCGTCGAAGAGGCGCAGTCGGGCAGCAAGACGGAGCGGTCCAAGTCTTGTGACGAGGGGTTGGACAACTACAGGGACGAAGGGAGAGCGTGAGTCCCTGAACGTCGTTATGAGCCCATCCGCATCCCAGCGTTTCGACATTTCCCTTTGTATTGCTCTCTAATGCCTCTTTGGCTGTTTCCCCACCAGGCGACCATCGGTCAAGCACAGCCTCAGGGGCCTCAGGAAGGTACGAGACGCTGGTTCTCTTCTTGAACGTTGATTTCGCGGTGTTTGGTGAAATCCCAGATTGTGATGGAACATGGGAAGGTTGGCAGCACAGCCTGTTAAATATCTCAATTTTCATCCCCCATTATCCGCTCCTAATTCCTTCCTGAAAACTGACCAAATATTGAAAAATCACATAGTGAAAATACTTATTCCATTGTTTCTTATGGGGAAAATTGCAACTGGTTCTGAGGCTCCGTCCCAAATTCACACCTAAATCATCCGAGATTATCTCTAATGTAAGGAAAAAAGCGTTCGGCACGTTAACATCTGATGCAGTTCTACCTTTTTTGTGGTTTATCCCCGGAAAATAATTTTGCATCGTTTTTGGTTGATGGCATCTTGGTCAGTGTGTTGATGCTCATTCATATTCATTATTATGTTAATTAGAGACAACCCCAAATGTGGACAAATATTGCACGAGACCATTCTTACCAGTACGTGCTGGTAGTTGTGACAAGTGTCCACTGCACTCTTGTCCAAGGCTTTAGACGGGCACAAGTCCTCGGACGATTCCGGATCCAGGAGGGATTCTTCCTCTGACATCTTTAGCGACTCCTCCAAAGAGGGCTGGCTTCACTTCCGCCAGCTCGCCATCGACAAGAGCAAGGTAAGAGTTCAGCTGCCCGGCCAGCGATCCACCCTAAGCCTGGCTTCCTCTACGACTCCATTGGGCAGTGGCACTTTCTTCAGTAACTCCAGCTGAAAGTGCATGTCTCAAGTTGTGGATGTGAACTTAGAGCAGAGCTGTGTCCTGGCTGCAGGAGTTTATGTTTATTCATTTATGAGACACTTTCGTCCAAAGTAACTTGCAACTCAGAGTAAACAAAGTGCATCAAGAGTAGATGAAGAGCTTTAGTCTCAAACGAAGGATTATTGACGCACAGCTTGTCTGTCTGATACCACCACGTTGTTGCTTCACATCCCTCAAGTAGCTGCCTATAGAAGTGACGTTCAAGTAACAAATACATAGATAATCGTAGCAGATGGTGTTGGACTCATTTATGTAGCTGTCAGGAGATCAGGAGAGAAACGGCTCTGAGAGATGGGTTTGAGACTCTTTTTCAATGTTGGCAGAGATTCAGCAGCTCTGAGGGACATAGGGAGTTCATTCGTACACGTTGGGGCCAAAACCTAGGTTTTCAATTTTAGACCTCTTGTCAGTGGGTTCTCCTGCTCTGCTAAATCTGTTGGTCAGGTGGATAAATTTCCATGTTTAGGGAGTCGTTGAAGGTCCTCAATTTGTTTCTGTTAGACTCAGCACTTACGGCAGTGCTGTGCGAATCATTCAGGCCTGTTTTGTTTTCTTTTCCGCTTTTATCGAGAAATTTAAGTCTCTCTCATGTCAACTGTGGCACTTTTTTTCTTTCCATTCAGCACTCAAGTAAATTATTGTACTCTTTCATTTACCTGACACTTTCCTCCGAATGGTAATTAAACTCCTTACAGTGATTCATCTATTTATACAGCAGTCATTTTACTGTGTCAATTTAGGCTAAGTACCATGATCAAGCAGAAGTCGGGATTCAAACCCAGGTCCTTCGGGTGGAAGGTGGTGGCTCTTAAGCACTGCACCAACTGCTGTAGCTGTAGTCTGGTGGCCGACCGCATGCCCACTGTGTGCACACTGCGTTTTCTGCGTGTTCTGTTCTTTACTGCATATTTAGATGCATTTGCCCCCATTGGGGCTGTTCAGCTGAGGATGACTGATGAGACCTTGATTTCAGCTTCTTTGTTTTTTTTTTTAGAACTGCAGTACATGTTCTACTTTGGCTGTTAATAGCAGGTGCGATGCCTCGGTCCCGGCTTGGTGGATCTGTTTCTTTCCGTTGCGGACGGTCAACCCCATTCCCCCCTTCCCGAGACACACTTTCTCCCAGAACTTCCCTATGTGGGTCAGCTGCTGACCTGGGAACTGGGCATCTGCAAACTCCCCAAATGGGTGAGCATCTCCCTGTCTCCAGCCCCAGGTGCAAACCGGGTGGGGAGGTGGGTAGACACCGAGGATGTGAGATAGATTGTCAGAGAGACCTGGAAGTGTTCTCCTTCGCCTGGTTGTGCCCTCAGACCTGTGTCCTTCAGGTCTCGCTGTCCATCTGTGTTGTCCTTGTGGAGACCCACAAAACATGCCCCACTATCAAGGTGTCTTAATGTGACCAGATCCAGAACCCTGATTACGAAGAGCAGGATGAGTAGAAATGTGAGGAAGTCGGAGGGCCGTGGCGAAACGGGCAGCGAATTAAATGTCGAAAATATCGAATGGCTCCTCGCAGCTGTAGCTGTGAAGTGCAGCATGATTCCGGCATGTTCCGCTCCCCCGCAGCAGCGCTTCCCGCACCCACGCTGACAGATCCCGTCTCTCGTTCCCCTCTGTTTTGAAAAGGGGGGGCAGCCACGGTTCGGTACTGCCAGATGGCGCAAGATACTTCGGCACGTACCGCCACTGTGACCAATACCAACATCGACATCAGTGCCACCATCACTAATACCAACGCTGCCACCATCAACGCCGCCGCTTCCTCCTGTCAACATGCGGCTCGGGTCACCCTAGAAACCTCCAGATCCGTCTGGATCACTTAGTCTGTGTATTTATGCTTCTCTGACATCTGATTGGTTGATTTTGATTAGGGAATAGCTAAAAATAATGAATCTAATATACGAGCAATGATGCACGTAATAACTGAATACATAACACATATATGAATGAATGTAATAAATGAATAAAAGTGCGGTTTAAAGGTGCGCCATCCAAATTTGTAGGGTAGAGGCGCACGGTTCTCACACACACGGTGCGTGGATACGAGAATGGAACTTGCTGGAGCACGTGACTGTCGTCCCTGGCAACGGGAGTTTGACTCACTCTGCGCGGAACGGACTGCGTAAATCCTGTTTCCGTGGCGCTCCTTGTGTGTGAAGTTGCGTAACCAAAGTGCAGCAGGTCGCAAAGTGGTTAGAGTCGCTAACTTGCGATCGAAGGAGCTGGGTTCGAATCCCACTTGCTGCTGTAGTACTCTTGATCACGGTACTTAGCCTGAATTATACGGTAAAATGACCTTGCTGCATCAATGGGTGAATCAGGGTAAGTAGCTTTGTGTGCCAAAATAATATTGTAAGTTGCTTTGGCGAAAAGTGTCAGATAAATGAATTAATATAAGTGCATCTCTCTCCTTACTCTCTCATTCGTTTATCTCCATCTCTTCTCCGTTGCTCCCTCCCTCTGTCCCCGATCTGTTTCCATGGTAGCGGGTGGGTGGAGGCATCCGTCCCTGGAAGCAGATGTACGCTGTGCTGCGAGGCCACTTCCTCTTTCTGTATAAGGACAAGAGGGAGGGGCTGGCGCAGGGCTCCGCCCAGGCGGAAAACGAGCTGCAGCCAATCGGCATCAAGGCGTGTCTCATCGACATCTCGTACAGCGACACCAAGCGTAAGAACGTGCTTCGGCTCACCACGTCGGATGGCGAGTACCTCTTCCAGGCGGAAGACCGCGAGGACATGCTGTCCTGGATCCGGGTCATCCAGGAGAACGGCAGTGTGGACGAGGAGGTAGCGGGACCTGAGGGAGCGGGGCGTGGGGGCAGGGCGGACGCCGGCAAGGTGATTTTCGATTGATTACGAGGCTTTTTCGTCTCATGAAGAGCAGCGCTGCTGTCCTGAGCCTCTTCCATCAATGGTTGTCCAGTGTCAGACGAGACGTTTGGATGGACAATAATAAAAGATTTTTTCCACACTATGGATTTTAATTAATTCCTTCGCAGGCGGAGGACTTTCGGGAGCTTAGACCTGCAAACTTTTGGCCTCAAATTGCATCCCGTAACTGCTATACCGCGGTACCTTCCGCCTTTTCAGTCACAGTCTCATTGTATTGCCAGTCGTACAGATGGCGGCAGACCGGCTGCTCAACATACAAACGCAACTGAAACATCATTTCTCTGTTTGCAACTCGTTTTGTTCCTCTGTGTGTGTGTGTGTGCGCGCTGCCCGCAGAGTGCAGGAGTCACGAGCCGAGACCTCATCAGCCGGAAGATCAAGGAGTACAACACCATGATGAGGTAGATGGAGAAGCGATGGGTTCCCCACTGGTGCATGTTCTGAGTGTCGCCATGGGCCTTATGCTCTCTGTGTGTGTGTGTGTGTGTGTGTGTGTGTGTGTGTGCACGTGTGTTTCAGCCCGACCAGCGGCAAAACAGAGCCCTCCCCCAAAGTCTCCAGACAGTCTCTCAGCATCCGCCAGACACTCCTGGGCGCCAAAGGGGAGGCCAAGGTGTCCGGTGGAGCTTTTCCAAAGCAGGACTCGGAGAGGAAGCTGCTCCACAGGGGTACGGCGCCACCCCCCGCCGCCTTCTCTCGGTCTCTTTGACCGGGTTGCGTCCGCTGTGCTCCTCACGCTCTGCCGCCTTCCCCCCCCAGATGACGTGAGCCCGCCCAAGGACAGGGCTGCCTGGCGGAAGAGCATCCCCATCCGCATGAGGAAGAGCTCTGAGAAGAAGCCCACCCGGGCGTCACGTTTGGCGTGCGGCTGGACGACTGCCCCCCTGCGCAGACCAATCGGGTGAGTCGCGGGCCAGAACGGCCTACGCTGGGGTCACGTTTTTTTTTTTCATTTATGCCGCAGTTTGCGCGTCATCTGCTGAGACTTTAAAAGAGATGTGTAGATGGAGAGATAGATGGATTCATAGATAATGTTATTAAGCACAACTCAAGTGCAGTGTAGCTGTGAGACAACGCAAGGCCATTAGGCCATTACTTACAGGTATATACATTTACCTTTATTTATTTAGCTGGTGCTTTTTTCCAAAGTGACTCCCATGTTTAGCTGCTTACAAGTATTTATCCATTTATACAGCTGGGTAAGTACCTTGCTCAAGGGTACTACAGGTGGAGGTGGGAACTGAACCTGCAACCTTTGGGTATAAAACCAGCAGCTGTAACCTCTACGCCATATGTGTCAAACTCAAGGCCCGCGGGCCACATCCGGCCCGGCGTGTAATTATATCCGGCCCGCGAGATCATTTTATATATTATTGTATTAATGGCCCGGCGATATGAAGCGCTGGTAACACAATAAACTACAGATCCCATAATGCAGCGCTTCAGCTGCCTTGCCGAACATTTCCCGCGTTAATCAAGTCTAGCTTATGATGCTGCAAGTTATTGCGAAGCTAGCCCTCACGATGCCGAAGAGAAAAGTTGATTCTGAAAACAGAGCCTTTAAAAACCGATGGGAGGCTGAGTATATGTTTACTATATATTTTTATGGAGAGCAAAATCTTTTGGGATATTTAAAATTTAAGTTTATTTTTTATAAAATGACATAAGAGTAAAGAAATTAGAATGTTTGTTCTTTTAACGTTTACTTTAGTTTATATTTCTAACTTGTATAATTTAGACAGGATATATTTTTATGGAGAGCAAAATATTATAAGTTATTTAAGGTTTGAGTGGATTTATTCCGGAATAATATTCCTGTCTGTTTTTATTCATATTTATGTTCAAAAAAGTTACGTTTTAAAAGTTTTAAACTTTAAAGTTTTAAAAGTTTAGTTTTAGTGTGTTCAATAAATGTTTATCCTGTTCGGCCCGCGACCTAAAGTGTGCTTTGGATTTTGGCCCCTGGCCTGTGCAATTGAGTTTGACACCCCTGCTCTACGCTATGCTACTACGCTGCACTCCTGGGCCAGCTGGTAGCATAGTGGTTAGAGCTGCTCCCTCCCCTTGGACCCAAAAGGTTATAGGTTCACGTCTCACCTCCAGCTGTAGTTGGAATAAATAATAAAAACCAGCAAACTGCAAAAACGAAAAACAACAGCTATTTTAAGAATCAGCGCTGATGCCGTGTGTGTGTCGCGCTCCCTCCTCGCAGTTCGTGCCCCTCATCGTGGAGGTATGCTGCAAGCTGGTGGAGGAGCGTGGCCTCGAGTACACGGGCATCTACCGCGTTCCCGGCAACAATGCCGCCATCTCCAGCATGCAGGAGGAACTCAACAAGGGTCTCGATGACATCGACATCCAGGACGACGTGAGCGTTGGTCCTGCATCTGCATCTCCGACACAGCCCTCTCTCCACCCGGCCGCTCCCGTTCATTTACTCTCCCTTTCTCACCTCTCATCCAGAAATGGAGGGACCTCAACGTCATTAGCAGCCTGCTCAAATCCTTCTTCCGGAAACTTCCGGACCCTCTCTTTACAAACGGTACCTGTCTGTTTGCAGTGCACTTTTACATCAGTTCTGCCCGCTTCGTTTGCTTAAACGCTTCGAAATGTTGCTTTGCGTTGCTTTAATACATCTTTCATTAATTTGAAAATAATATGGGTGCATAGTTATGTTAATAATGATTTGCATTCAGTAAGAAAAGTCTCTCCAATAAACCTTGATATAAATGACATCCGACGGGTTATAGCAGGAAGTAACATCCATTGTGAGAAAGTTGTTGTGATTTTAGAAAATGTACTAACAGCACCATTTAGTAGAGAGTATAGAAATCATCATAGTGCTGCACTGGTCATGTGTGGTCAGTAATGCATTATTATTATTATTTATTATCATTCATCTGGCTCTAAGGTAATTTGGCTCTGGCTTCATTCATCTTTCTCCAAGGTAATTTAATATTTGTGCACTAAGCTGTCTACAATCAGTTACCTATTTATACAGGTGGGCAATTTTTACTGTATCAATTCAGGGTAAGTACCTTGACCACTGGTGCTGTAGCCGGAGCATTGATTTGGACCCCGGGTCCTTTGAGTGCAGAGCGATGGCTCTAACAACCCTGCCACCTGCTGCCCTCTGCATATGCCGAATGGTTTTTTTTGTCTGATGTTATATGTCTAATGTGTTATTTTCGTTTTTAGAAAAGTATTCCGAATTTATTGAGGCCAACAGAATTGAGGATCCGGTTGAGAGACTGAAGATCCTCAAGAAGCTGGTGAGTTAATGTTGAAATGACCAAACGAAATATTTCAGATGAGCGTGCGCCTGGAAGATGACTCAGTCGCGCTCTGCTTCCAGCTCCACGAGCTGCCGGAGCACCATTACGAAACGCTGAAATTCCTCTCTGCGCATCTCAAAACGGTGTCGGAAAACTGCGAGAAGAACAAGGTACCTGTGACCTCGAGCGTCAAGGGGCGAGAAATAAATACTTAATGGCAAAAAAAAGAGCTTGAACAGAGACTGTGTCAAGATTGAAGATACGCTCCTTGCGCCACTTGCATTTCTTCCCGTGTCCACCAGATGGAGCCACGGAACTTAGCCATTGTGTTCGGACCCACCCTGGTGAGAACGTCGGAGGACAACATGACCCACATGGTCACCCACATGCCTGACCAGTACAGGATCGTGGAGACCCTCATCCAGCACGTAAGAGCCCTCGCGGCGCCTTTGGTTGCCTCGCGTCTGTCCTCAAGAGGGGGGCGCTAACGTATCGCTCTGCTCCTCCGCAGTACGACTGGTTCTTCACCGAAGATGGGGACAAAGAACCTACGGTGGGTGTCCGTGGGTTCGAACCCACGTGGCTAATGATCCCGGGGGGTGGCAGGGGGGATCGTCCGGCCAACCTGCCTTATGGGACGGACTCCTGAGGTTTTGGTTGAAGCTCCAGCGGGAGCATTGCTGCACATTTTACAGATGGTGTGTGTGTGTGCGTGCGTGCGTGCGTGTGCGCGCGCGCCTGTGCGTCTGTGCATGCTTGTGCATGCAGACACTAATTTCAAAAACTCCGCCCCCCCCCATCCCTCGCACGCAGACCGTGACCCAGCCAGAGAGTGCGGTCGAGTCCCAACCTGTGCCAAACATTGACCACCTGCTGACCAACATCGGCCGCACAGTCCCCTCCCCTGGAGAAGTATCAGGTAACTTACCTGGACAAGGCGACCTTTGGGGTGGGTTAACCACACTCTTCTACTATACTTACCGGTGTGTGTGCGTGCGTGCGTGTCAGAGAGAGAGAATGTGAATGAGGCCTGAACAATGGATGTGAATGACCAGTGCACCTTTTAGAATAGGAGTGCTATGATAATGCGAAGCGTGCGTGTGTGTGTCTGTGTGTGTGTGTGTGTGTGTGTGTGTGTGTGTGTGTGTGTGTGTGTGTGTGTGTGTGTGAGAGAGAGAGAGAGAGAGAGAGAGAGAGAGAGAGAGAGAAAAATGTCCATTTGTTATCGCTGATGTTTATCATGTAAAGATGCACATCGAGGAAGGAACCTCCTTCCCTTTGCTTGTCTTTAGAAACATCAGAGTTGAGCTGAGATACTGTTTGCTTTGCTGATTATCATACAAACTGTTGCAGCCCTTTTGATGGCACAGAAATATGATTTTGATCCATATATTCATTTCGCTGTTCACTGGCTCCTCCACTTATAAGCAGAGTTTGGCCCAGAAGTCTATTGGTAACGCATTTCCTCTGTAATCCAAAGTTAAATTACTGTAATTGAATGCTTTGACGCTTTAAAACGTACTTTATTCACTGACGTTACGTTCTATACAGATCTTAAACATAACGATAATAAGTATTTGTGTCACATTTTTTGGTTACAGCTGCATTAAACTAATAGGAAAAAAAATACAATTTGCACAGATTCATCCCAGAAACATGTACAATATTCCTCATCTTGTTATTGATCCCGGGGGGGGGGTGCAGCGGGCTTGGCCGGGTCCTGCTCTCCGGTGGGTCTGGGGTTCGAGTCCCGCTCGGGGTGCCTTGTGGCGCACTGGCGTCCCGTCCTGGGTGCGTCCCCTCCAGCCTTACGCCCTGTGTTGCCGGGTTAGGCTCCGGTTCACCGTGACCCTGCTTGCGACAAGTGGTTTCGGACAATGTGTGCGTGTGTGCGTGTTATTGGTCACAGCCAGTCAGGAACACTAGACACCAGCAGTGAACACTGTGGGAGTGAGTTGAATTGCGGCTGTCCCACACTTTCATTGTGTGTGGTTGCTCTTTACTGCCACCTGTTGGCACAATAAAAAAGGTGAACCGGTCATGTTTACTCCACTGCAGACAAAAATTTCAGAAAAAAAGGCAAATGAAAAACTAGTTTAAAAACAGACTGGGGAAAGTTTGAATCCCAGACATTCATAACTTGCCCACCTGTAACACAAGGAGCCAGTGTAATAGTTTGTGTAATTTTATTTTCCATTTAGTCATGTATTGTTTCTTTTCAACGATCGGTAGCTCTGCTTTGTGTTACTTTCTCACCGTGTTGTTGAGTTGACTTTTCCACGTTTTTCTCTTATCCATCCATCATTTTCTTCCTTTTCCTTCAGTTTCTGTGCCCGCTGCGTGTGACTGATCATGCCTGTTGTTGCACTAACCCAGCATGTTCTTTCCCCCCAAAAAAAAAACGATGCTCCTTCTGTCTCTAGTTCTTCCTGTCGCCCCTCCATTCACACACTGATGTTGCAACAGGCCAAGTGGGCGGAGTCTATCACACGGTGATGTCACTCGTGGACTCTGTAGTGTCTCTGATGGACAGCTGGGACTGTAGCAAGAAGGACGATTGTTCTCCGCAGTGTAGCTGCCTAGTCTGCAGGAACCCTCGATTCCTGTAAACCGGAAAAGCCGAATCAGTGAAATCCATTTCCTCATCTGGTGTGCGATCCATCAATATTCAATAATACACGAGGCGGAGAGCTGTAGTGCTTAACGTCTCAAAGCTTTTCCTGCTGTTTCTTGTTGTCTCTGACGCAGTCCGCGAGGATAAGTAGCATGGTACGCTCCGTGGGTCGCTGTCCGTCATGTAGCATCCAGTCACATGTCCCAGGGGTGCGACGGGGGCTGAGCTACCTGTTAATTATGCAAATGAACCCCCGTGCGAAGGGGGACAGGACATCAGCAGTCCTGCTCTGTCGGGCCCCCGTGGCCTCAGTGGCGCCGCTCTTACAGCCGCGCTACCTTTCATAACGTTGCTGTTCCTCGATCCCGTTAGCGACCCCAACTCTCGATTGTCCTTAGACGGATAGCCGTTAGCGCCGGTGGGCTCAGCTGGCTCGGTTCGTCAGCCCCTTCCTCCCCGCCGTCATGTCTGGCCTCTGTGGTTTTCCCCCATAGCTGCTCTGTAGATGTTCGTTTGGCGTCCTGTCACTTCCTCCTGCCTCCATGAACACACACACACACACACACACAGAGTGACAGTTCTCCACAGCACACAACCACTCTGGAACTGGACGCACACTCATTCTGTCCTTAGTTTTAAATTGATTCTGATCACTGCAGACTTATTTCCCCTCTATTTAGTTATTACTCAGTAATAAAAAAAATTCTCATTTCACTTAATAATGACAGGAAGTAGCCATGAATTTCACGACTCATTTAAAATCAGAGCGCATAACTGGATATGTAACATTAACGTTTATTTATAAATTACTTAGCATTAAGCCGCATACAATTTATTCATTTACACAGTTGGGCAATTTTTACTGTATCAATTTAAGCTAAGTACCTTGATCGGGCTACTGCAGCGGGAGATGGGACTCGAACCCGAGTCGTTTCTGTGGAAGGCATCAGCGCTAACCACTACACCCCCTGCTGCCAAAGTGTAAAAAATAAATGTTAAAAACCAAAACTCACCACTATTATGTCAGCATATAAAACATAAAAAAATAAGGATATTCAAATCCTTAAAACTGGTGATTTAAATGGACAAAATATGACAAATTACCGCTGATACCTTAAAGTGTTTAGGAAGAAAGATTTTCCAGAAGGTGAGGGAAGGATGATTGTAGTGTTGGCTGGGTAGATAAATACCCCCAACTGTGTGAAACGA